>NC_091291.1:70915724-71237947 GCF_032444005.1 Ranitomeya imitator | reverse complement strand
AATGTGACCTTAGCCTTAACCAGCTAGTCCCAAAATAGTATGTGTACCCCTACTAACGGGATAGGGGATTACTTACTGTGGGTCTGATTGCTGGAATCTCCAGCAATCCCAAGAACGAGGCTCTGGATCGCAAAACCTCCACTTCAATTAAGACAGACGTCTGCAGAGCTCGGTCCTTGGTTCCAGAGCCCCATTCTTGGGGTCCCATCAGTTGGCCCCCAGCGATCAGTAAGCTTTGCATCCTATGGATAGAGGGTAACTTACTATTATTAGAACAATCCTTTAGAATAACACTGTAGCATTTTGATAGTGCCATGTTATAAGACTGATGGTTTAGATACAGAGGTCTCCTTGCAGTATATTTAATAAGATGTTACATTTTGTTCAGTGTCACATTGTTATAAAGGATATAGATTACCTGTATAAAAAGCGCTGATGGTTATGGGCGCCGCCATTAACTGGTCACAAGCCACTTTCCTTAGGACGTTCTTTGGAGCGGATCCTGGAAATGCCCTTTCTATAAATCGCAGCCAAAAGAAGTTAAAATTGGCGTGAAAGCAGAAGCCCACAATGCCGACTTTAGCAGTCTGCTTCCAGTCTAGTTGCTCGTTCGGCCCTTTAGAGAGTCTTTGTTGTACAGCATCAGCTGACGCGAAGAGAGAGCCATAAATCGTCACATTGGTCGCCCACGGATGTCTCTTCGTGAACCGGAGAAAAGCACACATGTTCTGCAGTGTTGTAGTGATTGGACACCGGGGCACAAGCGCTACTTATGTGCTCTACTGAATGATGATAGTGTGTGATTCTTACAGGACCGAGGAGGTTAGAGCCACATTATCAGGACTGAAAAATGGGACTATGGGATGACGTGGGCCTCCGTGTAATTATTGTATTACGGCTTCTGTTCACACTCCGTGTACTCACTGGTCCTAAAAAAGAGCAATCAATATAACAAATCATATTTTTGTTTAAATCATGTTTATTGAGTGAAGCAAGAAGAATAAAAGTAAACGATGCATTCTAGTATATCAGTAAAATACCAGGTAAAATTACACGTTAGACAAGAAATGCATTACAGCAACATCATATATCTTGCACTTAACATTCTAAAAAGTAATACTACTGATTGATATTATAATATGTTGACAATGAAGAACAATTGAAGTGAATAATAACCTATATTATTTTCATTATGACTATTCAGTAATCACAATGCGTATTCAAACTAAAGAAGGGGTGGAAAACAAACAAAGAGATTAGAGTAGAGAAGAGACAGAGGGGTAGAAGAAGAGGAGAGAATTGGGTAGGGTAACGGGGCAGGGTGGGGAAAGGCGCGGCCATCATCCCGTCCCAGTTGTCAGGACGTAAACTGATGAATGATCTAATGATAAGCGAGAGCGAGTCATGTATTACATCGGGCTTCAGAAATCCAGAGATCCAGGTCAGGGGTTTCCCTGAAAGCTATCCAGGGGGCCCATGTGATATATGTTTTATTTACATTACCTAGAGATTGATTTATTAACTGCTCCCTCCTATAGATGTCATTGAGTTCCGCCACAAACTCCGCACGTGAGGGAAATTTTTCCTGTTTCCAAAAGCGTGGAATCAAGTTCCTAACCGCGGTGAGGAAGTGTCTGAGGATGCTCTTTTTATATCGGGAAATCGACAAATCACATAGGGATAGTAATGCTATGCATGGAGAAGGTTGAATCTGAATGATAGACATCTTGTTATAAAGCTCAAAGACAGCCAACCATAAGGCTTTTATGGGAGGGCAATCCCACCAAATGTGCATATAAGAGCCAGTCTCCTTTAAGCATCTCCAACAAGTGTCAGGAGTAGTGGGGAACACGGCATGTACCATAGAGGGACATCTATACCATCTTGCCAAGATCTTGTAGCTCCTCTCCTGTGACACCGCGTATAATGACGATCTAAGCGTGAAGAGAAGAATTTTTTCTCTATCCTCAGGCAGTAAGGGCTTTCCCAGATCACCTTCCCATTTCGAGAAGAATGCTGGTGATCCCTGCAGTGGAGCCCTTCCCTCTTGGAAGATTTTATATAGCAGCGAGACAGTATGATCTGGAGGGCTTGTTGAAGTGCAAAACGTCTCAAAGGGGGTTAGCGGTCTGCCAATATTGGTTTGTTTAGAGATTGCATAAATGAAACTTTTGAGTTGTTCATAAAAAAACCAATCAGCAAAGGGTGCTTCCTCCTCTGGAAATAGTTCCTGGAGGGATTTCATCCTGTTCTCTTTTAGATAGTCATGGAGAATGGGTTTGGAATCTTTTCTCTTGTTTAAATACATCTCTCTTTTTAGCCCCGCAGGGAAGGCAGGGTTGTCGTAGATTGGGATCAAAGGTCCTGGGAGAGTTGTGATCTTGAGGTCTGAGTTTCTATTTTTAATGAGAAGCGATATGTTTCGTGTAAGGAAGGGCAGACAAGCGCCCGCTCCCGATCCACCCCCGGACCAGAGAATAATCTGAGAGTCACAGCCATTCAGATCATTCTCTAGCTTTACCCATTTTTTACTATTTATGTTGTGGTAGAGGTCTAGTATACATGTTCCTAATGAAGCGTAACTATAGATCGCAAGATCTGGGAGGCCTAGACCGCCTGTCAGTTTTGATCTGCTTAATAACGTGTAGGAAATGCGTGCCCGATTATGAGACCATATGAACCGGGTGATTATTTGTTTAAGGCGAGAAAAGAAGGAAGCTGGCAAGTATAGAGGTATTGTTTGGAAAAGGTATAAAAGGCGCGGTAAGAGGTCCATTTTTACTGCGTTGATCCTGCCTAGCCAAGACAACTGGAGCCTATGCCATTTTTCTAAATCTAGATTAACCTTTTGTAGGGCCGTTGTAAAATTGGTCTCAAACAATTTGGATATCTGGCTGGTTATTTTAACGCCTAAGTAAGTGATGGAGTCAAAGCGCCATTTAAATGGAAAAGTGGTCTTTAGTTGTTCGACCAAGGGAAGTTGTAATGAGATGTTTAAGATTTCGGATTTGTGGGAGTTCATTTTAAAATTACTTAGGAGGCCGAATTTGTGCAGTTCCGAGATAATGTTTGGTAAGCTCGTGGATGGGGACGTGATGTATAGCAGAATATCGTCTGCAAAGAGTGCTATCTTATGTTCTTCGGAACGCAATTTTATCCCTTTGATTGAGGGGTTATTTCTCAATGCCACAGCCAAATGCTCCATTGTTAGTATATATAAGAGGGGAGAGAGTGGGCACCCCTGCCTTGTACCATTCCTGACCGGAAACACGTCTGAAAGTTTGCCGTTGACCTTGACCTGGGCACTAGGAGAGGTATATAGAGCAGAAATTCTGTGCATCATATTTTCTTTTAAGCCAATTTCTTCCAGGGTTTGAAAGATAAATTCCCAGTGAACCCGGTCAAAAGCTTTTTCAGCGTCAATCGACATGATACACAGGGGGTCCCCCTCCCTGCCCGCTCTGTCAAGTAGAGAAATAGTTCTGATTGTGTTGTCTCTCGCCTCTCGCCCTGGAACGAAGCCTACCTGGTCCTGGTTTATTAGTTTAGGTAAGAGGGGGCATAATCTATTTGCTAACATTTTAGCGTATATTTTAATATCAACGTTTATCAAAGAAATCGGCCGATAATTATTACATGTAGAAAGATCTTTACCAGGTTTGGGAAGCACTGTAATGTGGGCGGCGAGTGATTGAGCAGGGAAAGAACCTCCCGAAGAGACAAAATTGCAGGCCTCCAGAAACAGTGGGCACAGTGGTGTAGTAAATGATTTATAGAAGCCTGCTGAGAACCCATCCGGGCCCGGGCTTTTTCCTTGTTTTAGGGCACTAATGGTTTCGGAAACCTCTTCTGTAGAGAATTCCCTTTCGAGGTCGGCTAGGTCGCCTTCAGGCAATATGGGCAATTTGTGTTCCTGCAAGTATGATTTAATTTTATTATGAAGAAATTGTGGAGGTGCATCTTTATAATGTCCTGTTATATTGTACAGAGATTCGTAATATCTGCTAAAGTTGGAAAGGATATCTTTAGTGTTGAACACTTTATTCCCTTCTTTGTTTTTGATAAAGGGAATGTAGGTATTAGGGCAGTGTTTGTTAAGGGCTCTGGCTAAAAGCTTACCACTTTTATTGCCGAGTTGGTAAAAGCGGCTTCTGAGTCTCTCCCTGAGACACTTGGACTTTTGATCTATGATAGTCAATAATTTCTGCCTAACTGAAGTAAGCCGAGTAAATGTACTGGCGTCGAGATCTCGTTTATGCTGATTTTCTAATTGGTGGATTTGATCTGTTAGGGTAATTATTTCCGCCGCTCTCTCTTTTTTCAACCGGGCGCCGTGGGAAATGAGAACGCCCCTCACTACACATTTCAAAGCCTCCCATCTCATAGTGGGAGACGTGGTGTCCCCACCATGGTCGGCCACGAAATTCGCGATTGTCTGTTCAATCTCGGATTTACATAGTGGATCTAAGAGCAGATTTTCATTCAAACGCCAGGAGAATCCCGATCCCAAGGCGGAATGAAGTGAAAGAGATAAGTAAATAGGTGCATGATCCGACCACAGTATCGACCCCACGTCCGCCTCTATCTGTAAGTCCAGTAACCTATGTGAAATAAAGAAGTAATCTATTCTGCTATATGTGTTATGGATTTTCGAGAAGAAGCTATAATCCCTGACTGTAGGATTTAGAACTCTCCAGACATCTACTAGTCTCAGGCTGCGTAATTGGGATCTAATTTTGTTGATAGAAGATGAAGAATAGGAGGACCTACCTGAAGAGACGTCCACCGCAGGGTCCATTGGAATGTTAAAGTCGCCTCCAAGTATCACAGGAGAGGAGCCAGCAAACTCCCCAAGACGCCTCTTGCATTCAGCTCCAAAAGTCTGTTGCCCTTGGTTTGGAAAATAAACATTGGCTATTACAAGTTTATACGTTGCCCATGAGATGAGTAGGAAGATATATCTGCCATTTTTGTCAATTAAAGAATCTAGAATTTCAGGCATGAAGGATTTGTGGAAAGCTATTGAAACACCTTTTGATTTGGAATACGGGTTAGAGCTGTGATACCATTTGGGATAATTTTTCGTGACACAATGCGGCATCACTCCAGTTTTGAAGTGAGTCTCCTGGAGCAATAGCACAGAGACCCGTTGTTTATGACTATCGAACAGGATCCGCCTCCTTTTCTCTGGAATATTTAGCCCCTTTACGTTAAAGGAGCAGAGTTTTATTTTATCCATAATCTAAAATTTTGACAGTTTCTCGCGACATCGTGCGCCCCACCCGCCGGGACACGGGATAGCCAGGAGTGGTAGGGGAAAAACAATGGGAAAGAGGGAAGAAAGACAGGATAGGAAAAAGGTAGAAATATGTGAAGAACATAGGAAAAGGTGCGTTGAGATTGACGCACCGAGTCTGGTTTCGCATCAGTATGGCGGAGGCGACCAGAAGGGAAGAGATAGTTCCCCTCCCACCCCCGAACCGTGCACCTCAAATGGAAAAAGGAAGCCGAGGAGAACACCGACCCCCCACCTCCCCATGAACTTGATAGGTCCTACGATCAAGAATCTACATGCATATGATATTCAAGCAAAACAGAATAATAGTGATATTAATAGCATATCTAATAAGGTCAAGATGTCTCGCTTATTGACAGAGTAGTAAAACATTAATAACATTCGGGACACCATAGATTTAAAAGTTCAGAACTTGAGCCAGACCCCATGGCAGGCCGCCAGTATGTCCTCCTATCCGGCCAGGGGGATCGGCCTATTAACAATATACTAACATAGAACCTATCTAACTGCAGCAGAACATCTGGACATAACACAATAATTGCCAGGAACTTATTGAAACAAGTAAAAAGAAAAATGTAGAAAACAAAAAGAAGAGAGAAGGACTTCATGTAGGATCAGAGGGGACCTCATTAGGGAGCCTTTTCTTGGACTGAGGAACCTTGAGCCACCTTGGGGGAGCATCCGGAAGTGTTGGGGTTGAAGGCCATTCTGGGAGATCTATTAACGGCAGTTCAAATGTTCCTAGGAAGTTGGCCAGGTCTCCAATTCGGCGGAAGTATGCGCTTTTCCCGTTTTTGAATGCTGTTAGTTGAAATGGGAACCCCCATCTATAAGGGATATCTCTTTCCTTAAGAACTGCTAACAGGGGTTTTAGGGCTTTGCGCAAAAACAAGGTACGCCTGGATAAGTCTGATAGAAGTAGAATTGGTTGGCCTTCATATTGGAGAGGTCCCTTTTTCCTAGAGGCCATCATGATGGATTCCTTGGTTCTGAAGTAATGCACCCTACAAATGACGTCTCTAGGGCGTAAATCAGAGGTGGGTTTGGGACCAAGAGATCTATGGATCCTATCAAATTCAATGGTACTGTCTTCACAATCACCCAGGATGTCTAGAAATATTTTTTGGACTGTGCGATCTAAGTCCTGAGGACTAACGGACTCTGGGAGGCCCCGTATGCGAATATTGTTACGCCTGTTGCGATTTTCCAGATCCTCAAGGCCAGAAGACATTTCCTCCATTCTTATAGTATGGTCCATTAAAATTTCTCTATGTGCCTGAAGTTCCTGTGAGATGTCCTCCTGCGTCTTTTCTACATCCTCTATCCGTGATGTAAACTCCTTCTGTAGATTATGTATCTCCTTTTTGTACGAGTTCTCAAGCCTGCATGCAAAGCCTTCCAGGTCCATTTTTGTTGGTAGAGCTTTAATATATTTGCTTAGATCAGCTATATTCATGTCTTCAGGCAAGTCTTTGTCTCCCTTATTGATATCTGTTGATTTTTTGGGAGAAACATGTGGAGCCTGAGACTCTCCCGAAGAAGAGTTGCTTTTATGTGAGGCTTGCGACATTGTTGATCTCGTGCTCCTTGTTTGGGTCGGCTGATTTAGAAACCGTTTCATATCCTCCGGAAGAGGTTCCTTGTGTAGGCTTATGGGGTTTTCAGAGATCTTTTTGTTTCTGCCCATAGATGTCTGCTGCTATCAATTATATCCCAGATAAGTGTTTAGGGGAGCATGGGGGTGCAGCCATCACCACATTAGCCATGGCCCCCCATCAGCAAGCACCCTCCGAGATGCGTGCGTAAGTCTATAGTGCAACTGTTTTTAGCTCTGGGCAGCCAAAGGGTTACTGTGTTATTCCATTATTCCATTATGGGTCTCAGGGGGGAAGCAGGTGCCACAGGGGGCTATGTAAATGTGTGTCTTTTTACAGGGTGTTAGCGTTGCTTTAAGCCTCCTCCAGTGAGACCCAGAAGCTGGTGAGTATGGGACAGCAGCAGGGACGCAGCGCCGCGCCACAAAGGAGAGGTGGGCACAGATTGCCAGCGGCGCACACACACAGGCACTCCAGCCCCTTGCAGGGGCAACAAGATGGCGCCGGGAGTGGCGGGAAATCCCCAGGATCTCTACCGCCGGCAGAGTCTCACCCCCACAGACACCGATCCACCGGAGCGGCCGAGGGACAGAGCGCCGCAGCTGGCAACCCACTCAGCACCCCCTCCAGTGAGCGCAACCTCTCTTCCGACCGGCCGCACCAGCAGGGGGCAGCGGCCGGAGCTCAGTGGTGTGCAGGTCCGCGCCACTCAAAGGAATCCGGAGCGCACCGGAGCGCGGAGGCGCCGGCCAGCGGCTGTCAGCCCAGCAGGGAGCAAAGAGTCAGGGAGAAGGTATAGTGGCCGGGGAAGGGGGGTGGAGTGTACCTTCCCGGCGTCCCAGCAGCTCGCGTGTTCCCAGCCTGTGTGGTTTCTAAGATGGCGGCGTCTGTGCCGCTTCCCCGTCCCTCCGGGGGGAAAAGCTGGACTTGTGCTGGGGTAGAGAGTTCTCCCTGCCCTCCAGATGGTCTCAGGGCGATCGCAGCCCTCCTTTGCCGGTCAGAGGAGACTTTGAGCTCGATGGGGCCAAAAAAATCTCTCTGGAAAGCAGTCTCAGAGCAGGAGCTCTTGCGATGTGCGACTGCTCTCTTGCACCTTCAGGCCACGCCCCCTCACAAATCATATTTTTAGTTAAACCCCAATCACATTGTACAAAATGCATCAAGTGCAAAAATTGTCAGCTGTCAATTACCCAAAATTATGACAATTCCTCTATACCCCCAATAATAAACAATTCTGTTTCACCTTATTGTTGTATAGATATTAGCAATCCAACTATTGAGCATCTAAACAGTTGTTTTTTATTTTTAAAGTTTAAGAGGGCTTTACCAGGGAGATTTCACTGGGGGCTATTCTTCTGCCAACTCTGCTGTACTGCCCCTCCCCAACACTGAATGCTGTCAGTATGTCTCACACAGAGCCTGTTGTAAGCTATAACAATGGGGTGTTCTTTTTTTCTCCTTGTACCTGCTTGCTTATGATTGGCAGAGTGTTGTGAGTTCTGTGGCCAAGCTCCCTCCTGTGGTCGTGAGTGGTACTGCGGCTGGTTCTGTCTATAAGTTTCCTTTGGTGGATGAGAGTTGTACTGCGGCTTCTGAGTTTCCTTCCTCAGGTGAGAGGTTAAGTCGTTAGGTGCTGCTCTATTTAACTCCACCTGGTGCTTTGATCCTGGCCTCCAGTCAATGTTCTAGTATTAGTCTTGCTTCCTCCTGGATCGTTCCTGTGGCCTCTCTATCCTGCATAAGCTAAGTTCTGCTTGTGTTATTTTTGTTTGCTATATTTTCTGTCCAGCTTGCTATATTGGTTTTTCTTGCTTGCTGGAAGCTCTGAGACGCAGAGGGAGCACCTCCGTACCGTTAGTCGGTGCGGAGGGTCTTTCTGCCCCTCTGCGTGGTTGTTTGTAGGTTTTTGTGTTGACCGCAAAGCTGTCTTTCCTATCCTCGGTCTATTCAGTAAGTCGGGCCTCACTTTGCGAAATCTATTTCATCTCTGTGTTTGTATTTCATCTTTACTCACAGTCATTATATGTGGGGGGCTGCCTTTTCCTTTGGGGAATTTCTCTGAGGCAAGGTAGGCTTATTTTTCTATCTTCAGGGCTAGTTAGTTTCTCAGGCTGTGCCGAGTTGCATAGGGAGCGTTAGGCGCAATCCACGGCTACCTCTAGTGTGGTGTGATAGGATTAGGGATTGCGGTCAGCAGAGTTTCCACGTCTCAGAGCTCGTCCTATGTTTTTGGTAAATGTCAGGTCACCTTGTGTGCTCTGAACTTCAATGTCCATTGTGATTCTGTATTACCTGTTCATAACAGCAGAGCTGGAAGCATTAGGGTATGTGCACACGTATTTTTTAGCTCTGCGGATTTTCCCGCAGTGGCATTCGTAAATCCGCAGGTAAAAGGCACTGCGGATTTCCTGCGGATATTGTGCGGTTTTACACCTGCCGATTCCCATTATGGAGCAGGTGTAAACCGCTGCGGAATCCACACAAAGAATTGACATGCTGCGGAATGTAAACCGCAGCGTTTCCGCGAGTTTTTGTCCGCAGCATGGGCACTGCGGATTGCATTTTCCATAAGTTTACATTGTACTGTAAACGCATGGAAAGCTTCTGCGGACCCTGTTGTCAATTCTGCTCTTGGGTTCCCTCCAGTGGTTGTAGGTGGGTATGCAGTTGTCTCTGAGTCGCAGTCCTGACCAGGTGTATCTGCTGATTGCAGTTCTGACTGGGATATTTAGGTGTGCAGGATTCATTAGTCCTTGCCAGTTGTCAATGTTTCTTGTGAAGTGTGGGAACACTTTCTGGCTTCTCCTGCTTAGCTGCCAATTCAGCAAAGATAAGTGTCTGGTTTTTGTTTCTGTGGCACACATGCAGTGTGCTTATATTCTGTGCTATTCATTTGTTTTTCTCTTGTCCAGCTTAGACTGTGTCAGTGTTTTCTCAGTCTTGTTGGATTCTCTAGAGTTGCAGATATACGCTCCACATCTTTAGTTAGATGGTGGAGTTTTGGTATTTTCTGCTGTGGATATTTTTGGAAGGATTTTTAATACTGACCGCTTAGTATCCTGTCCTATCCTTTCCTATTTAGCTAGTGTGTGCCTCATTTGCTAAATCCTGTTTCCTGCCTGTGTGTGTCTTTTCCTCTACTACTCACAGTCAATATTTGTGGGGGGCTGCCTATCCTTTGGGGTTCTGCTCTGAGGCAAGGTAGAAATTCCTATTTCCATCTATAGGGGTATTTAGTCCTCCGGCTGTGTCGAGGTGTCTAGGTTTTGTTAGGCACACCCCACGGCTACTTCTAGTTGCGGTGTTAAGATCAGGGTTTGCGGTCAGTATAATTATCACCTACTCTAGTGAAAGTTATTCATGCTCCTCCAAGGTCACCTGATCATAACAGCAAAATCCGCAACGGATCCGCAACGTGTGCACATAGCCTTAGGAGAGAAGAGCTACTAGAGGTGTTATTGCTGGAGAGGAGAGCTGAAAGTGGTTAATCATACTCAGGTCTGCTGTTCTCCAGCACACAATCACCGTGCAGGGAGGAGAGCAGACTGTTGGTCAATGATATTGTGGGGCATGTTCATTTGTTTTATTCCGCTTTGCAGCGCCTATTCCATCATGTCCAATTCAACATGAAAAATTTGATGATAGGTTTACTTTAAATATACAAACTAACGAAAGCTGATGTGCAAATAAAAATTTTTTGAGTACGGTAATTTACATGATATTCGCCACCACACAAGAAAATAAAAATCCTCACATAATCCTAATTATACGGCAGCCTATTTAAAGAAGCTCTTAAAATCATTGAACAGATCCCAAATTTGTGATTACCAACATAAAAAAGAATGTACAAATCTAAGTAATGAAAAGCTACACAGCCACGACTGCAGTATGTACATCACATAGAACACACAGACTGCAGTATACATCGCATCTATATATATAATTGTCTAAGGGTTTTCCCGTCTGTCTGTCTGTCTGTCTGTCCTGGAAATCCCGCGTCTCTGATTGGTCGAGGCCGCCAGGCCTCGACCAATCAGCGACGGGGACAGCGACGATGATGTCATAAAGGACGTAGACATCCCGCGTCTCTAATTGGTCGAGGCCACCAGGCCTCGACCAATCAGCAACGGGCACAGCGACGATGATGTCATAAAGGACATAGAAATCCCACGTTTCTGATTCAGGGCACAGTATCGACGTAGATGTCATAATGGTTGCCATGACGATGATGTCATAAAGGTTGCCTCGACCAATCAGCGACGGGCACAGTCTGCCGCGAATTCGCCTCGACCAATCAGCGACGGGCACAGTATCGACGTAGATGTCATAATGGTTGCCATGGTGATGACGATGATGCCATAAAGGTTGCCTCGACCAATCAGCGACGGGGACAGTCTGCCGCGAATTCTGGAATCATCATAGTCCATATACTACGGGGACATGCATATTCTAGAATACCCGATGCGTTAGAATCGGGCCACAATCTAGTAGGATACATAAACTGCTGTATACATCACATAGAATACACAAACTCAGCTGTATAGATCACATAAGATACAATGGGTATGCTGTATACATGGTTTAGGATACATAAACTGCTGTATACATCACCACAGAATACACAAACTCCGCTGTATACATCACGTAAGATACACTGAGACAGACTGCTTTATACATGACAGTTATAGATTATAAACACGGTCGTCTTTTAAATGTGTTTGGGGTCGTTATGTTGGAATACTGCCCTGCGGCACAGTTTCTGAAGGGACCGAATCATGCTCTGCTTCAGTATGTCAGAGTACATGTTCGCATTCCTCACGGTTCCCTCATTGAACCTGCTCCCTCAGTGTATATATGGCGGCCTACAGTTTCCCAACAGATTATGTAACTTTACATAAGGATCAGGCAGTTGGTATTCAATTATCCGATCCTTTTGTGTGGTGGGGTGATAAGCCATTGCCAGATAATTCGGGGAGCGACTATCAGAGAACATGGGTATGGTGGAGTCAGAAGACAGTCGTCAGCAGCAACATAGAATGGCTGACAACTAGCTAAAGTGCATGACCAGCTTCACTCTGTTGACACCCTAATGTTTGCCCAGATCAGGTGTGAGGAGGATGATGGCCTGATGAGTACCTATGTTGCTGCTTATAATCTGAGGACAGGGTTGCCACAATGAATTTTAAGGCCACATACTGGCACAAATTTTGGGTTCCCCTAAGACTCCACCCCTCAAACCTTCCACAGTCCCACCACCCACTCTTGGAAAAACCCATCTTCTGCCCCACGTCCTCACTAATCACATATTAACAGATCCCATCCAACACCAAATCACATACAGGTCCTTCTCAAAAAATTAGCATATAGTGTTAAATTTCATTATTTACCATAATGTAATGATTACAATTAAACTTTCATATATTATAGATTCATTATCCACCAACTGAAATTTGTCACGTCTTTTATTGTTTTAATACTGATGATTTTGGCATACAACTCCTGATAACCCAAAAAACCTGTCTCAATAAATTAGCATATCAAGAAAAGGTTCTCTAAACGACCTATTACCCTAATCTTCTGACTCAACTAATTAACTCTAAACACATGCAAAAGATACCTGAGGCTTTTATAAACTCCCTGCCTGGTTCATTACTCAAAACCCCCATCATGGGTAAGACTAGCGACCTGACAGATGTCAAGAAGGCCATCATTGACACCCTCAAGCAAGAGGGTAAGACCCAGAAAGAAATTTCTCAACAAATAGGCTGTTCCCAGAGTGCTGTATCAAGGCACCTCAATGGTAAGTCTGTTGGAAGGAAACAATGTGGCAGAAAACGCTGTACAACGAGAAGAGGAGACCGGACCCTGAGGAAGATTGTGGAGAAGGACCGATTCCAGACCTTGGGGAACCTGAGGAAGCAGTGGACTGAGTCTGGTGTGGAAACATCCAGAGCCACCGTGCACAGGCGTGTGCAGGAAATGGGCTACAGGTGCCGCATTCCCCAGGTAAAGCCACTTTTGAGCTACAGAGAAGCAGCACTGGACTGTTGCTAAGTGGTCCCAAGTACTTTTTTCTGATGAAAGCAAATTTTGCATGTCATTCGGAAATCAAGGTGCCAGAGTCTGGAGGAAGACTGGGGAGAAGGAAATGCCAAAATGCCTGAAGTCCAGTGTCAAGTACCCACAGTCAGTGATGGTGTGGGGTGCCATGTCAGCTGCTGGTGTTGGTCCACTGTGTTTCATCAAGGGCAGGGTCAATGCAGCTAGCTATCAGGAGATTTTGGAGCACTTCATGCTTCCATCGGCTGAAATGCTTTATGGAGATGAAGATTTCATTTTTCAGCACGACCTGGCACCTGCTCACAGTGCCAAAACCACTGGTAAATGGTTTACTGACCATGGTATTACTGTGCTCAATTGGCCTGCCAACTCTCCTGACCTGAACCCCATAGAGAATCTGTGGGATATTGTGAAGAGAAAGTTGAGAGACGCAAGACCCAACACTCTGGATGAGCTTAAGGCCGCTATTGAAGCATCCTGGGCCTCCATAACATCTCAGCAGTGTCACAGGCTGATTGCCTCCATGCCACGCCGCATTGAAGCAGTCATTTCTGCCAAAGGATTCCCGACCAAGTATTGAGTGCATAACTGAACATTATTATTTGATGGTTTTTTGTTTGTTATTAAAAAACACTTTTATTTGATTGGATGGGTGAAATATGCTAATTTATTGAGACAGGTTTTTTGGGTTATCAGGAGTTGTATGCCAAAATCATCAGTATTAAAACAATAAAAGACGTGACAAATTTCAGTTGGTGGATAATGAATCTATAATATATGAAAGTTTAATTGTAATCATTACATTATGGTAAATAATGAAATTTAACACTATATGCTAATTTTTTGAGAAGGACCTGTACATAGCCAGCAGCTTTTGTTCTGGCCAAAAGATTTTTTAAGCCACCATCACGACAAGGTAGACTCTTTTGGCCGGGCCCTAGTCTACTCTAACCTATAAAACATTTCTTAAAATATCCAATACTGTTTTTAGGTATATTTTTATTTCTTTTTCCCATTAGGGAATGTGTCACTTTTTTAAATGACGAATAACACCACATACAAGGGACAAATACTGCCACACCAAGGCTGCACCAAATATTACCACCACATGATGACCCAATAATACCATATAAAAGGAAATACTGCTAGACTATAACCAGATGACATATTACCACAGGAGTTCTGTATATAGTGTATAGGGTACAAGTAATACAGTGATCACCAGTGACATTATACACAGGAGCTCTGTATGTAGTGTCAGTGTACAGGTAATACATGGATCACCGGTGACATACACAGGAGCTCTGTATATAGTGTACAGGTAATACAGGGATCACCGATGACATAATACACAGGAGCTCTGTATAAAGTGTACAGGTAATCCAGGGATCACCGTCACATTATACACAGGAGCTCTGTATATACTGTTTAGTGTTACAGGTACTACAGTGATCACCAGTGACATTACACATTATTATTATGCTGGTTTGCCCAGATAGCAGACCTCAGTAAACAGTTGAGGCCTTTATAATCAATTATGCAATGAATTGAACTCCAAAAATAAAGCTCTCGAGCTGTTGCAAACTACAACTCCCACATGCACAATGAAGGTTCCAATTCAGCAACAGCTGAACAGCTACATGATGAGATCACAAAATTTAATAACCAGGGCAATTAAACATTGAAAGAGACCTTCGTCTCAGACATTTATAGCAAATACACAGGACTTGCATACATATTGAGATGCCGGTGACATAGAGAGTGTGCACATGAGCAACTTTCTCCATTCCTTTGTATGGGAGTTCCAAAATTCACAGAGCATCCTGTCTGTATGCCATAAATGTCAGACACAGGAACGCCCCATTAATCGAAATATGCCTGTACAAACATGAAAAGTATGGCGGTCACAATAAGCATAGAAACTTTCAAGTTTTAGGCTATGTGCACACGTTCAGGATTTCTCGCAGAAAATCTGCATGCATTTTTGCCGCGTTTTTGATGCGATTTTTTCCGGACATTTCCCAATGCATTTTGTAGTGGGAAATCCGCAAAAAAATGCAAAATTAATGAACATGCTGCGTTTTTTACCGCGAAGCGTTTTTTTTCACGGAAAAAAACGCATCATGTGCACAAAACATGCAGAATTCATTTGGGATGCTTATTGTATGCTTTTTTTTTTGCGGTTTTATAGCGTTTTTATTGGGGAAAAACCGCAAAAAAAAACCACGAAAAAAACAGCAACGTGTGCACACAGCCTTAAGATGACAAAAGAACTCCATTAGTGGTACATAGAATATACTTATAAAATGAAGGTACTTGGCGCATAATTGGGCTTACATGAATTAGCCAATTTATGCGCCAAGTACCTTCATTTTTATAAGTATTTTCCATATAGCAGTAATGAAACTCAGACTTCACATATTCAATGTTTGCATACATATTAGTGCTTACACAGGCTGCTGTCTGCTTTAGCTTGAATATAATGCAGTATAGCAGCTTGCACCTGTTCACACTGGGGAGCAGCTTAAAGTTTGAAAAAACAAAAAAAAGAAGAATTTTCCTCATGTATATGATCATTTCCCGATGAGGAGACGCTTACCATGCAGATCTGGGATGTCCCAAGTCATTGTCAAAACTGCCACCCACAGTTTTTATCGTCCTTCTTCTGAACCTCTCCACACAGACCCCACTCTCTGACGGATGTTTGTTCCCCACCTGACCTTCCTTCCCCGACTCGCTCCAGCACAGGCAGTAGGCCAGGCACAGCCATGTATAACGTACAGTATCTACGCATGAGTAACTTTATCCACAAAACAACATTTCATGCGGATATTCCTCAGTAAAACAATATAAAAGGCGTGATATCTCAGGTGATCAGCAGCAGCGTTACAAGAGGTTCTCCTTCATTAGATAAGACATACTGACAGGCGTGAGGACATGCTGAACTAATGCTTGGGTAAGTACAATAGTTTTCTGCATTTGGTATTCATGCATGTAATACATCCTTCTTACCGGACCGGTAGCACCTCCAGGGGACATACTAGTACTCAAACCAAATTATAACGCTATAGGTGAGCAAATCTGAAAAACATGTTCAGAAAGAAGCACAATATATATATTTGTGTTATCAGAAACGTTGCCGCGCCACAGGGCATTAAAGTCCTCTTTTTTACATCTTTTTGTGCCGTTTACCTTTTTGTTTAATATATACGGTATATATATTTTTTTCTTCCATTAAATGTGTATACGTGCATGTAATGTAGTGCGAGTATATTACTACACTCCCCCACTGCTGCATTCTCCGGTGCCCAGCGCAGTTCTTCTCTGCTTCTCAGTGACGTCACCAGAATTGCGGCTAGCCGGATCACACTATGCTCTGTGTGTGAGCCGGAAGTCTCTTTTACAATTCTATGGAGTCTTGTTCTGACGCTCCAAACACTAACATTGTAAAAGCCACGAAGTGCAGTGTGATCCGAGAGTCTGCAGAGTGGTGACGTCACTGAGAAGAGAAGAAGACCGGTGATGGATCCTGGAGAGAGCAGCACTAGGTGAGTATATGATGCATTCACACTACATTACACACACATTTAATAAAAGAGATATATACCTAGATGGGAGGGCTTCTTCTAAGCTGCAGCTTTAGTTTTCTTTTCGTTATACTCTGTTCATCTTGAGAAAAGTATAGACAATTGTATTGGAAAATAATGACTATTGTACTTACTGGTAAATCCGATTTTCCAGAACCACAGAGAGCACCGTGGAAAGAGGATCTGCCCCCTGAGGACAGGAAACCCTACAGCTTTAAAATGCAGAGCCCCTTAGTACGCTTCAGTGGTTTACAGCTCACAAGAGAACCTCTGTTTGCTAATTTATTTATTTTTCCGTCAATATGGCTTATTTGTTTGCGGGACGAGTCGTACTTTTGAACTATACCATTGATTTTTTGATGTCGTGTACTGGAAAATGGGAAAAAAATTCCAAGTGGGGTGAAATAGCATAGAAAAAGTGCAAGCCCACATTTATATAAGAAAAAAAAAAAAGAAAAAAAAAAAAAGAGCATGAACCGCACATCCCAAAATCATACGTTGATCTAAAGCCGCTAGGCAAAAATTAATATACCGTAACTGAATATGAGGTTTTCAGTTTAACATTATCAGACTGTATGAAGCCCAATGCCACTTCACGGCAAACCTCGTAGTGGGTCCTATCGCCCTAACGGACAGCACTCCTCCCACTTGGCACAGGTGATTTTAATTAGCAGGAGACTGCAAAGTAAGGGGTCTAGCCCATTTTGGCTCTCACTGAAGAGCTGGAGGAAGGCGAGTTTCAATGCTCCTTTCATTTTGGTGCTGGTGCTGTGTGGCGGCCATTGTTGCTGTGGCTTTGTGCTGGTGGGGCGGCGCGGTCTGGAGTCTTGGGGGCTCAGTCTCGCAGCATGGGTGCTGTGGGGCAACAGGCCGTCCGCCCTGCTGGTGCATGGCCGCTGTGGCGGTGGTTGCCGCACGGCTCCGCTCCGTTAGGGCGGTAGGACCCACTACGAGGTTTGCCGTGAAGTGGCAGTGGGCTTCATACAGTCTGATCAGAATGTTAAACTGAAAATCTCATGTTCAGTATTTCAATTTTTGCCTAGCGGCTTTAGATCAACGTATGATTTCGGGATGTGCGGTTCATGCTCTTTTTTTTTTTTCTTTATATATATATTATGTTCACCTAATGCTAAAACTGACCTGCCATTATGATTCTCCTGGTCATTGCAAGTTCATAGACACCTAACATATCTAGGTTCTTTTTTTTTCTAAGTGGTGAAAAAAAAATTCCAAAGTTTGTAAAAAAAAAAAAAGTTGCCATTTTCCGATACCCGTAGCGTCTCCATTTTTCGTGATCTGGGGTCTGTTGAGGGCTTATTTTTTTGTGTTCCGAGCTGACATTTTTATTGATACCACTTTTTGTGCAGATACGTTCTTTTGATCGCCCGTTATTGCATTTTAATGCAATGTCGCGGCGACCAAAAAAACGTAATTCTGGCAGTTCAAATTTTTTTCTCACTACGCTGTTTAGCAATCAGGTTAATCCTTTTTTTTTTTTTTTTTTTTTTTTATATTGATAGATCGGGCGATTCTGAACGCAGAGATACCAAATATGTGTAGGTTTGATTTTTTGATTGTTTTATTTTGAATGAGGCAAATGGGGGGTGATTTATACTTATATATATATATATATATATATTTTTTTTTTTAACATTTGCCATGTTTCAATAGCCTCTATTGGAGGCTAGAAGCTGGCACAACTCGATCGGCTCTGCTATATAGCAGCGATCATCAGATCGCTGCTATGTAGCTGAATTGCAGGCTTGCTATGAGCGCCGACCACAGGGTGGCACTCACAGCAAACCGGCATCAGTAACCATAGAGGTCTTAAGGACCTCTATGGTTACTATGCAGAAGCATCGCTGGCCCCCGATCATGTGACGGGGGTCGGCGATGCGCTCATTTCCGGCTCGATAGCCGGAAGCACCGGTTAAATGCCACTGTCTGCGTTTGACAGCGGCATTTAACTAGTTAATAGCAGCGGGTGAATCTCGATTTCACCCGCCGCTATTGCGGGCACATGTCAGCTGTTCAAAACAGCTGACATGTCCCGGCCTTGATGCGGGCTCACAGCTGGAGCCCGCCACAAAGCGGAGGTTCTGACCTCGGATGTACTATCCCGTGCAAGGTCAGAATGGGGTTAATATTTTTAAAAACTTTTTATTTTTTATTTTTCACTTGCTTCAATAGTCTCCATGGGAGACATGAAACTGCGATCTTCTGAACGCTTGTGCTACACAGAGAAGGGCTGCAGTATTGCTCTGTGTAGCAGAAATGATCATCTGCTAAGAACACCACCCACTGGGTGGCACTCATCGCAAATCGGTTATGACAACGACAGGGTCATCCTGCAGATCCCGGGTTGTCATGCCAACTCATCAACGCACCGCGATCATGCAATGAGTGCCAATGAGCGTGGCTTGTAATACGCTTCTGGTGCACTCATGTTAAAGGGAACCTGTCACCTGAATTTGGCAGGACAGGTTTGCGGTCATATGGGCGGGGTTTTCGGGTGTTTGATTCACCCTTTCCTTACCCGCTGGCTGCATGCTGGCTGCAATATTGGGTTGAAGTTCATTCTCTGTCCTCCATAGTACACGCCTGCACAAGGCAATCTTGTCTTGCGCATGCGTGTACTACGGAGGACACAGCATGAACTTCAACCCAATATTGCGGCCAGCATGCAGCCAGCGGGTAAGGAAAGGGTGAATCAAACACCCGAAAACCCCGCCCATATTACCACAAACCTGTCCCGCCAAATTCTGGTGATAGATTCCCTTTAAAATGGTGCTGTCAGAGATTGAAAGCAACATATAACGTGTTAACAGCTGCAGGTGGATCATAGCTCCACCCCCAGCTGTTAGGGGCACATGACAGCTGATCAAATCAGCTGTCATGTGATGGAAAAGATGCAGGCTCATCGCTGAATCCAGCCGCAAAGGGGGAGACCTGAGATGTGCTGTGCATATATACACTGTTTGCAGAATTATTAGGCAAGATGTATTTTGATCACATGATACTTTTTATACATGTTGTCCTACTCCAAGCTGTTCAGGCTTGAGAGCCAACTACCAATTAAGTAAATCAGGTGATGTGCATCTCTGTAGTGAGGAGGGGTGTTGTCTAATGACATTAAAACCCTATATCAGGTGTGCTTAATTATTAGGCAACTTCCTTTCCTTTGGCAAAATGGGTCAGAAGAGAGATTTGACGGGCTCTGAAAAGTCCAAAATTGTGAGATGTCTTGCAGAGGGATGCAGCAGTCTTGAAATTGCCAAACTTTTGAAGCGTGATCACTGAACAATCAAGTGTTTCATGGCAAATAGCCAACAGGGTCGCAAGAAGCGTGTTGGGCAAAAAAGGCGCAAAATAACTGCCCATGAATTGAGGAAAATCAAGTGTGAAGCTGCCAAGATGCCATTTGCCATCAGTTTTGCCATATTTCAGAGCTGCAACGTTAATGGAGTAACAAAAAGCACAAGGTGTGCGATACTCAGGGACATGACCAAAGTAAGGAAGGCTGAAAAACGACCACCTTTGAACAAGAAACATAAGATAAAATGTCAAGACTGGGCCAAGAAATATCTTAAGACTGACTTTTCAAAGGTTTTATGGACTGATGAAATGAGAGTGACTCTTGATGGGCCAGATGGTTGGGCCCGAGGCTGGAACAGTAAAGAGCAGAGAGCTCAACTCCGACTCAGACGCCAGCAAGGTGGAGGTGTGGTACTGGTATGGGCTGATATCATCAAAGATGAACTTGTGGGACATTTTTCGGGTTGAAGAAAGAGTGAAGCTCAACTCCCAGACCTACTGCCAGTTTCTGGAAGACAACTTCTTCAAGCAGTGGTACAGGAAGAAGTTGGTATCGTTGAAGAAAAACATGATTTTCATGCAGGACAATGCTCCATCACATGCCTCCAACTACTCCACAGCATGGCTGGCCAGTAAGGGTATGTTTCCACGTTCAGGAAACGCTGCATTTTTGACGCTGCGTTGAGCCGCAGCGTCAAAAACGCGGCGTCCAGATGTTACAGCATAGTGGAGGGGATTTCATGAAATCCCGTCTCCACTATGCATTAAAAGACGCATGCGGCATACCCACGAAAACACACATGCGGCGCGTCTTTTAAGAACGCAGCATGTCCTTACATTGCAGAAACAACGAAAGGACAGCACAGGTGACCTGCCAGTGACCTCAGGTGCAGATTTGGTCCGGATTTTACCTGCATAAAATCCTGACCAAATCCTGATGCAATCCTGAACGTGGACACATAACCTAAAGGTCTCAAATCATGTGCACATGATGCGTTTTTTTCGCAGTAAAAAAAGCAGCATGTTCATTAATTTTGCGGATTTTCTGCGTTTTTCCCGCTATTCTATGCATTTGGGAAAACGCACAAAAAAGGCACCAAAAACGCGGTCACGTGGTGCTGCCGATTACAGTCATGAATATGTGGCTCCACCTCCCATAGGGGTGGAGCCGCATATTCATGACTAATGGGCGGCACCACCTGACCGCTCATACAGGAGAAGGTGCGGCACGGAGAGGACGCTTCGAGGGAGCCGAGTGAGTATTTTAGTAACGCGGGGGGGGGGGGGGGGGGGGGGACAGGGATCTTTATTTTAAAACACTTAAAAAAAAAAAAAAAGGATTTTTCATATCGTCTCTCCAGCAAACGCTGCTGCAGAGAAGATATGAATGGCGACTTCAGCACCAGATGCAGGGGACAGCGCTTATCTCTAGCGCTGTCTCCTGCACGCTCCATGTGGTACCCAGTGGGCACACGGGCGGCACACGGCTGCCGCACGTGTGCCACACGGATGGCCTACGTGAGCTCACGGACACGGATAATTCCGGTACCGGTTTTTCCGGTACCGGAATTTTCTGGACGTGTGAGACTGGCCTTATAGAAAACCGTAGGGGTAATAAACGGAGAAAATCCGCAAGAAAACCGCAGCAAAAACGCACAAAAAACGCGACAAATCCGCAGGTGTGTTTTCTGCCAGGAGAGGCAGAATCTGCACCAGAAATTCCTAAGGCTAATCCGCAATGTGTGCACATAGCCTTATGGCTCTGGGAAGAAGGGAAGAAAAAAAATACGGTAATAATCACCTGAGGTGAAGGGGTTAATCTTAGGTCCCAGTTCATGTACATTTCAAACGTCTAAAGTAATAAATACCACCTCCAAACAAATATGACTAATCAAGTCCCCCATATATCCATAAGGAGGAAACAAGAGGAACAACCAAAAATAACGTATCTGAAAAATAATTTAATAATTATGCAGTTATTAAAAACAAACAAGGGAATATCACAAGAAATTAAGGGTCATACAGAGACAAGGGATAAATAAATGATTTGTACACATAGAAATATTATAAAACACCTAATACATTTTCCATATCCTACCAACAACACTAAATACAAAATGCTCCAATGCAAAAACCTTTGTTGTGGTAATGAGAGAGTTAAAAAGTGCCTAGTGCAAATAGGTGCTTTTATAAGGATTAATGTCCATATGCAAGTTAAACCATGTTTACTTACATAAAATGTTATCCTTCAGGGGGCCTTAATTTGCATATGGACATTAATCCTTATAAAAGCACCTATTTGCACTAGGCACTTTTTAACTCTCTCATTACCACAACAAAGGTTTTTGCATTGGAGCATTTTGTATTTAGTGTTGTTGGTAGGATATGGAAAATGTATTAGGTGTTTTATAATATTTCTATGTGTACAAATCATTTATTTATCCCATGTCTCTGTATGACCCTTAATTTCTTGTGATATTCCCTTGTTTGTTTTCAATAACTGTATAACTAATAAATTATTTTTAAAATGTTATTTTTGGTTTTTCCTCTTGTTTCCTCCTTATTATGGATATATGGGGGACTTGATTAGTCATAGGGCCCAGTTCTGCCTGAAGGGAATAAATTGCCCACAAACCGACCTCAGGTCACTGTTCACACCTTCAGTATTTATAACAGAAAACCAGCAGTGGGTGATAAATACAGAAGTGGTGCAGATGTTTCTATTATACTTTTCCTCTGATTGTTCCACTCCTGGCTTTGGCTTACAGATACTGACCGTGTGCACGTATGAGGACGTCCACAGACACCGGCGCTGGTCGGGTTCATTTCTGCGTATATATGTGACGGTCACAGGCGCCATATGGACACCGTTATTAATGGTAATGGCGGGATTTGTCAGCAGTCTATGAATTGATGTGCGATATGAACCGGGCGTTATGCGGGATCCAATAACAGCAGATTACTGACTGTAATGGCAGGATCTCATGCAGTATGTGACCACAGCCCAGTGCAGATGGCCCGCTCTAGGGATGGCGTACGGCACACCGACCGCTCCGCTCACTGGCATGGTGATCCTACCACGTATAACGGGATTCTCCAGAGATCTCCCACCTGACATCATTATTAATATTTCATCTCTGACAGCAGAGCACAAACAATGAGGGAACACACATGACCGAGAGGAGAAAGCAGCGAGGGCTAATCAGCTGCCACCATGGAGAACATGGCTGCAGGGCGCCCGTTACCTTACACTATGGCTCCTCACACTGATCCGGCTGCAGCCATACAGACACACTGGTAGGGGAAGGGGCAGCCGCTTACTGTAGGGCTGACCTCTGTGCAGGTGTGGGCTCAGCTGCCTCCAGCTCAGCCTGCCTTCTTACCATAGTACCACTAATAGACCCCCATTACCATATTACCCCTAATAACATATCCCTGAATGGCAATCACACTACTGTTCACATTCATCATTTGCAGGTTTTGGGGGTTTTTTTTAAGTCGCTGTTCTTTTTTGTCTTGTGATATTTGCTGTCATTTTTTACGCCAGTTCACGGATTTAAAAAAAAGAAAAGAAAAGAGAAGTAGTGTATATTTTTGTCTTTAACCTCTTTGAGACGAAGCCTGTTTTCACCTTCCTGAATTTCATAGAAA
This sequence comes from Ranitomeya imitator, assembly GCF_032444005.1. Classification (NCBI taxonomy): domain Eukaryota; kingdom Metazoa; phylum Chordata; class Amphibia; order Anura; family Dendrobatidae; genus Ranitomeya; species Ranitomeya imitator. The sequence goes on along the minus strand of NC_091291.1, from coordinate 71,214,443 downwards.
GCCCGGGAGCTTTCAAGGAAAGCTCCCACGATCTATGAACAGCCAGCAGAGGGCGCCTCACCGCAAATGAAGCTAAATATAGGTCATTGACCTACTTTACCTTCATTCCCTGGGGTTTTGCAGGCAGGAGTAGTGTTGCATTAGCAGAACTCCTGGCTGCAAAATGTTTTAACCCCTTCAGAAGGATTTACATCGTTGGACTTTACAGATCCTCGGAAGGTAAGTATATTGTTGGTTTATTATGTTTTTTTATTTACAGATCGAGGGTCTTCAATGATTGGATTGGGCGTTAAATAAAATATTACAACAACCTTTGTTTTTATTTCATTAAAATACTTTTTAATAATGTGTGTGTGTTTTTTTAAACCCTTTCATTCAATTGGATTAATAATGGATAGGTGTCATAATTGACTCCTCTCCATTATTAATCTGGCTTAATGTCACCTTACAATAGCAAGGTGGCATTAACCCTTCATTACCCCATATCCCACCGCTACACGGGAATGGGAAGAGAGTGGCCAAGTGCCAGAATAGGCGCATCTTCCAGATGTGCCTTTTCTGGGGTGGCTGGGGGCAGGTGTTTTTAGCCGGGGGGGGGCAATAACCATGGACCCTCTCCAGACTATTAATATCTGCCCTCAGTCACTGGCTTTACTACTCTGGCGGAGAAAATTGTGCGGGAGCCCACGCCAATTTTTTCCGCCATTTAACCCTTAAATATAATAGCTAGAACGCCCAAATTTTGCATATACACACTACTAACATTAGTAGTGTAGAATATGCAAAAAAAATGGTGATATGACATGGTTTACTGTATGTAAACCAGGTCTCATATCATGTTGGGTTTAGGAAGGAGATAGCAAAAGCCGGTAATTGAATTACCAGCTTTCTGCTATATCGCGGCTGAATGAAGTAAGAATATATATATATATATATATATATATATATGTGTGTCTCACTGACATATATATATATATATATACCTATTCTATGTGTACACATTTATTCTACCTATTCTACTGTAAGCTGTCAGTGTGATTTTACTGTACACCGCCCTGAATTGCCGGCTTTTCTCTCTAACAGCGCTGTGTATTCCTCGCAAGTCACACTGCTGGTCCGTGTGTAATCCGTATTTTTGGGGCTTCCATAGACTTTCATTGGCGTTTTATTTGCGCAATACGGTGACAAACGCAGCATGCTGCGATTTTCTACGGCCGTAGAAAGCCGTATAATACTGATCAGTAAAATACGGCAGATAGGAGCAGGGGCATAGAGAATAATTGTGCCGTATTTTTTGCGAGTTTTACGGACGTAGTTTCTGCGCTCTTACGTCCGTAAAAGTCGCAAGTGTGACGCCGGCCTAAAGAGTTAATAAATAACATTTCCCACATGTCTGCTTTATATCAGGACAATTTTGGAAAATATTTTTTTTGTTAGGAAGTTATAAGGGTTAAACGTTGACCAGCGATTTCTCATTTTTGCAACAAAATTTGCAAAACCATTTTTTAAGGATCAGCTCACATTTGAAGTGACTTTGAGGGGCTTATATGACAGAAAATACCCAAAAGTGACACCATTCTATAAACTGCACCCCTGAAGGTACAAAAAAAAATCACATTGAGGGTATGTGCACACGTCAGGATTTTTTCCTGACAAAATCCTGAGATTTCTGCCAGAAATCCGCGTTTTTTTTGCGCTGATTTCTCGCGGAAATTGCGTGTTTTTTGCGCGGATTTTGCGCAGATTTTTTGCGGATTTTTTTTTTTTTTCCGGAATGTCATTTTGGCTTAGAAATCCGCAAAAATTCTGCAAAAAGATAGAGCATGTCCAGATTTTTAGCGGTAAGCGTTTTTTTTGCGGAAAAAAAACGCTTACATCTGCACAAAAAATCCGGAATGCATTCTAAATGATAGGATGCATAATTTTAGCGTTTTTAATGCGGAATTATAGCGTTTTTATAGCGAAATTCCGCAAAAAAAACGCTAAAAATCCTGACGTGTGCACATACCCTCAAGAAGTTTATTAACCCTTCAGGTGATTCACAAGAATGTGGAAGGAAAATATAAACATTTACTTTTCTTTCACAAAAATTTTCTTTTAGACTTTTTTTTTAACTTTCACAAGGGTAACAGGAGAAAATGGACCATACATTTTGTTGTGCAATTTTTCCTGAGCATGACGATACCCCATATGTGGGGGAAAACTACTGTTTGGGCGCACGGCAGGGCTCAGAAGGGAAGGAGTGCTTTTTCACTCTTTGAATGTAAAATTTGATGGAATAATTAGCGGGCGCCATTTCACGTTTAGAGAGCCCCTCATGTGCCTAAACAGTGGAAACCCCCACAAGTGACACCATTTTGGAAACTAGACCCCTTAGGGTACTTATCTACATGTGTATTGAACACCTTGAACCCCCAGGTGCTTCACAGAAGTTTATAAAATTAAGCCGTGCAAAAAAAAAATTCCCACAAAAATATTTTTGTAGCTCCAAATTTTGTATTTTTACAAGGGCAAAAGGAGAGAACGGACCTCAAAGTTTGTGGTGCAATTTCTCCTGAGTTCACCGATACCCAAAATGTGGGGGTATACTACTTTTGAGGCACAGTGCAAAGCTCAGAAGGGAAGTAGCACCATATTATAGTGCAGATGTGGCTGCACTTGTTTGAGGGTGCCATGTTACATTGGCAGAGCCCCTTAGGTGCAAGAACATCAGAACCCCTCATAGGTGACCCCATTTTATCAATTAAACCTCTGAATGAATTAATCTAGGGGTGCAGTGATTATATTGACACCACAGGTGTGTCACAGACTTTTCTACCATTGGGCAGTGAAGAAAAAATAATTTTCATTTTTATCACCAAGATTGTGTGTTCAAAGTGGCACCAAAATTTGTCCCGCAATTTCTTCTGAATGTAGAAATACCGCATATATGGCTGTACAGTACTGACACACCGACTTGCGAGATGCAGGGCCTAGTATCTCGGAGGATGGTTCAGTCACAGTGACACCGATGGCTCTAACAATCCCTAGGTTCGGTGGCAATTATAAAGGGGGAGACGACGGATATATGAGACCGTGAGTTATGTTGATGCCCGCAAGGGATGAGGCCGCAGACGAAAGAAGCATACACCGGGGGTCCCGTGCAAACTTGAAAGATGAACTTTACTGAAGACTGGTAACAATTCTTATATTTTTTCAATTTAACAGTCATGGGTAGCCAATAACATTTTTCTTACACATTGCGATGGTCAAAGCCTTTTCTCGGTCCTGGCCTTGGGAGGATGGTGCTGACGTTCCATTTGACTAACTGTGCTGAGTGAAGGGGGAGGATCAGCCGACCTTAATCAGATTGGATTATCCAGGGAATCTGCTGCGCAGTTCTGCAGTTCCTCCTCTTGTCTCAGCACTCTGCTGCTGTAAGACGCGGGGCACTCCGAATAGGGTGCTATTTGTACTCCCCGCTTGTTCCACTCCAGGAGCCCCAATTTTCTACCTCCTCTCCTCACCAAAACCGCCCGTAAAGTGACTTTTTTCGTCCCCCACGCACCACCTCCAACTGCCACTTATTTTCAAATCAGAAAAAAAAATTGAAATGTCAAACTAAGGCAGAAGAGGGCAGCATAGTACTACAAGTTGTATTACCAAAACAAGGCAGGAGAGGGCAGTATAGTATGAAATAATTTACCTCCTCCCAAGGCAAGACAAGGAGCCGGGGTCACAAGTGTAAGGCTAGGGTCACATTGCGTTATGTGACCCCGTTTAACGCACTACGTTACACCGCGGCATAACGTGGTGTAACGTAGTCCGTTAACGCCGCCATTACTGTCTATGGCGAACGCATCGCTAGTGCACGCCCACATTGGCGTCATTTGAGCGACGGACCAGGATCTGCGCTAGCGGGATCGGTTAACGCGATCCCTTTTGGGACATTGCGTTAGCGCAGTCCGTAGCGCTATGCGCTAAACGGACTGCCTTAACGCAATGTGACCCTAGCCTAATCATGTAAGGAATAGAGAACACACTTACCATATGACATATGACATACATTAGTAATGGTTTTTCTGGTCACTACAGTACTACTTTGCCATAGGGAGAGTCTCAGTAGGGATGGAGCGCTAATTGCCTCATGGAGCGCAGATTTTCCTAGAACAGTTTGCAGACTATACAGAGCCTCTAATTGTTAGAAAAGCATAATCCCCCCTCAAGTGACCTCATTTTGGAAATTATAACCCTTTGGGAATTTATCTACAGATAGGCTGCCATCAGCAGTAGGGTTGAGCGACTTTTGTTTTTATAGGATCGGGTCGGATTTCATGAAACCCGACTTTTTCAAAAGTCGGGTCGAGTGAAATCGGCCGATCCTATAGAAAAGTCCGGGTCGGCCGAAACACGAAACCCCATGCAGTGCATTGGGTTTCTAATGGTTCCCAGGGTCTGAAGGAGAGGAAACTCTCCTTCAGGCCCTGCAATCCATATTATTGTGTAAAATAAAGAATAAAATTTCATGTTTTGGCGCTGCAGTGTGCTGCCCTTTTTACTTAACTATTTACGAGTTGGCGACTCTGGGTTCAGCACCTGTTCACACTCAGTCTATGTTTGGATGTGCAGGTCAGGTTTTTGAAATGTATTCTCTAGCCTTCTGATCGTGCACTCCCTGCCTCCTAGCTTCAGGTGTTTTAATTATAGTAGGTCTAATACCCCTCCACAGAGAGTGAGAATTTGAGTCCAAGAAGAGGTTTCACATGTACCCATTCAGATGGAGACGTTTATTCTCAGCGAGGTAGGTCAAGCGTAGGACCTCATATTAGAGAGATGCCGTAAAGTGGCTACGAGGTACACATAAATATGGCCATTTTTATGCGCTAAAAGCTCTCATTTTTCATATTTCTAGTGCAGTAATGCAGTTCAAATTTCGTGTTTTCATGTTTTGGCGCTGCAGTGTGCTGCCCTTTTTACTTAACTATATACGAGTTGGCGACTCTGGGTTCAGCACCTGTTCACACTCAGTCTATGTTTGGATGTGCAGGTCAGGTTTTTGAAATGTATTCTCTAGCCTTCTGATCGTGCACTCCCGCCTCCTAGCCACAGGTGTTTTAATTATAGTAGGTCTAATACCCCTCCACAGAGAGTGAGAATTTGAGTCCAAGAAGAGGTTTCACATGTACCCATTCAGATGGAGACGTTTATTCTCAGCGAGGTAGGTCAAGCGTAGGACCTCGTATATGAGAGATGCCGTAAAGTGGCTACGAGGTACACATAAATATGGCCATTTTTATGCGCTAAAAGCTCTCATTTTTCATATTTCTAGTGCAGTAATGCAGTTCAAATTTCGTGTTTTCATGTTTTGGCGCTGCAGTGTGCTGCCCTTTTTACTTAACTATATACGAGTTGGCGGCTCTGGGTTCAGCACCTGTTCACACTCAGTCTATGTTTGGATGTGCAGGTCAGGTTTTTGAAATGTATTCTCTAGCCTTCTGATCGTGCACTCCCGCCTCCTAGCCACAGGTGTTTTAATTATAGTAGGTCTAATACCCCTCCATAGAGAGTGAGAATTTGAGTCCAAGAAGAGGTTTCACATGTACCCATTCAGATGGAGACGTTTATTCTCAGCGAGGTAGGTCAAGCGTAGGACCTCGTATAAGAGAGATGCCGTAAAGTGGCTACGAGGTACACATAAATATGGCCATTTTTATGCGCTAAAAGCTCTCATTTTTCATATTTCTAGTGCAGTAATGCAGTTCAAATTTCGTGTTTTCATGTTTTGGCGCTGCAGTGTGCTGCCCTTTTTACTTAACTATATACGAGTTGGCGACTCTGGGTTCAGCACCTGTTCACACTCAGTCTATGTTTGGATGTGCAGGTCAGGTTTTTGAAATGTATTCTCTAGCCTTCTGATCGTGCACTCCCGCCTCCTAGCCACAGGTGTTTTAATTATAGTAGGTCTAATACCCCTCCATAGAGAGTGAGAATTTGAGTCCAAGAAGAGGTTTCACATGTACCCATTCAGATGGAGACGTTTATTCTCAGCGAGGTAGGTCAAGCGTAGGACCTCGTATAAGAGAGATGCCGTAAAGTGGCTACGAGGTACACATAAATATGGCCATTTTTATGCGCTAAAAGCTCTCATTTTTCATATTTCTAGTGCAGTAATGCAGTTCAAATTTCGTGTTTTCATGTTTTGGCGCTGCAGTGTGCTGCCCTTTTTACTTAACTATATACGAGTTGGCGACTCTGGGTTCAGCACCTGTTCACACTCAGTCTATGTTTGGATGTGCAGGTCAGGTTTTTGAAATGTATTCTCTAGCCTTCTGATCGTGCACTCCCGCCTCCTAGCCACAGGTGTTTTAATTATAGTAGGTCTAATACCCCTCCACAGAGAGTGAGAATTTGAGTCCAAGAAGAGGTTTCACATGTACCCATTCAGATGGAGACGTTTATTCTCAGCGAGGTAGGTCAAGCGTAGGACCTCGTATAAGAGAGATGCCGTAAAGTGCCTACGAGGTACACATAAATATGGCCATTTTTATGCGCTAAAAGCTCTCATTTTTCATATTTCTAGTGCAGTAATGCAGTTCAAATTTCGTGTTTTCATGTTTTGGCGCTGCAGTGTGCTGCCCTTTTTACTTAACTATATACGAGTTGGCGACTCTGGGTTCAGCACCTGTTCACACTCAGTCTATGTTTGGATGTGCAGGTCAGGTTTTTGAAATGTATTCTCTAGCCTTCTGATCGTGCACTCCCGCCTCCTAGCCACAGGTGTTTTAATTATAGTAGGTCTAATACCCCTCCACAGAGAGTGAGAATTTGAGTCCAAGAAGAGGTTTCACATGTACCCATTCAGATGGAGACGTTTATTCTCAGCGAGGTAGGTCAAGCGTAGGACCTCGTATAAGAGAGATGCCGTAAAGTGGCTACGAGGTACCCATAAATATGGCCATTTTTATGCGCTAAAAGCTCTCATTTTTCATATTTCTAGTGCAGTAATGCAGTTCAAATTTCGTGTTTTCATGTTTTGGCGCTGCAGTGTGCTGCCCTTTTTACTTAACTATATACGAGTTGGCGACTCTGGGTTCAGCACCTGTTCACACTCAGTCTATGTTTGGATGTGCAGGTCAGGTTTTTGAAATGTATTCTCTAGCCTTCTGATCGTGCACTCCCGCCTCCTAGCCACAGGTGTTTTAATTATAGTAGGTCTAATACCCCTCCACAGAGAGTGAGAATTTGAGTCCAAGAAGAGGTTTCACATGTACCCATTCAGATGGAGACGTTTATTCTCAGCGAGGTAGGTCAAGCGTAGGACCTCGTATAAGAGAGATGCCGTAAAGTGGCTACGAGGTACACATAAATATGGCCATTTTTATGCGCTAAAAGCCCTCATTTTTCATATTTCTAGTGCAGTAATGCAGTTCAAATTTCGTGTTTTCATGTTTTGGCGCTGCAGTGTGCTGCCCTTTTTACTTAACACATTGCGTTATGTGACCCCGTTTAACGCACTACGTTACACCGCGGCATAACGCGGTGTAACGTAGTCCGTTAACGCCGCCATTACTGTCTATGGCGAACGCATCGGTAGTGCACGCCCACATTGGCGTCATTTGAGCGACGGACCAGGATCTGCGCTAGCGGGATCGGTTAACGCGATCCCTTTTGGGACATTGCGTTAGCGCAGTCCGTAGCGCTATGCGCTAAACGGACTGCCTTAACGCAATGTGACCCTAGCCTAATCATGTAAGGAATAGAGAACACACTTACCATATGACATATGACATACATTAGTAATGGTTTTTCTGGTCACTACAGTACTACTTTGCCATAGGGAGAGTCTCAGTAGGGATGGAGCGCTAATTGCCTCATGGAGCGCAGATTTTCCTAGAACAGTTTGCAGACTATTCGGATTCCTGGACCACGGTGTGAATTACTGGTACGATGGACTCCTCGCCAGAGATGGACTACACCTCAACAAACCTGGGAAACACACATTCGCCAGAAGACTCGCTACACTCATCAGGAGGGCGTTAAACTAGAAGAAGAGGGGACGGGAAGAAAATCATTAGACTTGAACAAAGAAGACCCAGGAAAACATACTCAGATGGGAGGTAAGAACATTTCTAAAACAATCCACAGCGAGGAGATTGGAACAAAACAAAATCCTCTAAACTGCATGCTCGCAAACGCCAGAAGCCTGACAAACAAGATGGAAGAACTAGAAGCAGAAATATCTACAGGTAACTTTGACATAGTGGGAATAACCGAGACATGGTTAGATGAAAGCTATGACTGGGCAGTTAACTTACAGGGTTACAGTCTGTTTAGAAAGGATCGTAAAAATCGGAGAGGAGGAGGGGTTTGTCTCTATGTAAAGTCTTGTCTAAAGTCCACTTTAAGGGAGGATATTAGCGAAGGAAATGAGGATGTCGAGTCCATATGGGTCGAAATTCATGGAGGGAAAAATGGTAACAAAATTCTCATTGGGGTCTGTTAAAAACCCCCAAATATAACAGAAACCATGGAAAGTCTACTTCTAAAGCAGATAGATGAAGCTGCAACCCATAATGAGGTCCTGGTTATGGGGGACTTTAACTACCCGGATATTAACTGGGAAACAGAAACCTGTGAAACCCATAAAGGCAACAGGTTTCTGCTAATAACCAAGAAAAATTATCTTTCACAATTGGTGCAGAATCCAACCAGAGGAGCAGCACTTTTAGACCTAATACTATCTAATAGACCTGACAGAATAACAAATCTGCAGGTGGTCGGGCATCTAGGAAATAGCGACTACAATATTGTACAGTTTCACCTGTCTTTCACTAGGGGGACTTGTCAGGGAGTCACAAAAATACTGAACTTTAGGAAGGCAAAGTTTGACCAGCTTAGAGATGCCCTTAATCTGGTAGACTGGGACAATATCCTCAGAAATAAGAATACAGATAATAAATGGGAAATGTTTAAGAACATCCTAAATAGGCAGTGTAAGCGGTTTATACCTTGTGGGAATAAAAGGACTAGAAATAGGAAAAACCCAATGTGGCTAAACAAAGAAGTAAGACAGGCAATTAACAGTAAAAAGAAAGCATTTGCACTACTAAAGCAGGATGGCACCATTGAAGCTCTAAAAAAACTATAGGGAGAAAAATACTTTATCTAAAAAACTAATTAAAGCTGCCAAAAAGGAAACAGAGAAGCACATTGCTAAGGAGAGTAAAACTAATCCCAAACTGTTCTTCAACTATATCAATAGTAAAAGAATAAAAACTGAAAATGTAGGCCCCTTAAAAAATAGTGAGGAAAGAATGGTTGTAGATGACGAGGAAAAAGCTAACATATTAAACACCTTCTTCTCCATGGTATTCACGGTGGAAAATGAAATGCTAGGTGAAATCCCAAGAAACAATGAAAACCCTATATTAAGTGTCACCAATCTAACCCAAGAAGAGGTGCGAAATCGGCTAAATAAGATTAAAATAGATAAATCTCCGGGTCCGGATGGCATACACCCACGAGTACTAAGGGAACTAAGTAATGTAATAGATAAACCATTATTTCTTATTTTTAGGGACTCTATAGCGACAGGATCTGTTCCGCAGGACTGGCGCATAGCAAATGTGGTGCCAATATTCAAAAAGGGCTCTAAAAGTGAACCTGGAAATTATAGGCCAGTAAGTCTAACCTCTATTGTTGGTAAAATATTTGAAGGGTTTCTGAGGGATGTTATTCTGGATTATCTCAATGAGAATAACTGTTTAACTCCATATCAGCATGGGTTTATGAGAAATCGCTCCTGTCAAACCAATCTAATCAGTTTTTATGAAGAGGTAAGCTATAGGCTGGACCACGGTGAGTCATTGGACGTGGTATATCTCGATTTTTCCAAAGCGTTTGATACCGTGCCGCACAAGAGGTTGGTACACAAAATGAGAATGCTTGGTCTGGGGGAAAATGTGTGTAAATGGGTTAGTAACTGGCTTAGTGATAGAAAGCAGAGGGTGGTTATAAATGGTATAGTCTCTAACTGGGTCGCTGTGACCAGTGGGGTACCGCAGGGGTCGGTATTGGGACCTGTTCTCTTCAACATATTCATTAATGATCTGGTAGAAGGTTTACACAGTAAAATATCGATATTTGCAGATGATACAAAACTATGTAAAGCAGTTAATACAAGAGAAGATAGTATTCTGCTACAGATGGATCTGGATAAGTTGGAAACTTGGGCTGAAAGGTGGCAGATGAGGTTTAACAATGATAAATGTAAGGTTATACACATGGGAAGAAGGAATCAATATCACCATTACACACTGAATGGGAAACCACTGGGTAAATCTGACAGGGAGAAGGACTTGGGGATCCTAGTTAATGATAAACTTACCTGGAGCAGCCAGTGCCAGGCAGCAGCTGCCAAGGCAAACAGGATCATGGGGTGCATTAAAAGAGGTCTGGATACACATGATGAGAGCATTATACTGCCTCTGTACAAATCCCTAGTTAGACGGCACATGGAGTACTGTGTCCAGTTTTGGGCACCGGTGCTCATGAAGGATATAATGGAACTAGAGAGAGTACAAAGGAGGGCAACAAAATTAATAAAGGGGATGGGAGAACTACAATACCCAGATAGATTAGCAAAATTAGGATTATTTAGTCTAGAAAAAAGACGACTGAGGGGCGATCTAATAACCATGTATAAGTATATAAGGGGACAATACAAATATCTCGCTGAGGATCTGTTTATACCAAGGAAGGTGACGGGCACAAAGGGGCATTCTTTGCGTCTGGAGGAGAGAAGGTTTTTCCACCAACATAGAAGAGGATTCTTTACTGTTAGGGCAGTGAGAATCTGGAATTGCTTGCCTGAGGAGGTGGTGATGGCGAACTCAGTCGAGGGGTTCAAGAGAGGCCTGGATGTCTTCCTGGAGCAGAACAATATTGTATCATACAATTATTAGGTTCTGTAGAAGGACGTAGATCTGGGGATTTATTATGATGGAATATAGGCTGAACTGGATGGACAAATGTCTTTTTTCGGCCTTACTAACTATGTTACTATGTTACTATGTTACTATACAGAGCCTCTAATTGTTAGAAAAGCATAATCCCCCCTCAAGTTACCTCATTTTGGAAATGATAACCCTTTGGGAATTTATCTACAGATAGGCTGCCGTTATGTGACCCCGTTTAACGCACTACGTTACACCGCGGCATAACGCGGTGTAACGTAGTCCGTTAACGCCGCCATTACTGTCTATGGCGAACGCATCGCTAGTGCACGCCCACATTGGCGTCATTTGAGCGACGGACCAGGATCTGCGCTAGCGGGATCGGTTAACGCGATCCCTTTTGGGACATTGCGTTAGCGCAGTCCGTAGCGCTATGCGCTAAACGGACTGCCTTAACGCAATGTGACCCTAGCCTAATCATGTAAGGAATAGAGAACACACTTACCATATGACATATGACATACATTAGTAATGGTTTTTCTGGTCACTACAGTACTACTTTGCCATAGGGAGAGTCTCAGTAGGGATGGAGCGCTAATTGCCTCATGGAGCGCAGATTTTCCTAGAACAGTTTGCAGACTATACAGAGCCTCTAATTGTTAGAAAAGCATAATCCCCCCTCAAGTTACCTCATTTTGGAAATGATAACCCTTTGGGAATTTATCTACAGATAGGCTGCCGTCAGCAGTAGGGTTGAGCGACTTTTGTTTTTATAGGATCGGGTCGGATTTCATGAAACCCGACTTTTTCAAAAGTCGGGTCGAGTGAAATCAGCCGATCCTATAGAAAAGTCGGGGTCGGCCGAAACACGAAACCCCATGCAGTGCATTGGGTTTCTAATGGTTCCCAGGGTCTGAAGGAGAGGAAACTCTCCTTCAGGCCCTGCGATCCATATTATTGTGTAAAATAAAGAATAAAAAAAAAAAATATTGCTATACTCACCCTCGGACGTGCCCTGGTTCTAACCCGCAGCCTTCCTTCCTAAGAATCAGCACTTGAAGGACCTTTCGATGACATCGCGGCTTGTGATTGGTCGCGTGACGCCCATGTGACTGCTCACGCGACCAATCACAAGCCGCGACGTCATCGAAAGGTCCTTCAAGCGCTGATTCTTAGGAAGGAAGGCTGCGGGTTAGAACCAGGGTGCGTCCGAGGGTGAGTATATACCTATTAGGAATATACTCACCCTCGGACGCGCCCTCGTTGTAACCGGGAGCCTTCCTTCCTAAGAATCAGCGCTTGAAGGACCTTTCGATGACGTCGCGGCTTGTGATTGGTCGCGTGAGCGGTCACAAGGGCGTCACGCGACCAATCACAAGCCGCGACGTCATCGAAAGGTCCTTCAGGCGCTCATTCTTAGGAAGGAAGGCTCCCGGTTACAACAAGGGCGCGTCCGAGGGTGAGTATAGCAATATTTTTTAATTTTTATTCTTTATTTTACACATAAATCTGAATTCCGATACCGATTCCCGATATCTTAAACATATCGGGAATCGGTATCGGAATTCCGATTCCAGATCAGAAGATCGCCGACCTCATGGCCGACCCCACACAGGGGTCGGGTCGGGTTTCATGAAACCCGACTTTGCCAAAAGTCGGCGACTTCTGAATCTGGCCGACCCGTTTCGCTCAACCCTAGTCAGCAGTATTTGGTCAGTATTTTACATCCGTATTTGTAAGCCAAAACCAGGAGTGGGTGATAAATCCAGAAGTGGTGCATATGTTTCTATTATACTTTTCCTCTGATTGTTCCACTCCTGTTTTGGCTTACAAATACTGATGTCAAATATTGACCAAATACTGATAGTGTTACGGCAGCCTGAGGCCGGCGTCACACTTGGCGTAAAACAATACGGTCCGTATATTACGGCCGTAATACGCTGAAAAGTCCCCAAAAAAGTGGTCCGCAGCACCTCCGTAGGCAGGGTGTGTCAGCGTATTTTGCGCATGGCATCCTCCGTATGTAATCCGTATGGCATCCGTACTGCGTGTTTTTCTCGCAGGCTTGCCAAACCAACATACGGCTATACAAGGGATCCATGTGTAAAAATATATATATATATATATATATATATATATATATATATATATATATATATATATATATATATATAGCAAAAAGAAGGCAGCACTCCAAAAGTTTCAGATGAAAAAGAGGTGAAGTTTTAATCGACCCACATCACTGCGCGACGTTTCGGCTGAGCCGAAACGTCGCGCAGTGATGTGGGCCGATTAAAACTTCACCTCTTTTTCATCTGAAACTTTTGGAGTGCTGCCTTCTATTTGCTATTTGGTATACAAGTTGGATTAATGTTTGGACCATTTTTATCCAGGGGGCTAGGCACCCACCATTGGTGAGCATTGTGCTGTTCCTTTTTCTTTATATATATATATATATATATATATATATATATATATATATATATATATATATATATATATATATATATATATATATATGTCATTAGACACATACAGTGAGGCAAAAAAGTATTTAGTCAGTCAGCAATAGTGCAAGTTCCACCACTTAAAAAGATGAGAGGCGTCTGTAATTTACATCATAGGTAGACCTCAACTATGGGAGACAAACTGAGAAAAAAAAATCCAGAAAATCACATTGTCTGTTTTTTTTACATTTTATTTGCATATTATGGGGGAAAATAAGTATTTGGTCAGAAACAAAATTTCATCTCAATACTTTGTAATATATCCTTTGTTGGCAATGACAGAGGTCAAACGTTTTCTGTAAGTCTTCACAAGGTTGCCACACACTGTTGTTGGTATGTTGGCCCATTCCTCCATGCAGATCTCCTCTAGAGCAGTGATGTTTTTGGCTTTTCGCTTGGCAACACGGACTTTCAACTCCCTCCAAAGGTTTTCTATAGGGTTGAGATCTGGAGACTGGCTAGGCCACTCCAGGACCTTGAAATGCTTCTTACGAAGCCACTCCTTCGTTGCCCTGGCGGTGTGCTTTGGATCATTGTCATGTTGAAAGACCCAGCCACGTTTCATCTTCAATGCCCTTGCTGATGGAAGGAGGTTTGCACTCAAAATCTCACGATACATGGCCCCATTCATTCTTTCATGTATCCGGATCAGTCGTCCTGGCCCCTTTGCAGAGAAACAGCCCCAAAGCATGATGTTTCCACCACCATGCTTTACAGTAGGTATGGTGTTTGGTGGATGCAACTCAGTATTCTTTTTCCTCCAAACATGACAAGTTGTGTTTCTACCAAACAGTTCCAGTTTGGTTTCATCAGACCATAGGACATTCTCCCAAAACTCCTCTGGATCATCCAAATGCTCTCTAGCAAACTTCAGACGGGCCCGGACGTGTACTGGCTTAAGCAGTGGGACACGTCTGGCACTGCAGGATCTGAGTCCATGGTGGCGTAGTGTGTTACTTATGGTAGGCCTTGTTACATTGGTCCCAGCTCTCTGCAGTTCATTCACTAGGTCCCCCCGCGTGGTTCTGGGATTTTTGCTCACCGTTCTTGTGATCATTCTGACCCCACGGGGTGGTATTTTGTGTGGAGCCCCAGATCGAGGGAGATTATCAGTGGTCTTGTATGTCTTCCATTTTCTAATTATTGCTCCCACTGTTGATTTCTTCACTCCAAGCTGGTTGGCTATTGCAGATTCAGTCTTCCCAGCCTGGTGCAGGGCAACAATTTTGTTTCTGGTGTCCTTTGACAGCTCTTTGGTCTTCACCATAGTGGAGTTTGGAGTCAGACTGTTTGAGGGTGTGCACAGGTGTCTTTTTATACTGATAACAAGTTTAAACAGGTGCTATTACTACAGGTAATGAGTGGAGGAAAGAGGAGACTCTTAAAGAAGAAGTTTCAGGTCTGTGAGAGCCAGAAATCTTGATTGTTTGTTTCTGACCAAATACTTATTTTCCACCATAATATGCAAAAAAAATGATAAAAAAACAGACAATGTGATTTTCTGGATTTTTTTTCTCAGTTTGTCTCCCATAGTTGAGGTCTACCTATGATGTAAATTACAGACGCCTCTCATCTTTTTAAGTGGTGGAACTTGCACTAATGCTGACTGACTAAATACTTTTTTGTCCCACTGTATATGTATATATATTATTACTTCATACAGCGCTAGATAGCTTTAAAGCCGGTAATTCAATTACCGGCTTTTGCTATCTCCTTCCTAAACCCGACATGATTTGTGACATGGTTTACATACAGTAAACCATGTCATATCCCCATTTTTTTTGCATATTCCACACTACTAATGTTAGTAGTGTGTATGTGCAAAATTTGGCCGTTCTATCTACTAAATTAAAGGGTTAAATGGCGGAAAAAATTGGCGTGGGCTCCCGCGCAATTTTCTCTGCCAGAGTAGTAAAGCCAGTGACTCAGGGCAGATATTAATAGCCTGGAGAGGGTCCATGGTTATTGGCCCCCCCCCCCTGGCTAAAAACACCTGCCCCGAGCCACCCCAGAAAAGGCACATCTGGAAGATGCGCCTATTCTGGCACTTGGCAACTCTCTTCCCATTCCCGTGTAGCGGTGGGATATGGGGTAATGAAGGGTTAATGCCACCTTGCTATTGTAAGGTGACATTAAGCCAAATTAATAATGGAGAGGCGTCAATTATGACACCTATCCATTATTAATCCAATACTAGTAAAGGGTTAAAAAAACACAAACACATTATTAAAAATTATTTTAATGAAATAAACACAAAGGTTGTTGAAATATTTATTCTACGCTCAATCCACTCACTGAAGACCCTCGATCTGTAACAAAAAAAATAATAAACCAACAATATACATACCTTCCGTAGATCTGTAAGGTCCCACAATGTAAATCCATCTGAAGGGGTTAAAATATTTTGCAGCAAGGAGTTCTGCTAATGCAGCGATGCTCCTTGCTGCAAAACCCCGGAGAATGAAGGTAAAGGAGGTCATTGACCTATATTTACCTTCATTTGCGGTGAGGCGCCCTCTGCTGGTTGTCCCTAGATCGTGGGAACTTTCCTAGAAAGCTCCCAGGCTCGAGTTCATAAGAGGCGCCCTCTGCAGTATTCCGCGTCCTCTGCAGTGACACTCAGGTCAGAGGGCGCGGTGATGGAATTAGGGCGCGCCGCCTTCTGCCTGAATGTCAGTGCACAGAACGGAGAAGACACAGCTGCGGTCGGCGGTGGAACGGAGGACAGGTGAATATAGCAAGTGACGGGGGCCTGAGAGGTGAGTACGGTATGTAATTTTTTATTTTTTTTAATCGCAGCAACAGCATATGGGGCAAATATCTGTATGGAGCATCTTATGGGGCCATGTGCAGCATTATATGGGGCAAATATCTGTATGGAGCATCTTATGGGGCCATGTGCAGCATTATATGGGGCAAATATCTGTATGGAGCATCTTATGAGGCCATGTGCAGCATTATATGGGGCAAATATCTGTATGGGGCCATGTGCAGCATTATATGGGGCAAATATCTGTATGGGGCCATGTGCAGCATTATATGGGGCAAATATCTCTGGAGCATCTTATGGGGCTATAATCCATATTTGTAATAACATACCAGAACTGACCATATATAATGACCATATTTAAAAGGAAAACTCAATGAAGCTATATAGAGAACATAAAGAAACCAAGAGTTTTTAAATCCTAAAGTATAAACAAATAATATATCTAATAATAATCACAAATGTCCAAGAAAATAACTATCAAAATATCTTTAATAATAATACAAAAACACACACTGGACATGAAAAAAACACATACAATACAATACAAAAAAATATATAATTGGATAGGTCTAATGAACGACAATGCAAACTGGCGGGGGGTGAGCAATCCAACAATAAGAGGGAGAAAAGGCACTCAAAAATGTAAGCAATCTATCCCAGCAATACTATATTATATACAAGCTGGAAGGCACAAGTGTGCACAGTTACTAAAAAAGAGTAACCATAAAATAACCCTAATATCATTTGGGAAAAGACACCAAGGATCACAGGAGCCACTCCATAATAATGTAAGCCATGTGGCAGGATAATCATACCCCCATGACTCCCAGAGTTAAAGTGCCAATAATGCGCATACATACAAAATACATGTGTCTTACCCAGGAAAGCCAGGCACCCACCGCACAGGTACCCCAACGCGCGTTTCACCGCTGCTTCTTCAGGGGGCAGTGTGCAAATGTGCAATATTCAGAGGTTAAATACCCCCATGTGGAAAGCATGACCCAATCACCTGCATAGAACAAGACCCACCCCAGCCGCGTCTAGCGAGCGCATGTGGACGAGGCCCACCACAGCCAATCATCCCAGCTGGCGTCAGGAAGCGGTGAGTGTCGGGACAAAGTTCCCATAGCAACGTATGCACTCACCGCATAGAATAGACGCCGCTGTGAATCAGAGGCGGAGGGGACATCAGAGCGCATGCGCTACCCGCGGCAGAAGGTAACCGCACCGCAATGCGTGCAGGGGGGTGGAGTTACCAGGACAACATACAAACCATGCTGCACAGCGCCCGGAAAGATGCGCAAGAAGGGCGGAAGTAAGGAAACAGACATATCGCATATGGGCATATGGAAGAGACATCAGAGCGCATGTGCTAATCGCGGCAGAAGGTAACCCCGCCGTAATGTGTGCAGGAGAGAGGGGTTGCCAGGACAACAACCAAACCATGCTGCACAGCGCCCGAAAAGACGCGTAAGAAGGGCGGAAGTAAGAAAGCGGACATATCACATATGGGCAGCATCGCTATTAGACAGACCAAATAAACATGATAATTTATGCAAATAAGAGCGCCGCAACACATATGTAAATATAATACAGTTCATTAATCCATTTAATAATGGCAAATATCCAAATGTCCACAATGCGCAGCTGATTTGGAAGTTGATGCAGGTAAAGGGTCCTGATCCCAGATAGTTCTTTATCCACTGACATGCTCATCACAATAGGGGTGTAGCACAATTGAAGGTTAATCCAATAGAACGTACACTAATAAATGAAAAACACAAACACACACAAAGTTAAAATCAATGTAAAAACACAGGCTCCAAGGGCAGATAATCAACAAAATAATGAAAAGTCACCTATAAAGCAAAGGTAACCCCCAAGTAGACACACACGGTTATAAAAATGATTAAAAACTAATGTTTTCGTTTAATCCATGTGGTGTTATGGTGTCTAACGTAATAATCCAACGACACTCAAGCTGCGCCAGCCTACGCTTGAGGTCACCACCCCTAATCCCACCATGGACTCTATCAATACCCCGAATCTTAAGCCCATCGGGATTAGAGGCATGGCACAGCCTGAAATGGCGAGGAATCGTTTTCAGAAGCGCTACGTCAGGAGCTGACTTGGCCGCCTGAATGTCCCTCACGTGTTCCCTGGTTCTTACTCGCAAAGCTCTAGAGGTGAGACCTACATATATCAGGCCGCAGGGACATGTGGCGTAATACACCACAAAATCACTGCTGCATGATATATATTCTCTAATCCTAAATTCTTGACACCATCAGATGAGCTAAATTCCGACACTCGTTCGATATTCCGACAGGCCAGACACGACCCGCATGGGAAGCATCCCTGTTTGGGTTTCCCAGTGTAAAAGGGAAGAGAGGGAGTCGAAACGTAATGACTCCGAACTAGGAGATCCTTCAAATTATTGCTCCTCCTTGCCGTCATCAGCGGTCTCTCGGGGAGCAACCTACCAAAAAAGGGGTCAGTCTTAAGGACGGGCCAATGCCTGTTGAGAATATTACGGACAACATTCCACCTGTTATTGTACGTGGAAATAAATCTAATTTGATCCGATGCACCCACTTCCCTCCTGGAGCCCGACAGAAGCCGGCCACGAACGGACGTCTTTGCTCGCCAGTAGCCCTTCTTAATGCAACGTTGGCTATATCCCCGTGCGCGAAACCGTTCACGAAGGTCCAGTGCCTGCGCCTCAAAACGCTCATTGGTAGAGCATAAGCGCCTGATTCGCAGGAACTGGCCTACGGGGATCGCTCGAACCGTAGATGGAGTGTGGGCTGACGAGGCGTGTAAAAGAGCGTTAACAGAAGTCTCTTTTCGATACACATCCGTTTGAACCATACCATCATGGTCCACAATAATCTGGATGTCTAAAAACTCAATCTGATGTTTGTGAAATTTAAAAGTAAGTTTGATGTTGTAATTATTACCATTTAAAAGTTCAAAAAAATTAACCAAATCACTCTCTGAACCCTGCCAAATAATCAAAAGATCATCAATGTAGCGGTACCAACCAATGGCCTGGGAGGCGGCATGTGCGCCATCCCCAAAAACCTCCCTCTCCCAAAACCCGAGAAAGAGGTTAGCGTAGGATGGCGCACACGCCGCGCCCATGGCGGTACCGCGTTGTTGTAGAAAAAAACGGTCTTTGAAAGTAAAAAAATTATGAGTCAAAACGAAATTAAGTAATTCCAAAATCAAAAGCTGTAAAGTGACATCCAGATTACTAGTGGCCAGGAAAAACTCAACAGCCCTCACTCCATGTTGGTGTGCAATACAAGTGTATAAGGACTCGACATCCGCCGTGACCAACAACATGCCGGGCTCCAGGGTAAGCCCATCCAGTCTCCGCAGGACGTCATTCGTGTCTCTGACGTAAGAGGGCAGCGTCTCCACCAAAGGCTGCAGATAATGATTGATAAATCTGCAAACCGGGTCGCACAGCCCTCCCACGCCAGAGACAATAGGACGACCCGGCGGGACCAGTGGGTCCTTATGGACCTTAGGTAAAAGGTAGAAAGTGGGGGTCATGGGGGCCCGAACAAACAACCCATCAAAAACCCTCTTGGTGATAACCCCCCGAGAGAGCGCCGATTCAAGAATACGAAGGAGCTTGTTCTGGAACGAAGAGACCGGATTGTGCGTGAGTGTAGAATATGCCTCCCTGTCCCTCAACTGCCTAAAGGCCTCCCGTTCATACATCTCAACAGGCCAGACCACCACGTTACCCCCCTTGTCAGCAGGCTTAAATAACACATCGGGGAGTGCCCGCAGCTCTGCTAACGCTCGTCTTTGAGTACCAGTTAGATTGTCATTGGTTCTCCCAGTGGAAATACTTCTAAGTTCCTGCATAACCAACCTGCAAAAGATTTCCACTTGGGGACATAATGACAAAGGGGGGAACGTGGTGGACCTGGGAAGAATAGACCTAGGAAAATTACCTGTTGAGACATCGGAGGTTTCCCCTGCTAACTCCTCAAGAATGCGCAGTGCCTCTTGCTCAGCCCTGGTGTCAAGATCCATGCCAGATTGATTCTTAGAGTGCAATTTTTTTAAAATCAATTTCCTTGTGAATAGGAAAAGGTCCTTCACTGAGGTGAAAAAATCAAAGTTATTATTAGGGACAAATGTTAGACCCAAGCAGAAAACCTCACATTGATCATCAGATAGCACATGGGAAGATAAATTAATTACCTCCAGACTATTTTTACTTTTCTTGTGCTTTGATTGTGGAGGAGTGATCTTGCGTTTATTTTTAAACCTATTGTAGGCAGGTCTACCAGGCCTGAGTCTCTCATTCCACTGGGAGATGCCTCCTGCACCCAGTAAGGAATCCTCATCCACAGATGACACAGAAGAGAAGGAATTAGATCGAGTTTGAGAAGGAAAATCCCTCCGATTAGTAACTGTGGATCCACGCCACTTGTACACTCGGTGGCTCTTATAATCGGTTAAGTCCCTCTGGTATTTTTTACTTTTAGTCTGGACAATGTCCTTCTCCCACTTTTGGAAGTCCAAATCAAGGTCAGCATTAAGTTTGGCCATGGCCTCTGTTGTCATCTGTTTAGCCAAAACCTCCTGAATGCCACCAATCTCTTCCTCCATCTCCTTAATCATGGTTTCATTGGATTTAATAAGTAGCTGCATAAAGCCCATGGAACAAGCATTCGCAATTTCTTCCCATTTTAATTTAAAGTCCTCGTTGTCCATGTTAAAGGAGGGGAATACTTGGACCCTCAGGCCTCTAGGGATGAGACCCTTACTGACATAGCGTTCCAAGAACGATTTATTCCACCACCACCGTGTGCGTCTACTCAAGAGGTCCCTAAGCTTAATAATAAGATCATCAATGCCCTTGGAGTCTGAATTAAAAGTTGGAGTTGCATCATCGCAAAAGACCTGATCCAATTTGGTCAGCCACGTTTTATCTCGTGCCTGAAGGTCCATCTGTTCCAGAGGAATGGCTGTGAAAATACACAGTACGCAAGTTATAATAACATACCAGAACTGACCATATATAATGACCATATTTAAAAGGAAAACTCAATGAAGCTATATAGAGAACATAAAGAAACCAAGAGTTTTTAAATCCTAAAGTATAAACAAATAATATATCTAATAATAATCACAAATGTCCAAGAAAATAACTATCAAAATATCTTTAATAATAATACAAAAACACACACTGGACATGAAAAAAACACATACAATACAATACAAAAAAATATATAATTGGATAGGTCTAATGAACGACAATGCAAACTGGCGGGGGGTGAGCAATCCAACAATAAGAGGAAGAAAAGGCACTCAAAAATGTAAGCAATCTATCCCAGCAATACTATATTATATACAAGCTGGAAGGCACAAGTGTGCACAGTTACTAAAAAAGAGTAACCATAAAATAACCCTAATATCATTTGGGAAAAGACACCAAGGATCACAGGAGCCACTCCATAATAATGTAAGCCATGTGGCAGGATAATCATACCCCCATGACTCCCAGAGTTAAAGTGCCAATAATGCGCATACATACAAAATACATGTGTCTTACCCAGGAAAGCCAGGCACCCACCGCACAGGTACCCCAACGCGCGTTTCACCGCTGCTTCTTCAGGGGGCAGTGTGCAAATGTGCAATATTCTGAGGTTAAATACCCCCATGTGGAAAGCATGACCCAATCACCTGCATAGAACAAGACCCACCCCAGCCGCGTCTAGCGAGCGCATGTGGACGAGGCCCACCACAGCCAATCATCCCAGCTGGCGTCAGGAAGCGGTGAGTGTCAGGACAAAGTTCCCATAGCAACGTATGCACTCACCGCATAGAATAGACGCCGCTGTGAATCAGAGGCGGAGGGGACATCAGAGCGCATGCGCTACCCGCGGCAGAAGGTAACCGCACCGCAATGCGTGCAGGGGGGTGGAGTTACCAGGACAACATACAAACCATGCTGCACAGCGCCCGGAAAGACACGCAAGAAGGGCGGAAGTAAGGAAACAGACATATCGCATATGGGCATATGGAAGAGACATCAGAGCGCATGTGCTAATCGCGGCAGAAGGTAACCCCGCCGTAATGTGTGCAGGAGAGAGGGGTTGCCAGGACAACAACCAAACCATGCTGCACAGCGCCCGAAAAGACGCGTAAGAAGGGCGGAAGTAAGAAAGCGGACATATCACATATGGGCAGCATCGCTATTAGACAGACCAAATAAACATGATAATTCATGCAAATAAGAGCGCCGCAACACATATGTAAATATAATACAGTTCATTAATCCATTTAATAATGGCAAATATCCAAATGTCCACAATGCGCAGCTGATTTGGAAGTTGATGCAGGTAAAGGGTCCTGATCCCAGATAGTTCTTTATCCACTGACATGCTCATCACAATAGGGGTGTAGCACAATTGAAGGTTAATCCAATAGAACGTACACTAATAAATGAAAAACACAAACACACACAAAGTTAAAATCAATGTAAAAACACAGGCTCCAAGGGCAGATAATCAACAAAATAATGAAAAGTCACCTATAAAGCAAAGGTAACCCCCAAGTAGACACACACGGTTATAAAAATGATTAAAAACTAATGTTTTCGTTTAATCCATGTGGTGTTATGGTGTCTAACGTAATAATCCAAACGACACTCAAGCTGCGCCAGCCTACGCTTGAGGTCACCACCCCTAATCGCACCATGGACTCTATCAATACCCCGAATCTTAAGCCCATCGGGATTAGAGGCATGGCACAGCCTGAAATGGCGAGGAATCGTTTTCAGAAGCGCTACGTCAGGAGCTGACTTGGCCACCTGAATGTCCCTCACGTGTTCCCTGGTTCTTACTCGCAATGCTCTAGAGGTGACACCTACATATATCAGTCCGCAGGGACATGTGTCGTAATACACCACAAAATCACTGCTGCATGATATATTCTCTAATCCTAAATTTCTTGACACCATCAGATGAGCTAAATTCCGACACTCGTTCGATATTCCGACAGGCCAGACACGACCCGCATGGGAAGCATCCCTGTTTGGGTTTCCCAGTGTAAAAGGGAAGAGAGGGAGTCGAAACGTAATGACTCCGAACTAGGAGATCCTTCAAATTATTGCTCCTCCTTGCCGTCATCAGCGGTCTCTCGGGGAGCAACCTACCAAAAAAGGGGTCAGTCTTAAGGACGGGCCAATGCCTGTTGAGAATATTACGGACAACATTCCACCTGTTATTGTACGTGGAAATAAATCTAATTTGATCCGATGCACCCACTTCCCTCCTGGAGCCCGACAGAAGCCGGCCATGAACGGACGTCTTTGCTCGCCAGTAGCCCTTCTTAATGCAACGTTGGCTATATACCCGTGCGCGAAACCGTTCACGAAGGTCCAGTGCCTGTGCCTCAAAACGCTCATTGGTAGAGCATAAGCGCCTGATTCGCAGGAACTGGCCCACGGGGATCGCTCGAACCGTAGATGGAGTGTGGGCTGACGAGGCGTGTAAAAGAGCGTTAACAGAAGTCTCTTTTCGATACACATCCGTTTGAACCATACCATCATGGTCCACAATAATCTGGATGTCTAAAAACTCAATCTGATGTTTGTGAAATTTAAAAGTAAGTTTGATGTTGTAATTATTACCATTTAAAAGTTCAAAAAAATTAACCAAATCACACTCTGTACCCTGCCAAATAATCAAAAGATCATCAATGTAGCGGTACCAACCAATGGCCTGGGAGGCGGCATGTGCGCCATCCCCAAAAACCTCCCTCTCCCAAAACCCGAGAAAGAGGTTAGCGTAGGATGGCGCACACGCCGCGCCCATGGCGGTACCGCGTTGTTGTAGAAAAAAACGGTCTTTGAAAGTAAAAAAATTATGAGTCAAAACGAAATTAAGTAATTCCAAAATCAAAAGCTGTAAAGTGACATCCAGATTACTAGTGGCCAGGAAAAACTCAACAGCCCTCACTCCATGTTGGTGTGCAATACAAGTGTATAAGGACTCGACATCCGCCGTGACCAACAACATGCCGGGCTCCAGGGTAAGCCCATCCAGTTTCCGCAGGACGTCATTAGTGTCTCTGACGTAAGAGGGCAGCGTCTCCACCAAAGGCTGCAGATAATGATTGATAAATCTGCAAACCGGGTCGCACAGCCCTCCCACGCCAGAGACAATAGGACGACCCGGCGGGACCAGTGGGTCCTTATGGACCTTAGGTAAAAGGTAGAAAGTGGGGGTCATGGGGGCCCGAACAAACAACCCATCAAAAACCCTCTTGGTGATAACCCCCCGAGAGAGCGCCGATTCAAGAATACGAAGGAGCTTGTTCTGGAACGAAGAGACCGGATTGTGCGTGAGTGTGGAATATGCCTCCCTGTCCCTCAACTGCCTAAAGGCCTCCCGTTCATACATCTCAACAGGCCAGACCACCACGTTACCCCCCTTGTCAACAGGCTTAAATAACACATCGGGGAGTGCCCGCAGCTCTGCTAACGCTCGTCTTTGAGTACCAGTTAGATTGTCATTGGTTCTCCCAGTGGAAATACTTCTAAGTTCCTGCATAACCAACCTGCAAAAGATTTCCACTTGGGGACATAATGACAAAGGGGGGAACGTGGTGGACCTGGGAAGAATAGACCTAGGAAAATTACCTGTTGTTCCTCGCCATTTCAGGCTGTGCCATGCCTCTAATCCCAATGGGCTTAAGATTCGGGGTATTGATAGAGTCCATGGTGGGATTAGGGGTGGTGACCTCAAGCGTAGGCTGGCGCAGCTTGAGTGTCGTTGGATTATTACGTTAGACACCATAACACCACATGGATTAAACGAAAACATTAGTTTTTCATCATTTTTATAACCGTGTGTGTCTACTTGGGGGTTACCTTTGCTTTATAGGTGACTTTTCATTATTTTGTTGATTATCTGCCCTTGGAGCCTGTGTTTTTACATTGATTTTAACTTTGTGTGTGTTTGTGTTTTTCATTTATTAGTGTACGTTCTATTGGATTAACCTTCAATTGTGCTACACCCCTATTGTGATGAGCATGTCAGTGGATAAAGAACTATCTGGGATCAGGACCCTTTACCTGCATCAACTTTCAAATCAGCTGCGCATTGTGGACATTTGGATATTTGCCATTATTAAATGGATTAATGAACTGTATTATATTTACATATGTGTTGCGGCGCTCTTATTTGCATGAATTATCATGTTTATTTGGTCTGTCTAATAGCGATGCTGCCCATATGTGATATGTCCGCTTTCTTACTTCCGCCCTTCTTACGCGTCTTTTCGGGCGCTGTGCAGCATGGTTTGGTTGTTGTCCTGGCAACCCCTCTCTCCTGCACACATTACGGCGGGGTTACCTTCTGCCGCGATTAGCACATGCGCTCTGATGTCTCTTCCATATGCCCATATGCGATATGTCTGTTTCCTTACTTCCGCCCTTCTTGCGCGTCTTTCCGGGCGCTGTGCAGCATGGTTTGTATGTTGTCCTGGTAACTCCACCCCCCTGCACGCATTGCGGTGCGGTTACCTTCTGCCGCGGGTAGCGCATGCGCTCTGATGTCCCCTCCGCCTCTGATTCACAGCGGCGTCTATTCTATGCGGTGAGTGCATACGTTGCTATGGGAACTTTGTCCCGACACTCACCGCTTCCTGACGCCAGCTGGGATGATTGGCTGTGGTGGGCCTCGTCCACATGCGCTCGCTAAACGCGGCTGGGGTGGGTCTTGTTCTATGCAGGTGATTGGGTCATGCTTTCCACATGGGGGTATTTAACCTCTGAATATTGCACATTTGCACACTGCCCCCTGAAGAAGCAGCGGTGAAACGCGCGTTGGGGTACCTGTGCGGTGGGTGCCTGGCTTTCCTGGGTAAGACACATGTATTTTGTATGTATGCGCATTATTGGCACTTTAACTCTGGGAGTCATGGGGGTATGATTATCCTGCCACATGGCTTACATTATTATGGAGTGGCTCCTGTGATCCTTGGTGTCTTTTCCCAAATGATATTAGGGTTATTTTATGGTTACTCTTTTTTAGTAACTGCACACTTGTGCCTTCCAGCTTATATATAATATAGTATTGCTGGGATAGATTGCTTACATTTTTGAGTGCCTTTTCTCCCTCTTATTGTTGGATTGCTCACCCCCCGCCAGTTTGCATTGTCGTTCATTAGACCTATCCAATTATATATTTTTTTGTATTGTATTGTATGTGTTTTTTTCATGTCCAGTGTGTGTTTTTGTATTATTATTAAAGATATTTTGATAGTTATTTTTTTGGACATTTGTGATTATTATTAGATATATTATTTGTTTATACTTTAGGATTTAAAAACTCTTGGTTTCTTTATGTTCTCTATAATCCATATTTGTGCAGCATTATATGGGGCATATTTTAATATGGAGCATCTTATGGGGCTCATCATAAACTATATGGAGCATTATATGGGGCTCCTGATTCAATATGGATATTCAAAAACACTTAAACTACTGATGTCTCAATTAATTTTACTTTTATTGGTATCTATTCTAATTTTTTAAATTTATCGGTAGCTGCTGCATTTTCCACCCTAGGCTTATACTCGAGTTATTAAGTTTTCCCTGTTTTTTTGTGGCAAAATTAGGGGGGTCGGCTTGTACTCGAGTATATACGGTATATTTTTTTTTATGTTTTGTCGCTTTTACACAATAAAATCTTTTATAGAAAAAATAATTATTTTTGCATCGCTTTATTCTGAGAGCTGTAACTTTTTTATTTTTCTGCTGATTGAGCTGTTTGGTGGCTTGTTTTTTTGTGAGACTAGATGACGTTTTCAGCAGTACCATTTTTATTTACATGTGTGTTTTTGATCACTTGCACTTTTCGTTCGGCAGTATGATGCTAAAGCATTTTTTTGCCTTGTTTTTATTTATTTTTGTAGCTCCTCCTTAGCTCTCCTTGTCCGGCGTCACTGCTGCCTCCATTAGCATACGCAGTACACTGGTAAAGGCAGAGATGTACAGCCAGCTTTAGTGAGCATTCACAGGGAGGGAGAACATCATCTGAATCAGACAGTACATGGTATCACAGGTCCATTTTAACCCCTTTCTGACATTTGTTGTAATAATACGTCCCTGTGCCCATCTGACCAGGGGCGGATTATTACATCATTTCGATCGCCCGCGCACATGGGTGGTGCATGGGCGATCACTGATTCTGACAGCTGACACCCAGCACTAAGTGCCAGGAGTGGTCACAGACTGCTCCCGGCACTTTAACCCCCTAAATGTTGCGATCCAGCATTCCAGAAGCCGGCACAGGGCTGACAGCCCCTCTGCCTTTGGATGGGAGACCCTGTGGCGTGACGCGGGGTCCCAATCGTTGCCATGGTGACTTGATATTGTTATGACGACATCTGGGTCACCAAAGCTAGGAAACTTGTTGATCATGCGCAGTGCAAGATCAGCAAGGCTCTCTTGTTAGTGCAGAGCTCTATGGCATGGCGATGCTGCTTCATCTCCATGCTATAGAAGCGATCAGCCTGCAATGATAGTCCCATAGTGGGACAAAGTAAAAAAGTAGATAAAAAAAAGTGAACTTTTTTTTTTTTATAATTGCAAAAATATTGTTTTAAGGCCATGTTCACACAGTGCGTTTTTTACCGCGGAACCGCGGCGGTTTTGCCGCTGCGGTTCCGCAGCTGTTTTCCATGCAGGGTACAGTACACTGTACCCTATGGAAAACAGGACACACTGTGCACATGGTCCGGAAATTGTAAAAAAAAAGACGCGCTGAATAGCTCCCGGAAAAAAGAAGGAGCATGTCAATTCTTTTTCCGGAGCCGCAGCGGTTCTGCACCCATAGACCTCCATTGTGAGGTCCAAACCGCAGTAAAACCCGCAGATCAAAAATATATCTGCGGGTTTTACTGCGGTTTGATGTGCAGAACCGCTGCAGCAGGAAGTGCGGGGAGCGGGCGGAAGTGCGTGGGCGGAGTGTGGCTGCCCCCCCCGTGTTCCGATCCCGCCCCCCCGTGCTCCGATGCCCCCCCCAGTGCTCCGATGCCCCCCCCAGTGCTCTGATGCCCCCCCCGTGCCCTAATCTCCCCCCCTTATACTCACCCGGCGTCCCGGTGTCCGTCCGGCCGTCTTCTCCCTGGGCGCCGCCATCTTGCAAAATGGCGGGCGCATGCGCAGTGCGCCCGCCGAATCTGCCGGCCGGCAGATTCGTTCCAAAGTGCATTTTGATCACTGAGATATAACCTATCTCAGTGATCAAAATAAAAAAATAGTAAATGACACCCCCCCCCCTTTGTCACCCCCATAGGTAGGGACAATAAAAAAAATAAAGAATTTTTTTTTTTTTTTTTCCACTAAGGTTAGAATAGGGGTAGGGGTAGGGTTAGGGGTAGGGTTAGGGTTAGGGTTAGGGGTAGGGTTAGGGGTAGGGTTAGGGGTAGGGTTAGGGGTAGGGTTAGGGTTAGGGGTAGGGTTAGGGGTAGGGTTAGGGTTAGGGGTAGGGTTAGGGGTAGGGTTAGGGGTAGGGTTAGGGTTAGGGGTAGGGTTAGGGGTAGGGTTAGGGGTAGGGTTAGGGGTAGGGTTAGGGTATTTTCAGCCATTTTAACCCTAAAAAAATTCCTAGAAAACACACAGACTCTGGCTAGAAAACTGCATCAAAAAAACGCATCAAAAAACGCATCAAAAAACGCATCAAAAACGGACCAAAAAAGGACCAAAAAAAGGACCTGCGTTTTCTGCCAAGAGCTGCAGTTTTTTAAAAAACAGTCAGGAAAAAAAAAGGATGGAAATCCTGAACGTGTGAACATACCCTAAAAAGTAAAAAATAATAATAAAATCAAAAGATATTCTATCAAATATTTATATAAAAAATATAAACAATAAAAGTACATATATTTGGTATTGCTGCGTCCACTACAGCTGACTTATAAAACTGTGCCACCCCTTTAGTGAACACCATAAAAATAAATAAATAAAAACACGGCAAAAAACAATGCTTTATCGTCATACTGCCAAAGTGGAATAAAACGCGATCAAAAAGACGTATATAAATAAACGTGGTACCGCTGAAAACGTCATCTTGTACCACAAAAAAACAAGCCACCATATAGCTCCATCAGCAGAAAAATAAAACAGTTATAGCTCTTAGAATAAAGCGATGCAAAAATAAATATTTTTTCTATAAAATATCTTTTATTGTGTAAAAGCGACAAAACATAAAAAAGATGAGGTATCGCTGTAATCATAGTGACCCGAAGAATAAAACTTCCTAATCAATTTTACCACAAATGGAACAGCATAACCCCCCCGCCCCCCACAAAAAAATCCTGAATTGCTACTTTCTGCTCATTCTGCCTCGCAAAAAATCAGAATAGAAAGCGATCAAAAAGTCATGTGCCCGAAAATGGTACCAATAAAAACGTCAACTCGTCCCGCAAAAAGCAAGCCCATACATGACTCGGTGGTCCAAAATATGGAAAAATTATAGTTCTCTAAATGCGGTGATGCAAAAACTATTTTTTTGCAATAAAAAGCATCTTTTAGTGTGTGACAGCTGTCACACATATAATCACTTACACTGCACTAGGATCGGCGTAAAAAATAAATATAACCAATTCTTAACCAGCTGTTACCGTAATTGTTTTTCATTCTGCCTCTAAGGGTATGTGTCCACGGGCCGTTTTACATCCGGACTAGCTGCGGATTGAACACTGCGTGGAGCCGCAGCGTTCAATCCACAGCGTCCAGATGTTACAGCATAGTGCAGGAGATTTTATGAAATCTCGTCTCCACTATGCGTGGTAACACGCATCCGGCAGCCCTGCGATGCCGGACATGAGGTGCGCCTTTTTAGATCGCAGCATGTCCGTTTACCTTGCGCCGACGCTGCAAGGTAAATCACAGGTCCCTATGTGTGGGGTGCGATGATTCCAGATGTGTGCAATGAACACATCCGACATCATCGCGTCTCCAGAAGGGGGCGGGGCTTTGGGCAGAGCGAGTTTTCCGCTCCGTCCAAAGCGCCGGCCATCGTGAAGGTGGACACATACCCACAGGGTATGTGTCCACGTTCAGGATTGCATGAGGATTTGGTCAGGATTTTATGCAGGTAAAATCCGGACCAAATCTGCACCTGAGGTCACTGGCAGGTCACCTGCACTGTTCTTGCGTTGTTTCTGCAATGTAAGGACATGCTGCATTCTTAAAAGACGCGCCGCATGTGCGTTTTCGCGGGTATGCCGCATGCGTCTTTTAATGCATAGTGGAGACGGGATTTCATGAAATCCCCTCCACTATGCTGTAACATCTGGACGCTGCGTTTTTGACGCTGCGGCTCAACGCATCGTAAAAAACGCAGCGTTTCCTTTACATGGAAACATACCCTAAAAGATCGCAGTAAGGCCCGGCGTACATTTATCCTGCGCTCTGTGCTGAGCACTTGCACCAGGGTTTGCATGTAAATCTCTGAAATACATGATTCAGAGGCAGATGGAGGCACTGTGGATGCTGTGTGGCCTGTGATCCTGCGGTGTCCGTATTTTTAGGATTGCATAAAAGTGCAGTCAGCAACAGTTTTGTGCATCGCTGAACAGAGGCCACACGGAGTCCAAAGTGTCTCTGCTGCCTTATTATAGTGAATGGATCCTTCGGGGGTTTCATCTGAATCACGTTACTCAAGAGATTTAGGTTATGTTTCCACGTTCAGTAAACGCTGCGTGTTTGATGCTGCATAGAGACGCCGCATCAAACACGCAGCGTCCAGATGTTACAGCATAGTGGAGGGGATTTCATGAATGCTCTGCAATCACGGAGGCTTGATCCATCAACCAGGGAGGACGCTCCCTGGTGTTCCACCGGACTTACACCTCCAGCTGAGCAGCGCACTTATCGACTGAGGGCACCAAACTGCAAACTAATCCAGTCTGCAGCCATTTCTGCACACCTAGTGAACAAATGTAAGTGTTTGCCTCCTCACACACTATATATTTTTTGGGGTTACCCCATAGGTGTGTTCCATAGGTTCTTAGTATATGATTCTTCATACACATATTTCTTTTGTTAACCATAGTGGGTGTTTGGCCGTCTTCACACTCAGCGTATGAAAATACGGTCCGTATATTACGGCCGTAATACGCTGAAAAGTCCCGAAAATAGTGGTCCGTAGCTCCTCCGTAGGCAGGGTGTTTCAGCGTTTTTTGCGCATGGCATCCTCCGTATGTAATCCGTATGTCATCCGTACTGCGTGTTTTTATCGCAGGCTTGCAAAACCGACATACGGCTATACGAGGGATCCATGTGTAAAAAAAAAACAAAAAACATATATACTGTCTATATATATATACAGTGGGGCAAAAAAGTATTTAGTCAGTCAGCAATAGTGCAAGTTCCACCAATTAAAAAGATGAGAGGCGTCTGTAATTTACATCATAGGTAGACCTCAACTATGGGAGACAAACTGAGAAAAAAAAATCCAGAAAATCACATTGTCTGTTTTTTTTAACATTTTATTTGCATATTATGGTGGAAAATAAGTATTTGGTCAGAAACAAAATTTCATCTCAATGCTTTGTAATATATCCTTTGTTGGCAATGACAGA
This sequence comes from Ranitomeya imitator, assembly GCF_032444005.1. Classification (NCBI taxonomy): domain Eukaryota; kingdom Metazoa; phylum Chordata; class Amphibia; order Anura; family Dendrobatidae; genus Ranitomeya; species Ranitomeya imitator. The sequence goes on along the minus strand of NC_091291.1, from coordinate 71,182,605 downwards.
GGTCAAACGTTTTCTGTAAGTCTTCACAAGGTTGCCACACACTGTTGTTGGTATGTTGGCCCATTCCTCCATGCAGATCTCCTCTAGAGCAGTGATGTTTTTGGCTTTTCGCTTGGCAACACGGACTTTCAACTCCCTCCAAAGGTTTTCTATAGAGTTGAGATCTGGAGACTGGCTAGGCCACTCCAGGACCTTGAAATGCTTCTTACGAAGCCACTCCTTCGTTGCCCTGGCGGTGTGCTTTGGATCATTGTCATGTTGAAAGACTCAGCCACGTTTCATCTTCAATGCCCTTGCTGATGGAAGGAGGTTTGCACTCAAAATCTCACGAGACATGGCCCCATTCATTCTTTCATGTACCCGGATCAGTCGTCCTGGCCCCTTTGCAGAGAAACAGCCCCAAAGCATGATGTTTCCATCACCATGCTTTACAATAGGTATGGTGTTTGATGGATGCAACTCAGTATTCTTTTTCATCCAAACACGACAAGTTGTGTTTCTACCAAACAGTTCCAGTTTGGTTTCATCAGACCATAGGATATTCTCCCAAAACTCCTCTGGATCATCCAAATGCTCTCTAGCAAACTTCAGACGGGCCCGGACATGTACTGGCTTAAGCAGTGGGACACGTCTGGCACTGCAGGATCTGAGTCCATGGTGGCGTAGTGTGTTACTTATGGTAGGCCTTGTTACATTGGTCCCAGCTCTCTGCAGTTCATTCACTAGGTCCCCCCGCGTGGTTCTGGGATTTTTGCTCACCGTTCTTGTGATCATTCTGACCCCACGGGGTTGGATTTTGTGTGGAGCCCCAGATCGAGGGAGATTATCAGTGGTCTTGTATGTCTTCCATTTTCTAATTATTGCTCCCACTGTTGATTTCTTCACTCCAAGCTGGTTGGCTATTGCAGATTCAGTCTTCCCAGCCTGGTGCAGGGCTACAATTTTGTTTCTGGTGTCCTTTGACAGCTCGTTGGTCTTCACCATAGTGGAGTTTGGAGTCAGACTGTTTGAGGGTGTGCACAGGTGTCTTTTTATACTGATAACAAGTTTAAACAGGTGCCATTACTACAGGTAATGAGTGGAGGAAAGAGGAGACTCTTAAAGAAGAAGTTACAGGTCTGTGAGAGCCAGAAATCTTGATTGTTTGTTTCTGACCAAATACTTATTTTCCACCATAATATGCAAATAAAATGTTAAAAAAACAGATAATGTGATTTTCTGGATTTTTTTTTCTCAGTTTGTCTCCCATAGTTGAGGTCTACCTATGATGTAAATTACAGACGCCTCTCATCTTTTTAAGTGGTGGAACTTGCACTATTGCTGACTGACTAAATACTTTTTTGCCCCACTGTATATGTCAGTAGACACATATATGTATATATATTAATATTTCATCCAGCGCGATATAGCAGAAAGCCGGTAATTCAATTACCGGCTTTTGCTTTCTCCTTCCTAAACCCGACATGATATGAGACCTGGTTTACATACAGTAAACCATCTCATATCACCATTTTTTTTGCATAATCCACACTACTAATGTCAGTAGTGTGTCTATGCAAAATTTGTCCGTTCTAGCTAGTAAATTAAGGGGTTAAATGGCGGAAAAAATTGGCGTGGGCTCCCGCACAATTTTCTCCGCCAGAGTGGTAAAGCCAGTAACTGAGGGCAGATATTAATAGCCTGGAGAGGGTCCATGGTTTTTGGCCCCCCCCTGGCTAAAAACATCTGCCCCCAGCCACCCCAGAAAAGGCACATCTGGAAGATGCGCCTATTCTGGCACTTGGCCACTCTCTTCCCATTCCCGTGTAGCGGTGGGATATAGGGTAATGAAGGGTTAATGCCACCTTGCTATTGTAAGGTGACATTAAGCCAAATTAATAAAGGAGAGGCGTCAATTATGACACCTATCTATTATTAATCCAATACTAGTAAAGGGTTAAAAAAACACACATTATTAAAAATTATTTTAATGAAATAAAATCAAAGGTTGTTGTAATATTTTATTGAACGCCCAATCCAATCACTGAAGACCCTCGTTCTGTAACAAAAAAACATAATAAACCAACAATATCCATACCTTCCGCAGATCTGTAAGGTCCCACGATGTAAATCCATCTGAAGGGGTTAAAATATTTTGCAGCCACGAGCATTGCTAATGCAAGGTTGCTCATGTCTGCAAAACCCCGGAGAATGTAGGTAAAGTAGGTCAATGACCTATATTTACCTGCATTTGCGGTGAGGCGCCCTCTGCTGGCTGTTCCTAGATCGTGGGAACTTTCCTAGAAAGCTCCCTGGCTCGAGTTCATATGAGGACAACCAGCAGAGGGCGTCCTCTTATGATCTCGAGCCTGGGAGCTTTCTAGGAAAGTTCCCACGATCTAGGAACAGCCAGCAGAGGGCGCATCACCGCAAATGCAGGTAAATATAGGTCATTGACCTACTTTACCAACATTCTCCGGGGTTTTGCAGACATGAGCAACCTTGCATTAGCAAAGCTCGTGTGTTGTGAATTCTGTTGTCGGGCTCCCTCCTGTGGTCATGAATGGTACTTCGGCTGGTTCTGTCCATGGACTTCCTCTGGTGGGTGTTTCTGAGTTTCCTTCCACAGATGACGAGGTTAATTCGTTAGCTGGCTGCTCTATTTAACTCCACTTAGATCTTTGCTCCATGCCACCTGTCAATGTTCCAGTATTGGTCTAGTTCACTCCTGGATCGTTCTTGTGACCTGTCTTCCCAGCAGAAGCTAAGTTCCTGCTTGTATTTTCTTGGGTTTGCTATTTTTCTGTCCAGCTTGCTATTTTTATTGTTGTCTTGCTTGCTGGAAGCTCGGGGACGCAGAGGGAGCGCCTCCGCACCGTGAGTCGGTGCGGAGGGTCTTTTTGCGCCCTCTGCGTGGTCTTTTTGTAGGATTTTGTGCTGACCGCAAAGCAACCTTTCCTATCCTCAGTCTGTTCAGTAAGTCGGGCCTCACTTTGCTAAATCTATTTCATCTCTGTGTTTGTATTTTCATCTTTACTCACAGTCATTATATGTGGGGGGCTGCCTTTTCCTTTGGGGAATTTCTCTGAGGCAAGGTAGGCTTTATTTTTCTATCTTCAGGGCTAGCTAGTTCCTTAGGCTGTGCCGAGTTGCATAGGGAGCGTTAGGAGCAATCCACGGCTATTTCTAGTGTGTGTGATAGGATTAGGGATTGCGGTCAGCAAAGTTCCCACGTCCCAGAGCTCTTCCTTTATTATCAGTAACTATCAGGTCATTCCGTGTGCTCTTAACCACCAGGTCCATTATTGTCCTGACCACCAGGTCATAACAGTACAGATGACCCTGTTCAACAAGTAAAGATAATTATTTCTTTGTTACGTGGTGACCCTCAAGACTGGGCATTTTCCCTTGCGCCAGGAGATCCGGCATTGCGTGATGTTGATGCGTTTTTCCTGTCACTTGGATTGCTTTATGACGAACCTAATTCAGTGGATCAGGCAGAGAAAATCTTGCTGGCTCTGTGTCAGGGTCAGGATGAAGCGGAGATATATTGTCAGAAGTTTAGAAAGTGGTCTGTGCTCACTCAGTGGAATGAATGTGCCCTGGCAGCAATCTTCAGAAAGGGTCTCTCTGAAGCCCTTAAGGATGTCATGGTGGGATTTCCCATGCCTGCTGGTCTGAATGAGTCTATGTCTTTGGCCATTCAGATCGATCGACGCTTGCGTGAGCGTAAAGCTGTGCACCATTTGGCGGTACTATCTGAGCATGGGCCTGAGCCTATGCAATGTGATAGGACTTTGACCAGAGCTGAACGGCAAGAACACAGACGTCGGAATGGGCTATGTTTTTACTGTGGTGATTCCACTCATGCTATCTCCAATTGTCCTAAGCGCACTAAGCGGTTCGCTAGGTCTGTCACCATTGGTACGGTACAGTCGAAATTTCTTTTGTCCGTTACTCTGATTTGCTCTTTGTCATCCTATTCTGTTATGGCATTTGTGGATTCAGGCGCTGCCCTGAATTTGATGGACTTGGAGTATGCTAGGCGCTGTGGTTTTTTCTTGGAGCCCTTGCAGTATCGTATTCCATTGAGAGGAATTGATGCTACGCCTTTGGCCAAGAATAAGCCTCAGTATTGGACCCAATTGACCATGTGCATGGCTCCTGCACATCAGGAGGATATCCGCTTTCTGGTGTTGCATAATCTGCATGATGTGGTCGTTTTGGGGTTGCCATGGCTACAGGTTCATAATCCAGTATTGGACTGGAAATCTATGTCTGTGTCCAGCTGGGGTTGCCAGGGGGTACATGGTGATGTTCCATTTTTGTCTATTTCGTCTTCCACTCCTTCTGAAGTTCCAGAGTTTTTGTCGGATTATCGGGATGTATTTGATGAGCCCAAAGCCAGTGCCCTACCTCCTCATAGGGATTGCGATTGTGCAATTAATTTGATTCCTGGTAGTACGTTTCCTAAGGGCCGATTGTTCAATTTATCTGTGCCAGAACACGCCGCTATGCGGAGTTATATAAAGGAATCCTTGGAGAAAGGTCATATTCGCCCGTCGTCATCACCGTTAGGAGCAGGGTTCTTTTTTGTGGCCAAGAAGGATGGTTCTTTGAGACCTTGTATTGATTACCGCCTTCTTAATAAAATTACAGTCAAATTTCAGTATCCTTTGCCGTTGCTGTCTGATTTGTTTGCTCGTATTAAAGGGGCTAGTTGGTTCACCAAGATAGATCTTCGAGGGGCGTATAATCTTGTGCGTATTAAAGAAGGCGATGAATGTAAAACAGCATTTAATACGTCCGAGGGCCATTTTGAGTACCTGGTTATGCCATTCGGGCTTTCCAATGCTCCATCAGTATCTCAGTCCTTTATGCATGACATCTTCCGAGAGTACCTGGATAAATTCCTGATTGTGTATTTGGATGATATTTTGGTCTTTTCGGATGATTGGGAGTCTCATGTGAAGCAGGTCAGAATGGTGTTCCAGGTCCTTCGTGCGAATTCCTTGTTTGTGAAGGGGTCAAAGTGTCTCTTTGGAGTTCAGAAGGTTTCATTTTTGGGGTTCATTTTTTCCCCTTCTACTATCGAGATGGACCCTGTTAAAGTCCAGGCCATTTACGATTGGACTCAGCCGACATCTGTGAAGAGCCTGCAAAAGTTCCTGGGCTTTGCTAATTTTTATTGGCGCTTCATCGCTATTTTTTCTAGTGTTGCTAAACCGTTGACTGATTTGACCAAGAAGGGTGCTGATGTGGTCAATTGGTCTTCTGTAGCTGTAGAGGCTTTTCAGGAGTTGAAGCGTCGTTTTTCTTCTGCCCCTGTGTTGTGCCAGCCAGATGGTTCGCTCCCGTTTCAGGTTGAGGTTGATGCTTCTGAGATTGGAGCAGGGGCTGTATTGTCGCAAAGAAGTTCTGATGGCTCGGTGATGAAGCCATGTGCTTTCTTTTCTAGAAAGTTTTCACCTGCTGAGCGTAATTATGATGTTGGTAATCGAGAGTTGTTGGCCATGAAGTGGGCATTCGAGGAGTGGCGTCATTGGCTTGAAGGAGCCAAGAATCGCGTGGTGGTCTTGACAGATCACAAGAATTTGACTTATCTTGAGTCTGCCAAACGGTTGAATCCGAGACAGGCTCGATGGTCGTTATTTTTCTCCCGTTTTGATTTTGTGGTTTCGTACCTTCCGGGCTCTAAGAATGTGAAGGCTGATGCCCTGTCAAGGAGTTTTGTGCCTGACTCTTCGGGTGTTCCTGAGCCGGCAGGTATTCTCAAAGAGGGGGTAATTTTGTCTGCCATCTCCCCTGATTTGCGGCGGGTGCTGCAAAAATTTCAGGCTGATAGACCTGACCGTTGCCCAGCGGAGAAACTGTTTGTCCCTGATAGATGGACTAGTAGAGTTATCTCTGAGATTCATTGTTCAGTGTTGGCTGGGCATCCTGGAATCTTTGGTACCAGAGATTTGGTGGCTAGATCCTTTTGGTGGCCATCTTTGTCACGGGGTGTGCGTTCTTTTGTGCAGTCCTGTGGGACTTGTGCTCGGGCTAAGCCCTGCTGTTCTCGTGCCAGGGCTTTTGCCCTTGCCGGTCCCAAAGAGGCCCTGGACGCATATTTCTATGGATTTTATTTCGGATCTCCCCGTCTCTCAAAAGATGTCGGTCATTTGGGTGGTTTGTGATCGCTTTTCTAAGATGGTCCATTTGGTACCTTTGTCTAAATTGCCTTCCTCCTCTGATTTGGTGCCATTATTTTTCCAGCATGTGGTTCGTTTACATGGTATCCCGGAGAACATCGTTTCTGACAGAGGTTCCCAGTTTGTTTCGAGGTTTTGGCGATCCTTTTGTGCTAGGATGGGCATTGATTTGTCTTTTTCCTCGGCTTTCCATCCTCAGACAAATGGCCAAACCGAACGAACTAATCAAACTTTGGAAACATATCTGAGATGCTTTGTTTCTGCTGATCAGGATGATTGGGTGTCCTTTTTGCCGTTGGCTGAGTTCGCCCTTAATAATCGGGCCAGCTCGGCTACTTTGGTTTCGCCGTTTTTCTGCAATTCTGGTTTCCATCCTGGTTTCTCTTCAGGGCAGGTTGAGTCTTCGGACTGTCCTGGTGTAGATACTGTGGTGGATAGGTTGCAGCAGATTTGGACTCATGTGGTGGACAATTTGCCATTGTCCCAGGAGAAGGCTCAACGTTTCGCTAACCGCGGGCGCTCTGTGGGTCCCCGACTTCGTGTTGGGGATTTGGTTTGGTTGTCGTCTCGTTATGTTCCTATGAAGGTTTCCTCTCCTAAGTTTAAGCCTCGTTTCATTGGTCCGTATAGGATTTCTGAGGTTATCAATCCTGTGTCATTTCGTTTGGCCCTTCCCGCTTCTTTTGCCATCCATAATGTGTTCCATAGGTCGTTATTGCGGAGATACGTGGCGCCTGTGGTTCCATCCGTTGATCCTCCTGCCCCGGTGTTGGTTGAGGGGGAGTTGGAGTATGTGGTAGAGAAGATTTTGGATTCTCGTATTTCGAGACGGAAACTCCAGTACCTGGTCAAGTGGAAGGGTTATGGTCAGGAAGATAATTCCTGGGTTTTTGCCTCTGATGTTCATGCTGCCGATCTGGTTTGTGCCTTTCATTTGGCTCATCCTGGTCGGCCTGGGGGCTCTGGTGAGGGTTTGGTGACCCCTCCTCAAGGGGGGGGGGTACTGTTGTGAATTCTGTTGTCGGGCTCCCTCCTGTGGTCATGAATGGTACTTCGGCTGGTTCTGTCCATGGACTTCCTCTGGTGGGTGTTTCTGAGTTTCCTTCCACAGGTGACGAGGTTAATTCGTTAGCTGGCTGCTCTATTTAACTCCACTTAGATCTTTGCTCCATGCCACCTGTCAATGTTCCAGTATTGGACTAGTTCACTCCTGGATCGTTCTTGTGACCTGTCTTCCCAGCAGAAGCTAAGTTCCTGCTTGTATTTTCTTGGGTTTGCTATTTTTCTGTCCAGCTTGCTATTTTTATTGTTGTCTTGCTTGCTGGAAGCTCTGGGACGCAGAGGGAGCGCCTCCACACCGTGAGTCGGTGCGGAGGGTCTTTTTGCGCCCTCTGCGTGGTCTTTTTGTAGGTTTTTGTGCTGACCGCAAAGCAACCTTTCCTATCCTCAGTCTGTTCAGTAAGTCGGGCCTCACTTTGCTAAATCTATTTAATCTCTGTGTTTGTATTTTCATCTTTACTCACAGTCATTATATGTGGGGGGCTGCCTTTTCCTTTGGGGAATATCTCTGAGGCAAGGTAGGCTTTATTTTTCTATCTTCAGGGCTAGCTAGTTCCTTAGGCTATGCCGAGTTGCATAGGGAGCGTTAGGAGCAATCCACAGCTATTTCTAGTGTGTGTGATAGGATTAGGGATTGCGGTCAGCAAAGTTCCCACGTCCCAGAGCTCGTCCTTTATTATCTGTAACTATCAGGTCATTCCGTGTGCTCTTAACCACCAGGTCCATTATTGTCCTGACCACCAGGTCATAACACTCGTGGCTGTAAAATATTTTAACCCGTTCAGATGGATTTACATCGTTGGACCTCACAGATCCTCGGAAGGTATGTATATTCTTGGTTTATTTTTTTTTTTTATTTACAGATCGAGGGTCTTCAGTGAGTGGATTGAGAGTAGAATAAATTAATACAACAACCTTTGTGTTTATTTCACTAAATTAATTTTTAATAATGTGTTTGTGTATTTTTTTTAACCCTTTACTAGCATTGGATTAATAATGGATAGGTGTGTTAGGTCTTGAGTTCCCGCTTCTGCACAGGGGGAATCCCGAGCCATCTCCGCTGCGGTCTCCCATTCTTATCCAGCCGCAGTGGAGTCTGCTCAGCAGGGACGTCGGTCCCAGCGTCTTGCACAGTCTCACTCTGTACAGAGAGTTACTGCTGCTTCTTCAGCTTCTGCCATTAAAGCCAGTGCTGGTCAGCAGCGAGCAGACTTCTCTGGGACTAAGTCCTTGTCTGCACACACTGAGCATGCCCAGGGCAAGATCTCCCGTTGGAAGATCGAGGGTCATGTGCTCAGGCCCTGCAGCACATTCCATTGGTCCTCTTGGCAGGTCTTGGAAGGGCAAAGTTTCTGTGGCCACTTCCTGTGCTGCAACTATATAAACTGCGCATGACAGCACGGCCATGCGCTAGTGTACATTTGCATACGTGTGTTTGTTGTGAGTGCAAGTCGTCCTTGGATACCCCTTCCCTATTGAATGTCTGTTCGCGGAAGGTGTATGGTTGCTATCTAGCGCCCGACTTATCCTACAGCACAAATCACACATTACAGCGTCCAGTTGCTGTGACCGCCAGTACGGCGCCGTGCACTTCCTCTGTGCTTTCCTTACCCAAGCCTGGGTGGTTAGTGGCGTTCGTCAGTGCGGCACCGCATGCACTCTTGTGCCCTAAATATTGTTATTTTCCTTACACACCCAGTTGTGGTGTTGTGCCAGCAAGGGTCTAATCGGACTTCAATCCTAGTTGGGGTTGAGTTCGCTGACTACTTGCTTGCGCTCTATGTGCAGTACCGCGATCCTGTGACGCAACAGGATCGCTTCCTTCACGCTGGGTGAAGTTTAACCCATGTGTGTATACTTATGAGTACTGCCATATAGTCCGTCATTACTTGGCAGCAGGTTCCATCTCTGCACGGTGGACCCCGGGCTGCGAACGCACCATACTCTATCTGTATCATTATTTGGTGCGTTCCGCTAGCCCTAACAGGTGTCATAATTGATGCCTCTCCATTATTAATTTGGCTTAATGTCACCTTACAATAGCAAGGTGGCATTAACCCTTCATTACCCCATATCCCACCGCTACACGGGAATGGGAAGAGAGTGGCCAAGTGCCAGAATAGGCGCATCTTCCAGATGTGCCTTTTCTGGGGTGGCTGGGGGCAGGTGTTTTTAGCCAGGGGGGGGCCAATAACCATGGACCCTCTCCAGGCTATTAATATCTGCCCTCAGTCACTGGCTTTACCACTCTGGCGGAGAAAATTGTGCGGGAGCCCACGCCAATTTTTTCCGCCATTTAACCCCTTAATTTACTAGCTAGAACGGCCAAATTTTGCATATACACACTACTAACATTAGTAGTGTGGAATATGCAAAAAAAATGGTGATATGAGATGGTTTACTGTATGTAAACCATGGAGAAACCAGAGGGCAGAAAAAAGCGATCAAACAAGGGCAGGTAATATAAAAACGTGAAAAACTTTATTTAAATACATATAATAGCAGGGAACACTCGTGGTTATACCCACAGGACCAACATAACATCTAACAAAGAAAAGAAACATGGGACGTGGAACAGTGGCGGCGCTGGACAAATTCTAATAGGCATCTCATATAGGAAACCAGTATTCAAGTAATACCACCACGTGTTAAAAATACTTCGAATTATTCCATGGTTCAAAAAAAATTGAAACCATAAATATAACTATGGTGACCCAAAAAGTTACCCTGACCCTATAGAGAACCAGGATACTTCTGTAGTAAAATAGCGCAAAAATGAGAATAATAGACAAATGATTAATAAGATCTCATACCAGTAAGGCTAAGATGGACCACCAGGATAACACGGGGGAAGCCGTCCACGCCGTCCACGTCACCCCGACGCGCGTTTCAGCGGAGCCTTCGTCAGGGGGCATGTTTTTTTTTTTGTATGTAAACCATGTCTCATATCATGTCAGGTTTTAGGAAGGAGATAGCAAAAGCCGGTAATTGAATTACCGGCTTTAAAGCTGTCTAGCGCTGGATGAAATAATAATATATATACATATATGTGTCTACTGACATATATATATATATATATATATATATATATATATACCTATTCTATGTGTACACATTTATTCTACCTATTCTATTCTAAGCTGTCAGTGTGATTTTACTGTACACCGCACTGAATTACTGGCTTTTCTCTCTAACAGCGCTGCGTATTCCTCGCAAGTCACACTGCTGGTCCGTGTGTAATCCGTATTTTTGGGGCTTCCATAGACTTTCATTGGCGATTCTCGGCCGAGAAACGCTGACAATCGCAGCATGCTGCGATTTCACTCGGATCCTGAATACGGCCGAGAAAATATCGGATGATGGGAGCTGCCCCATTGATTAACATTGGGACGAGTGCTATGCGATTTTTTTATCGCATTGCACTCGTCCGTATTACGGTCTAGTGTGACCCCGGCCTTTATAAGAGAAACAGCGACCATTGGAAGCGCAGGTGTTTTTATGTTTAGTGGCTTTCACGGGCAATAGTCAGCAATAGCACAGAGGCTGACCTGATATCAGCAGCTTCCACTACCCCCTTCTTTTCCCTACAGGTGCGCCAGTGTATCACTTGCTTGGCAAAATTTTTTTACCACTATCATGAAGTACAATATGTCATGAATAAACAACCTCAGAATCACCGGGATCCGTTGAAACATTCCAGAGTTATTACCTCATAAAGTGACAGTGGTCAGAATTGTATAAATTGGCCTGGTATTAACGTGCAAACCATCTTTGGGGGTAAAGGGGTTAATATAAAACTATGTAATGGTCAACCCCTTTAAACTGTTTTTTGTTTTTAGAGCTCATATTCATCTCTATTAGATTTTATGGTAACATCCTGCAGTCATGTGACCACTAGTATGCCATATGCATACGGAGTCCTGGCCACAGTCAGAATAGACTTTCTGGCTTCGCTCAATACACTTGCAATACACTGTCCCTCTACATAATGTCCCTCCACACTATCCTTATCCTTAATATCCCCTCACACTGCCCTCCATAAAGTCTCCCCACATTGCCCTTCTCCATAATATAATATCCATTATTGCCTCTCTCCATAATATTCCACCCTACACACTGCCCTTTTCCATAATATCCCCTCACACATACCGCCCCTCGCAATACTATGCCCACTTTCACAAATTCCCCAAATTGCCCCATAATGTGCCCTCACAGTAACACCTTACATAATAGCTCCTTCCCTCATATTCCATCTACAGTACTTAACGATGAAGCTGTAGGAGAAATCAGCGCAAAATAGGGTCTTATTTGATTGACAAATTGAGTTGTTACTCAGATTATACTAACTATACTTCGAAATGGGTTGAATAAGCCACCATCTTTTATTTCATCATACCTGGATTTACGTCTCAGTTCTATTCAGCATTGCGAATTACGTCCACAGATATCCCATTATTCTGCTATCTACATTAAAGGGAATCTGTCACCCCAAAAATCGTATATGAGCTAAGGCCACCGACATCGGGGGCTTATAATTCTGGAATGCTGTAGATAAGCCCCCGATATAACCTGAAAGGTAACAAAAACAGGTTAGATTATACTCACCCAGGGGCGGTCCTGCTGCTGTCCGGTCCGATGGGCGTTGCGGTCCAGTCCGGGGCCTCCCATCTTCTTCATAGGATGACGTCCTCTTGTCTTCACGTTGTGGCTCCAGTGCAGGCGTAGTACGCAGGTGCCGGGCCTCTCTGACCTTTCCCGCTGCCTACGCACTGCAGTACTCAGCTCTGCCCTCAACAGGGCAGACAAAGTACCCCTGCGCCGGAGCCGCGGCAGGAAGACAAGAGGACATCATCATATTAAGATAGGAGGCCCTGGACGGGACCGTGACGCCCACCAGACCCGGACCGCACCGGAAGCGCCCCTGGGTGAGTATAATATAACCTGTTTTTCTTACCTTTCAGGTTACATCAGGGGCTTATCTACAACATTACAGAATGCTGTAGATAAGCCCCTGATGCCGGTGGCCTTAGCTCATATACAATTTTTTGGGTGACAGATTCCCTTTAATTGACAGGCTCAGGACATGTAATCTTCGGCTCCTCCATGACGAACTTTCCATTCCCAACCTCACCCTTGCCCCCTCTGTGTGGCATTGCGGTGATACCAGCAGTGTGAGGAGCTCAGCAATGTGACCTGATCACGCTGCTGTTTGTCAGGGCCGGGGCTGATGAGTGCTCTTCTGGCCCTGCACCCATGTATTCAAATATATTTGTGTTTCAGAGATGTGAATACATTTAAATATCGGAAGATGAGAACTGGAGCCTCATGATTCTCTGCAGGCCGCCAGGAAACCTTTGGTGAGCCACATGCGGCCCATAGGCTGTATGTTGTGCAGGCCTGCACTAGAGACTCTCCTCCTCGCTGAAGGGACTACTTACCCATTTTATTTTATAGGGATCATTGCAGGGCCTATAAGTCTCCCTATGCCAGTTTGACAGGCTCCTTAAGGATAAATTTTACCCCCTAGCCCACCCATATACAGCCTCTCATCCAGTGTACCAGTCTCCTACTTTGCACTGATGAGGGGCAAGAACATCTGTATGTAGATGGTGATTCTAGTTTGGCCTTACATCGAAAGTCACGTGGCAAGCTCCTTTAAAGGGTAGATACTGACTTATGGGATTGCTTCAATATGCGGCACTAAAGTGCCTGTTGTGAAAAGGCTTTATACATATCCGTTTTTCACACACAGACAGAAATGGAAGGCGGTTTCCAAGTATCTTCTAATAATCTGTCCTTAAAAACAGACAGAACAAGAAAGCCGCTCATGCGCATAACATTTTTTTTAAAGATCAATCAACTGGATAGACAAGTTTAGTCCACAAAACAGGCGAGAGTTGGGTATATCTCCATTTTTTTTTAAACAGCTCATCAAATAAGGGAATTTTCTCATAGAATGTAATGTGTTTATGTGCTCTTCATGGAAAAAATGGGCAGCACATAGGCGACAAATAATGATGCATGAATAAAGCCTGAACTGGCTACAAACTGACAGTCTGTAGATACATGCAAGAGACCAGCAATTCAAGTAATATCAGGAAAAATATAATGTACAGAATGCAGAGCGGTAACGCTAATAGCAGCAGACCACGAGACGGTTCCATCCTTCCAATGTCACAGTTTTACCTGTATCTGCGCCCTCGGGATGGAGAGACAGCTGTATAGATTGGTGGACACAATGTAGTCAGCTCTGTTCCACCGTTCAGCTTGTGAGTCTCGGCACAACCGACGGGATTATGTCACCAGACAGTGCAAAGCCTCAGTGTGCACACAGCACACACCGGACCAGCACACCTATATCAGAAGAAAGTACCAATCATATTTCAACATATTCACCAGTCAATGCCAAACAATATAAATATCCACCAAAAACAATGCATTCCAAAAGAGGCAAAATATATTGATTAAACAAAATAACTTTATTACTATAAAAGGCAGCAATAAAAACGCTAAACATAGAAGACACAAAAAGTGGGTGTATCCTGCACAGATTTAAGACACCCTGCATCAGATGCAACAAGGCAGCCCCAGAACATAACTGTTTCACAGTAGGTAAATGTTCTTTTCTTTGTATGTTACATTTTGGTGTTTGTGAACAGAATTGATGTGATTTGCCAAAAAGCTAAAGTTTTGTCTCATCGATCTAAAGGACATTCTCCCAGAAGCTTTGTGGCTTGTCAATATGCATTTTGTCAAATTCCAGTCTCTTTTTTTTATGATTTGCTTTCAACAGTGGTGTTCTCCTTGGTTGTTTTCCATGAAGTCTACTTTTAGCCGAGACAGTGAGGTTTGGTGCGATTCGACACTGATGGACCTTGACCTTGGAGTTCACCTCTAATCTCTGTGAGAGTTGTTTTGGTCTCTTTGGTCACCATTTGTTTCTGACACTTCAGTTTGTCATGATGTGAGGGGGTAACGGGGGGGACTGCAAATGATTAAGTGAGGGGGAAGGGCAAAAGCTGAAGTTAGGGGAACTGTAAATGATGATGTGAGGGGGTAACAAGGGACTGCAAATGATGAAGAGAGGGGGAGTGGGACTACGACTGATGAAATGAGGGGGACTGCAAATGATGAAGTGAGGGAATGGGGGACTGCAAATGATGAAATGGAGGGGGGACAGGGCAACCATCACCGCAATGGAGGGGCAAATGGAGCATGATTTGTTGCATGACATCAACCCTACTAATGAATAAGGGACATTGATATCTGTGTCTCTTGCTGCATAAGGCATCTAGACGAAAGGAAAATGATCTCTTTTGACACCCCTGTACAATGGAAATGTTGGTGTGCAGCGTTCCTACAAATGATGGCTTGGAAGGGGCTGGGGGAGAGGAAATAATGATGATGATATATTGAGACTGGAGGATAGGGACAGTAAATGGTGATGAATTGTGGGTGGGGGAGAATAAATGATGTACTGAATGTGGGGGAGAGCAGTTGATAATGAATTGAGGGTGGGGGTCGGAGAGAGAGAAGACATGACATAATGAAGCACACAGAGCGTGAAATGGCCGATGTCCATGAAGTGTCCAAGCCATTCTCTAGCTGCAATATTTTACATGGACGGTGAGTGCCAGCTTTCTTTTCTTATTATGGACATTTGTTATCTTTTTTTCTGGTGTGCACCTCAGTTCCCCTTTTTATAGGTGTTTTTGTTCTGTCCCATGAGGTGAAACTAAGTGGCAGCATTAACCCGTTAACGACCGCCGATACGCCTTTTAACGGCGGCAGTTAAGGGTACTTAAACCACAGCGCCGTTAATCAACGTCACTGTGGAAAAGTGTATGGCGCCCCCCAGAGTTGGAGTTTCTCTGGGGTCTCGGTTGCCGGGGGTAGCCGAGACCCCAGAGAACATGATTCGGGTCAGTTTTTACCGACCCCCAGGTTGCAATCGCCGGTAAATAACCGTTTACCAGCGGTCGCAAAAACAAAGCGATTTGCCATTTAATTTCTCTGTCCTCTGATGTGATCGCACATCAGAGGATAGAGAAATGGGGTCCCCGATCGTCCCCCCGATACTCACCCGTCTCCCCCAGTGCTCCTTGTGGTTCCCCATGGGTGCTGCCATCTTCTTCCGGCAAAAAAATGGTGGGCGCATGCGCAGTGCGCCCGCCGGCTGGCACCCGGAAGATCTTTGGGGTCTCAGCTGCCGGGGGTAGCCGAGACCCCAAATAACATGATCGGGGTCGGTTTTTACCGACCCCTGTTTTGTGATCACCGGTAAATAACCGTTTACCGGCGACCGCAAAAAAAAATAAAATGCAGTGTTTTATTCTCTGTCCTCTGATGTGATCGCACATCAGAGAACAGAGAAATAGGGGGATCGGGGACCCTGTTATACTTACCGGTGTCCCTGGATCCTCCTACTTCCTCTCCTGGCCGCCGGCTTCTTGCTTCGGTAAGAAAATGGCGGGCGCATGCGCAGTGCGCCCGCCGTGATCTGCCGGCCGGCAAGGGAAGATTTCTTCCTCTTTTTTATTTTGGTCACTGTGAGATCCTATCACAGTGATCAAAATAAAAAAAATAGCAAAGAAACGGGGGGCTCCCTTATCACCCCTTTAGTTAGGAAAAAATAAAATAAAAAAAAAGGTATGTATTTCTATTTTCCAAATAGGGTTAGGGCTAGGGTTAGGGCTGGGGATAAAGATAGGGTTAGGGTTGGGGCTAGAGTTAGGGTTGGAGCTAAAGTTAGGGTTTGGGTTGGGGCTAAAGTTAGGGCTAGGGTTGGGGCTAAAGTTAGGGTTAGAGTTGGGATTAGGGTTAGGGTTGGAATTAGGGTTAGGGTTTGAATTAGGGTTGGCATTAGGGTTACGTTTGGGATTAGGGTTAGGTTTGGGATTAGGGTTAAGGTTAGGGTTGAGATAATGGGTGTATTGGGATTAGGGTTTTGATTAGGGTTATGGTTAGGGTTGGGATTAGGGTTAGGGGTGTTTTAGGGTTAGAATTGTGATTAGGCTTATGGTTTGGGTTGTGATTAGGATTATGGATCGGGTTGGGATTAGGGTTAGGGGTGTGTTGGGGTAAGGGTTGGAGTTAGAATTGGGGGGTTCAACTGGTTAGGTACATCACGGGGTCTCCAAACGAGACAGCCAATTTTGCGCTCAAAAAGTCAAATGGTGCTCCCTCCCTTCTCAGCTCTCCCGTGCGCCCAGTGGTTTACCACCACATATGGGGCATCAGAGTACTAAGTACTAGTTGGACAACAACTTTTGAGGTCCAGTTAATCCTGTTACCCTTGCGAAAATAGAAAAAAAAATTGAGGGCTAAAAAAAAGGATTGTTTATTTTCACGGCTCTATGTTATAAATTTCTGTGAAGCACTTGGAGGTTCAAAGTGCTCAACACACATCTAGATAGGTTCCTTAATGGGTCTAATTTCCAAAATGGGGTCACGTGTGGGGGGTTTCCACTGTTTAGGCACATCAGGGGCTCTCCAAATGCGACATGGCATCCGATCTCAATTCCAGCCAATTCTGCATTGAAAAAGTCAAATGGAACTCCTTCTCTTCCAAGCTCTGCCATGTGCCCAAACTGTGGTTTACCCCCACATATGGGGTATTGGCGTACTCAGGACAAATTTGGGGGCGAAAAGCTCATTTTTGAAGTAAAAAATTTCAGTGATTGGATTGAGCGTAGAATAAAATATTACAACAACCTTTGTTTTTATTTCATTAAAATAATTTTTAATAATGTGGTTGTGTTTTTTTTAACCCTTTACTAGTATTGGATTAATAATGGATAGGTGTCATAATTGACGCCTCTCCATTATTAATTTGGCTTAATGTCACCTTACAATAGCAAGGTGGCATTAACCCTTCATTACCCCATATCCCACCGCTACACGGGAATGGAAAGAGAGTGGCCAAGTGCCAGAATAGGCGCATCTTCCAGATGTGCCTTTTCTGGGGTGGCTGGGGGCAGATGTTTTTAGCCAGGGGGGGCCAATAACCATGGACCCTCTCCAGGCTATTAATATCTGCCCTGAGTCACTGGCTTTACTACTCTGGCGGAGAAAATTGCGCAGGAGCCCACGCCAAATTTTTCCGCCATTTAACCCTTTAATTTAATAGCTAGAACGGCCAAATTTTGCATATACACACTACTAACATTAGTAGTGTGGAATATGCAAAAAAAAAGGTGATATGACATGGTTTACTGTATGTAAACCATGTCTCATATCATGTCGGGTTTAGGAAGGAGATAGCAAAAGCCGGCAATTGAATTACCGGCTTTAAAGCTATCCTGCGCTGTATGAAGTAATAATATATATATACATATATGTGTCTCACTGACATATATATATATATATATATATACCTATTCTATGTGTACACATTTATTCTACCTATTCTATTGTAAGCTGTCAGTGTGATTTTACTGTACACCGCACTGAATTGCCGGCTTTTCTCTCTAACACCGCTGTGTATTTCTCGCAAGTCACACTGCTGGTCCGTGTGTAATCCGTATTTTTCTGGCTTCCATAGACTTTCATTGGCGTTTTTTTTGCGCAATACGGTGACAAACGCTGCATGCTGCGATTTTCTACGGCCGTAGAAAGTCGTATAATATTGATCAGTAAAATACGGCAGATAGGAGCAGGGGCATGGAGAATAATTGGGACGTTTGTTAGACGAGTTTTACGGACGTATTTTCTGCACTCATACGTCCGTAAAACTCGCTAGTGTGACTCCAGCCTAAGGGGTGTAGTTTTTAGAATGGTGTCAAGGTTGGGTATTTTCTGTCATGTACACCCCTCAAAGTGACTTTAAAATGTGAGATGGTCCCTAAAAAAAAATGTCTGTAAATTTTTTTGTAAAAATGAGAAATCGCTGGTCAACTTTTAACCTTCATAACTTCCTAACAGAGAAAAAAATTTATTTCCAAAATTGTGCTAATGTAAAGCAGACATGTGGGAAATGTTATTTATTAACTATTTTGTGTGACATATCTCTCTGATTTAAGGGCATAAAAATTCAAAGTTTGAAAAATGCAAAATTTAAAAAATTTTCGCCATATTTCCATTTTTTCATAAATAATCGCAAGTAATATCGAAGAAATTTTACCACTAAGGCTGCCGTCACACTAGCAGTATTTGGTCAGTATTTTACATCAGTATTTGTAAGCCAAAACCAGGAGTGGGTGATAAATGCAGAAGTGGTGAATATGTTTCTATTATACTTTTCCTCTAATTGTTCCTCTCCTGGTTTTGGCTTACAAATACTGATGTCAAATACTGACCAAATACTGCTAGTGTGACGGCAGCCTAACATGAAGTACAATATGTTACGAAAAAACAATCTCAGAATCAGCGGGATCCGATAAAGAGTTCCAGAGTTATAACCTCATAAAGGGACAGTGGTCAGAATTGTAAAAATTGGCTTGGTCATTAAGTACCAAATTGGCTCTGTCACTAAGGCCGGCGTCACACTAGCGAGTTTTACGGACGTATGAGCGCAGAAAATACATCCAGAAAATACGCATTGCACACGGCTGTAAATCCATCTGAAGAAGTTAAAAGGACACTGTCACCTGAATTTGGAGGGAACAATCTTCAGCCATGGAGGCGGGGTTTTTGGGTTTTTGATTCACCCTTTCCTTACTCGCTGGCTGCAGGCTGGCTGCAATATTGGATTGAAGTTCATTCTCTGTCTTCCATAGTACACGCCTGCGGAAGGCAAGATTGCCTTATGCAGGCATGTACTACGGAGGACAAAGAATGAACTTCAATCCAATATTGCAGCCAGCATGCAGCCAGCGGGTAAGGAAAGGGTCAATCAAAAACCCCGCCTCCATGGCTGAAGATTGTTCCCTCCAAATTCAGGTGACAGTGTCCCTTTAAATCATTTTACACCCAGGAGCTCTGCTAATGCAGCTGTGCTCCTGAGTCCTGACTGTAAAACTTGGTGAATGAATGGAATGCAGGGGAATGACCTGTAGTTACCTCGAGTCGCGGTGATGCGCCCTCTGCTGGATGAACTCATATGAACTCGAGCGTGGGAAAATATTCTGAAAAGTTCACATTCATTCACCAACTTTTACAGGCAGGGGCGGCTGCATTAGCAGAGCTCCTGGGTGTAAAATGATTTAACCCCTTCAGATGGAATTACAGCGTGGGACAAGACTGTAACGACGGAAGGTATGGGAGTACCCGGAGGAAACCCACGCAAACACAGAGAGAACATACAAACTCTTTGCAGATGTTGACCTTAGTGGGGCTTGAACCCAGCGCTGCAAGGCTGCTGTGCTATCCACTGCGCCACCGCACTGCCCATTCTCATGTTTCTTATCATTTGGATAATTCTGGACGTTTCAAAACAAATCCGAAGCATCCTTGTAAAATAAGAAATGACAAGTGATAGCGTGGAAAGAATGCCGAGAATCGTGGGACAGAATGGGCAATAATATACAGCAGCTGGTAACTATGCAATAAGAGTGCACTGTATATGTACACAACTGTATATAACACTACAGTTATCACACGACATATGGCATATATAATCACAGGCACACACCCCATATAACCAAACACCAACCCCCCGTGTCCCTGTTCTCCTTGTAGTTCAGGTGCTGTTATAAACTTAGTGCTAAGTGCAGTGGAGATCAGTATCACATAGTAACATAGTAACATAGTAACATAGTTAGTAAGGCCGAAAAAAGACATTTGTCCATCCAGTTCAGCCTATATTCCATCATAATAAAGCCCCAGATCTACGTCCTTCTACAGAACCTAATTGTATGATACAATATTGTTCTGCTCCAGGAAGACATCCAGGCCTCTCTTGAACCCCTCGACTGAGTTCGCCATCACCACCTACTCAGGCAAGCAATTCCAGATTCTCACTGCCCTAACAGTAAAGAATCCTCTTCTATGTTGGTGGAAAAACCTTCTCTCCTCCAGACGCAAAGAATGCCCCCTTGTGCCCGTCACCTTCCTTGGTATAAACAGATTCTCAGCGAGATATTTGTATTGTCCCCTTATATACTTATACATGGTTATTAGATCGCCCCTCAGTCGTCTTTTTTCTAGACTAAATAATCCTAATTTCGCTAATCTATCTGGGTATTGTAGTTCTCCCATCCCCTTTATTAATTTTGTTGCCCTCCTTTGTACTCTCTCTAGTTCCATTATATCCTTCCTGAGCACCGGTGCCCAAAACTGGACACAGTACTCCATGTGCGGTCTAACTAGGGATTTGTACAGAGGCAGTATAATGCTCTCATCATGTGTATCCAGACCTCTTTTAATGCACCCCATGATCCTGTTTGCCTTGGCAGCTGCTGCCTGGCACTGGCTGCTCCAGGTAAGTTTATCATTAACTAGGATCCGCAAGTCCTTCTCCCTGTCAGATTTACCCAGTGGTTTCCCATTCAGTGTGTAATGGTGACATTGATTCCTTCTTCCCATGTGTATAACCTTACATTTATCATTGTTAAACCTCATCTGCCACCTTTCAGCCCAAGTTTCCAACTTATCCAGATCCATCTGTAGCAGAATACTATCTTCTCTTGTATTAACTGCTTTACATAGTTTTGTATCATCTGCAAATATCGATATTTTACTGTGTAAACCTTCTACCAGATCATTAATGAATATGTTGAAGAGAACAGGTCCCAATACTGACCCCTGCGGTACCCCACTGGTCACAGCGACCCAGTTAGAGACTATACCATTTATAACCACCCTCTGCTTTCTATCACTAAGCCAGTTACTAACCCATTTACACACAATTTCCCCCAGACCAAGCATTCTCATTTTGTGTACCAACCTCTTGTGCGGCACGGTATCAAACGCTTTGGAAAATCGAGATATACCACGTCCAATGACTCACCGTGGTCCAGCCTATAGCTTACCTCTTCATAAAAACTGATTAGATTGGTTTGACAGGAGCGATTTCTCATAAACCCATGCTGATATGGAGTTAAACAGTTATTCTCATTGAGATAATCCAGAATAACATCCCTCAGAAACCCTTCAAATATTTTACCAACAATAGAGGTTAGACTTACTGGCCTATAATTTCCAGGTTCACTTTTAGAACCCTTTTTGAATATTGGCACCACATTTGCTAGGCGCCAATCCTGCGGAACAGACCCTGTCGCTATAGAGTCCCTAAAAATAAGAAATAATGGTTTATCTATTACATTACTTAGTTCTCTTAGTACTCGTGGGTGTATGCCATCCGGACCCGGAGATTTATCTATTTTAATCTTATTTAGCCGGTTTCGCACCTCTTCTTGGGTTAGATTGGTGACCCTTAATATAGGGTTTTCATTGTTTCTTGGGATTTCACCTAGCATTTCATTTTCCACCGTGAATACCGTGGAGAAGAAGGTGTTTAATATGTTAGCTTTTTCCTCGTCATCTACAACCATTCTTTCCTCACTATTTTTTAAGGGGCCTACATTTTCAGTTTTTATTCTTTTACTATTGATATAGTTGAAGAACAGTTTGGGATTAGTTTTACTCTCCTTAGCAATGTGCTTCTCTGTTTCCTTTTTGGCAGCTTTAATTAGTTTTTTAGATAAAGTATTTTTCTCCCTATAGTTTTTTAGAGCTTCAATGGTGCCATCCTGCTTTAGTAGTGCAAATGCTTTCTTTTTACTGTTAATTGCCTGTCTTACTTCTTTGTTTAGCCACATTGGGTTTTTCCTATTTCTAGTCCTTTTATTCCCACAAGGTATAAACCGCTTACACTGCCTATTTAGGATGTTCTTAAACATTTCCCATTTATTATCTGTATTCTTATTTCTGAGGATATTGTCCCAGTCTACCAGACTAAGGGCATCTCTAAGCTGGTCAAACTTTGCCTTCCTAAAGTTCAGTGTTTTTGTGACTCCCTGACAAGTCCCCCTAGTGAAAGACAGGTGAAACTGTACAATATTGTGGTCGCTATTTCCTAGATGCCCGACCACCTGCAGATTTGTTATTCTGTCAGGTCTATTAGATAGTATTAGGTCTAAAAGTGCTGCTCCTCTGGTTGGATTCTGCACCAATTGTGAAAGATAATTTTTCTTGGTTATTAGCAGAAACCTGTTGCCTTTATGGGTTTCACAGGTTTCTGTTTCCCAGTTAATATCCGGGTAGTTAAAGTCCCCCATAACCAGGACCTCATTATGGGTTGCAGCTTCATCTATCTGCTTTAGAAGTAGACTTTCCATGGTTTCTGTTATATTTGGGGGTTTGTAACAGACCCCAATGAGAATTTTGTTACCATTTTTCCCTCCATGAATTTCGACCCATATGGACTCGACATCCTCATTTCCTTCGCTAATATCCTCCCTTAAAGTGGACTTTAGACAAGACTTTACATAGAGACAAACCCCTCCTCCTCTCCGATTTTTACGATCCTTTCTAAACAGACTGTAACCCTGTAAGTTAACTGCCCAGTCATAGCTTTCATCTAACCATGTCTCGGTTATTCCCACTATGTCAAAGTTACCTGTAGATATTTCTGCTTCTAGTTCTTCCATCTTGTTTGTCAGGCTTCTGGCGTTTGCGAGCATGCAGTTTAGAGGATTTTGTTTTGTTCCAATCTCCTCGCTGTGGATTGTTTTAGAAATGTTCTTACCTCCCTTCTGAGTATGTTTTCCTGGATCTTCTTTGTTCAAGTCTAATGTTTTTCTTCCCGTCCCCTCTTCTTCTATTTTAACGCCCTCCACGGGTCAGAAAAGAGGCCGAGACACAACAGGTAAGAGTTCAATAATATTTATGATGGTATGCAGGTAAATAGCTATGACACAGCAAGTTAGTAGCAGACAGAGCTGGATAAGCAGTAAGCACGTGTACAGACCGTGGAAGTCCAAGTATGTCAGATCCAGAGACCTGGAGACCAGGCCAGGCCTCCTAGCAGGGAACAGTCCAGCAGCAGAGATCAGTGCAGAGCAGATCCAGGGAAACAAGTCTTACGATGAAGAGATGTAGATCCGGAGACAGATGGGGTATCCCAAGGTAATGAAGAAACCAGCAAGATAGCAGTTCTTCCAGCTTGATCACAAGTACAGGAACAAGATACTCAAGCAATGAGTAATATACAGAGCTCCCTTATATACACCACAGACAGGAACAAGGAAAGTCTGACAGGAAGCAAGATGGCCCCCGTGAGGCCAGTGACTCCATCTTAGGTAAGGGCAAAAGTAACCGAACTGAGGGCAACAGCAGACAGGAACAGATGTACAGTCCAAATCCTTACATTACTCCCTTCTTAAAAGACGTCCTCTGGACGATCTTAAGTCTGGCTTATTGGGGTATCTGCTGTGAAACAGTCTGATCAGATGGGGAGCATGGATGTTCTCCAGAGGTTCCCAGGAATTTTCTTCAACAGAGTATCCCTGCCATTTCACCAGATACTGAAGACATCCCCTATGAATCCGTGAATCCAAGATTTTCTCCACGACGAATTCCTCTTGCCCATCAATGAGGACTGGATCAGGAGGAGCAGAGGTGCGTCCGGGAAAAGAATTAGGCACTGCTGGTTTAAGCAGGGAAACATGGAAAACAGGATGAATTTTTAAAGAGTTAGGCAACTTGAGTCGACAGGCTACATGACTCACAATACCGCTGATCTTATATGGGCCAACATATTTTTGCCCCAGCTTGGAAGTTGGAATTCTGAGTTTTAAGTTTTTTGTTGAGAGCCAGACCATGTCTCCTACCTTGTACGTTGGTGCTGGCTTACGGAATCTGTCTGCTGCCTTCTTGAATCTTTCCTGTGCTGAAACTAAGGTGTTTTTTAGAACGTCCAAATTTTGCTGTAAAGATGCAATGCGGTCAGCAACCGCAGGCACAGACATGTCTATGGGGAGTCGAGGGAGAATACTGGGATGATATCCCTTGTTAGCAAAGAACGGAGATAATTTGGTGGAAGCATTCTGAGAGTTGTTATACGTGAACTCAGCCAACGGAAGTAGACTCACCCAATCGTCTTGTAGATGACACACGTAGCAACGCAGATACTGCTCCAAGGTTTGATTGGTTCGCTCTGTTTGGCCGTTAGACTGTGGATGAAAAGCAGATGATAATTTTACTTTGATGTCCAGAGCAGCACAGAAGCTTTGCCAGAACCGTGAGGTGAATTGAACTCCACGACCAGATATGACTTCATCCGGAGCTCCGTGTAAATGAAAAACATTTTGCACAACAAGATCCGCTGTTTGCTTAGCTGTTGGGACACCAGCACAGGGAATAAAATGAGCAGCTTTAGTCAACCGGTCAACTACTACAAGAATCGTGGTTTTTCCCTGTGACAAAGGCAACTCCACAATAAAATCCTTTGAAATAGACCCCCAGGGACGAGATGGAACAGGCAGAGGTTGCAACAGTCCGGTAGGTGAAGAACGAGGGACTTTTGACCTGGCACATACCTCACACGATGACACCGAAGAACATCTTTCCGAAAAGTCGGCCACCAGAAAAAACGAGACAGAAATTCCTGAGTCTACTGAACTCCCCTATGACCGGCAAACTTGGAGTCATGCATTAATTTCAACACACTCAGTTTTACTGTTTCTGGGATATACAGACGCTGTCCTTAAAACCAAAGTCCATTCTTGAAAGTCAGATTTACCCGAGTGGGTGGTTGACTCAAAAGTGAATCCGCAGCATAAGCCTCCTTAATCTCAGTTAGAAGATCCTGATTATGCAAGACGCTTACAAAGTTTTTCTCAGATAGAATGGTCCTTGAAGACGAAGCCGAAGTTGCTTCATCTGAATGAATCCTGGATAGTGCATCAGCCTTCTTATTACGAGAGCCCGGCCTATAGGAAATGACAAAATCAAATTGATTAAGAAAAAGATTCCATCGAGCCTGTCTAGGTTTCAGACATCTTGCCGACCTCATAAATTCGAGATTCTGATGATCTGTGAGTATAACAATCTGTTGGGATGCTCCTTGTAACAGATGTCTCCATTCCTTAAATGCAGTTATAATGGCTAACAGTTCCTTGTTGCCAACGTTGTAATTCCTTTCTGCGGGTGACAATTTTTGCGAGAGAAAGGCACATGGATGCAAGAGATCTTTCTCACCTGTTCTTTGCGAGAGTATGGCCCCTACAGCACAGTCCGAGGCATCCACTTCCACTATGAAGGCTTTGTCTGGATCAGGGTGGATAAGAATGGGAGCTGTCGTAAATTTAGATTTCAATGTAGAAAATGCGGTTTGAGCTTGGGGAGACCAGACAAATGGCATCTTCTTCTGGGTTAACTGAGTGATGGGTGCAACGATCGCTGAAAAATTTTTAATAAAGCGTCTGTAAAAATTGGCGAATCCGATGAATCGCTGTACTTCCTTCACTGACTTGGGAGTCGGCCACTCCTGAATGGCTTGTGTCTTGCTTGCGTCCATGCTGAGACCCTGGGGAGAAATAACATATCCCAAGAATTGAATTTCTGTTTTGTGAAACTCACATTTCTCCAGTTTGATGTATAACTGATTCTGCCGTAGATGATCCAAAACTATTTTCACATGTCGCTGATGGTCCTCGATATTGCTGGAAAAAAATCAAGATATCATCCAAATAAATCACAACAAAAATATCGAGTATATCCCGGAAAACATCATTCACCAAGTGCTGGAATGTAGCCGGTGCGTTACGGAGACCGAAAGACATAACGAGGTACTCGAAATGTCCATAACGTGACCGAAAAGCCGTTTTCCACTCATCGCCAGGACGAATCCGTACTAAATTGTACGCTCCACGAAGATCCAATTATGTGAAGATTTTGGCGTGTCGCACTCTCTCAAGTAATTCGGGAATTAGTGGGAGTGGATAAGAGTTCCTGATTGTGACTTTGTTGAGCTCCCGGTAGTCAATGCATGGTCGGAGTGAGCCATCTTTTTGACAAAGAAGATTGGAGCACCTGCTGGGGAGGAAGATGGTCGTATAAACCCCTTAGCTAGGTTTTCATCTATGTACTCCTTGAGAGCTTTTAATTCTGGCCCAGACAATGGATAAATACTCCCGAAAGGAATCGCGGCACCAGGCAATAATTCCACGGGACAGTCATATGGCCGATGTGGCGGTAATTTATCCGCATTTTTTTTGTCACACACATCACTGAAGTCCAGATACTCTACCGGCAATGTCGAGTCGACCGTGACTGCTGTCTTCACTGGAGCCAGCTCTCCGGACAACGCTGATTCATTTGGAAACTGTAATTCCTTCGTTGTCCAATTGATAGTCGGATTTTGCAGCCGCAACCAGGGCAAACCTAAAATAATAGGAAAATTAGGAGAAGAAATCAACAAAAAGGGGGCGTGGCTATGTAGCCGGAGAAGAAGGACGCACTGAGTAGGAGCTCCATACATCCTGATTCAATCCTGCCACATATATCTCATCCCCGCAAACAGAACCGACAGGGGCTGAGACCCCACACTTAGAGGAACCTTGTGAGCCCTCCGGACGGCTGCCGTAGTGATCTGAGGCGGCGGGAGCTGCAGGGACAGAGAGGCCGGGAGGATCCACGTGCAGTGGCGGCCATCTTCGGTGCGCGCGCTCCAGGACACAGGACGCGGCGCCGTCTCCTGCTGAAGCCGGGCTCTCTTCTCGTCGGGGCGAACGGAAGCAGGATCGCAGCGGTGAGAGCTGTGCTTGTGCACGGAGGTTGGGAGACCTGAGGGGGACAGCGGTGCCCACGGGAGTGGCGGACATTAGCATAGCACGCTCCCTAACAGCAAAGGGAGCAGTGCCTCATATACCTGCGGTGCTGCTTGGAAGGAGAACAAGCAAATAAGGAACTGGGGGGGGTGCGGTGTGTGCCCTGAAATATTGGGCCCTGTGCCTCCCCTGTCATACAGCCGCTTCGTTTAGCAGCACCATAAAACTGGGAATTAACCCCCTTCCTGCTGACCTCCCTGTGTGCGGACTGAGAGCCCGTTCAGTTATATAGGGCCTGAGTAAACATCTGAACGACCACCCTGTGACCCTCATTATTACTGTCTGCCAGCCCTGTGACCCCCTTTGACGTACAGTCTAATATTATACAGGACCTGAAGCTAGAGCTTGGTTTATCTGCAATCACAATCAGGATTACTTTGTGGAGTTCCTCTGCTTGCCCACCATGCAACACCCTAGGGGAGCAGGGGCGGCTGATAAACTGAGGAAATTTGCCAGAGATGATTCCTCGGACAATGTGCGCACTCTCAGAAATAATCCTGCACCTACCCAGCGTAAGGGCCGTCCTTCTGATAGTAACGAGGAGGGAGAACAAGACGAACTGACTCTTAAACAAGCATCCGAGCAGTTAATGCAGGCTATCTCCCTCACTAGATCATCTCTTACGGAAAAAATAGAAGATGTGCATACTGAGGTGGGTCGTTTGCGACATGACATGCAAGCTATGAGAGGGCGTATTTCGGAGGTGGAAACAAGAGTGTCACATATAGAAGATACTATTACTTCCATGGAAGCTAAACTGACAAAAGCTGCTGGCTCCGTAAACGCCTGGAAACAAAAGGCGGACGATTTGGAAAACAGACTGCGTCGCAATAATATTCGAATTATTGGTCTCCCGGAGCGATCGGAGGGTCAGCAGCCTGAGCAATTCCTGGAAGACTGGCTTAAGTCCACCCTGGGAGATGGATTCTCCTCAACATTCTCAGTGGAAAGAGCCCATAGGGTCCCAACGAGACCTCTGCCCCCTGGAACTCCACCTCGACCGTTTCTGGCACGCCTCCTTAATTGCAGAGATAGAGATGCTATTCTTCGCTTGGCAAGGCAGAAGGGCCCCATTAAACTCAACAATACCATCATATCAATTTTTCCGGATTTCTCCATGGAGCTCCAGAAACAGCGGGCACGATTTATGGAAGTCAAAAAGCTACTTCGAGACAAGAATATAATTTATTCCATGCTCTATCCAGCCCGGCTCCGCATTGTCCATGATGGATCCTCTTTATTTTTTACAGACCCAGCAGAAGTGGCCGAATGGTTGCGGTCTCACGGAGGGTCCAAAGCCCAAAAAAACTCCTAATTTGGGTTCTTTATCAAATGGCAATATAAATAGAGCTCTTTACATAGGTGCGAAAGAAGTCAACAATACCGGACACTGAATTCAGTGAGGGTATCCCCGTTTCTATTTGACTGTGGGAGTATGGAAGCATGCTCCTCTATTGTTCAAGTTATGTTGGGTTTGAGTTTATGCACTAGTTCTGACTGTTTGATGTATATGGTTGCCGCCAATATTGATTTTTTTGCTCTGTGGGGTGTCTCTGGATCACGCCCGTATAATATTGTTGACATATATTATTTTTCTCTTTTTATATAAATATGGGATCTGAAATTATATATATGACCTGGAACATACGGGGTATTAAGACTCCTCGGAAGAAAGTTAAAGTATTTTCACAGATCAAAAAACACAATCCTCATGTAGTGGCATTGGTGGAGACACACCTGACTAGGGATACGGTTCGATGTATACAAAAGCCATGGGTACAGTGGTCGCTCCATGCATTCCATACTAGCTACTCAAGAGGGGTCTCCTTATTGATACACAGGGGGGTTAGGTGGGAGGCGAGGGAGGCACGGCGGGATCCGGAGGGCCGCTTTGTTTTTGTACATGCAATTCTCAATTCATGTGAATATGTGATACTTTGTGTTTATAACCCTCCCCCTGCTAGTATGTCGGTTCTCCGTATGGCATTGGGTTTCTCCTTAAAATATCCAGATGCCAATGTTATTTGCATGGGTGACTTCAACCTAGTAATGGACCATTCTAAGGACAGAGTGAGGTTGGATAACACAGTATCCGGGGAGTCTTTGCCTCAATCGCCGTCCCAGCTGGCGCTGTTTATGGATGGCAGCGGTTGGTTGGACTTGTGGAGAATGAGTCATCCGAAGGATAGAGGGTATACCTGCCACTCATCCACTAAACAATCTTTATCTCGTATAGATTATATATTTGGATCTAGTGGCGTGGCATTGCAGGTGGATAATATTGAACATGGTAACAGGGGGATCTCGGACCACAGTCCAGTAATTCTTAAACTTAAATATGGTCAATCCAATAACAATAGATCCTGGAAATTAAACCCTTTCTGGTTGAAATTGATAGATTCAAGTGACAGGACAGTCGAACAATTAAATAGTTTTATTTTAGCACATCCAGAACCCCAGAATCTTGGTTTATTTTGGGACACTCTGAAGGCATATTTAAGGGGATGCTTGTCCTCTACAATCTCTTACATTAAAAGGGTGACGGCGGGGGAGGATGACGAGATGGAGCAACGATTAAAGGATTCAGAGGCTACATATATAGCAAATCAGACCAGCAGAAACAGGGCTGAGTGGCTCACTTCCCAGAGATTGTATGCCCAACATATAGACGTTAAATCGAAACGTAAATTATTCTTTACCCGCCAGTCCTATTTTGAGCTGGGGAACCAGGCCAGTACGCTCTTGGCTTTCTTAGTGCACCAACACAATACATCCAACACAATATTACAAATCCGTATGCCTGATGGCACATTAGTATCCTCTACTGATGAGGTACTTCAAGGTTTTCACGATTATTATAATTTGTTATATAAATCTGGTAGCGGTTTTGATACTGATGAATGTTTGGATTATTTATCGGATATAACGTTTCCCTCGTTGAGCCCATCCCAACAGGCCTTTATGGATGCGGAGTTTACTTTGGAGGAAGTGGAGCAGGCTATAGCGGACATGGCTACAGGGAAGGCCCCGGGTCCTGATGGGTTCCCCATTGGCACCACTTCTATTGAAGGTACTCGGGGGAATATGGAGGGGAGAGTCTGTCCCTGAAACGTTTTATGATGCCAATATTATAGTACTCAGGAAAGAGGGGAAGGATCCTCTCGATTGTGGATCGTACCGACCTATATCCCTGGTGAACGTAGATTACAAGATTTTTACTAAAATTCTGGCTACCAGACTGAATACGATTATATTAGATCTCATACACCCGGATCAAACAGGCTTTATGCCTGGGAAAAGTACTTCCATCAATATTAGACGGGTCCAATCGGTTATTCAATATAGCTCTTTGGAGCCAGATAATAAGTGGGCATTGGCATCGCTGGATGCAGCCAAAGCTTTTGACTCCCTCGAGTGGTCCTTTCTGTTTGCATGTTTGCGGAAGTATGGTTTTGGGGACAGATTTCTGAAAGGGATAGGAACATTATATACGAAACCTAGGGCGCGTATGATAGTGAATGGCTCAATATCCGAGCCTTTTTCTTTACATAGAGGGACTCGCCAGGGGTGCCCTCTCTCCCCTGCTCTATTTGCATTGGCGATAGAGGCTCTGGCAATACAGATGAGATCCTCCAGCGACATCAAGGGGATACGCATTGCAGATCGGGTAGATATTATTGGCCTCTATGCTGATGATATGGTGGTATTTATGGATCAAACAGAGGATACGCTACCAAAAGTAATAACAATTATAGACAAATTTAGCAAATTCTCTGGTCTTTATATAAATTGGGATAAGTCTGCCCTGATGCCTCTTTCTCATGTCCCAATGTTGCGTCTCGGGACTCTCTCGGCGTTACCCATTGTCTCTAATTTCAAATATCTAGGAATACATATGTCTCAACATAGTAGATTTGATTTACAATTTAACATTTACCCATTAATTGATCTGGTAAAATCTAAATTTAATACTTGGGATAAACTCCCTCTCTCTGTGGCTGGCCGCATTAATTTGATCAAAATGATACTGCTTCCCAAGTTAAACTACTGCCTTCAACATAGTGCTGTCCCAATACCTAAATCCCTCTTTGCGACTCTAAATTCCCTAACCACGTCTTTTATATGGGGGAAAAGTAGGCCTAAACTTAGGTTATCTACTCTACAGAGACCGAGACGGGGGGGAGGAGCGGCTTTGCCAGACTTCTACTTATATTATCTAGCCAGGCAGGTTAAAATGATAAATAAGTGGATGCCCAATAATTCTAATCCTCTTCCTAATTCAGAGAGTCATCTGCTTTACTCTGCTAGGATCGATTGTCCACTGGGGTTTTTGGAGATGGAGAGGGTTGGTGTTCCCCGTTTGCTTCCTTTGCTTCAGTTGGCAAGATCAATATGGAGTCAAATAAAAAAAATAACCAAATTTGTTGATATAGTGGCTGAAATGCCACTGTGGAATAACAGTTATTTCCCGGGATTGTTAGGCCACCCATCCACGGAATTTTGGATATCACACGGTGTTCTCTCAGTAGGAAATGTACACAACCAGGGTTTTTTTACCTCCTTTGAACAATTACAAAATACTTATAACATCCCAAGATCCCAGTTTTTCCGCTATCTGCAGTTGAGATCAGCCTTTCAATCACACATGCGAAATGTGGGTACGGGTCGAGCCATTTCATCTCTTCCACTGATAGGTATTCTCAATTCACAAGGCCCTCAAGGACTTATCTCCTCTTTATACACTTATCTATTATCCATAGGAGAGGGGTCTACTATAGATTCTATTAAGAAAAGGTGGGAGGGGCTTCTTCCGGATACGCTGGGGGAAGAATGGGAAGACATTTTGGAATCTCCAACTAAGGTTTCCCCATCAATTAACAATAGGATGACTCAGCTGTACATAATATATCAATCCTATCTGACCCCGACTCGTCTTTTCAAGATGGGACGTCTCCATTCGTCAGATTGTCTGAGATGTAACTTAAGTGATGCAGATTTTATTCATATGATATGGAGATGTCCCATTATCTCTCATTATTGGAAAGAGGTGACAACATTGTTGACATCCTTGCTGTTGATCCCTGTCCCACTTGAGCCATTGACCTGCTTATTTGGGGTGTGGGATGCAGGAGTTTGGGACCACCACACTGGGATTTTTTTGCGAGAGACACTGTTCCTGGCGCGAAAGGTACTGGCGCTGAGATGGATGGGTGGTTCTTGCCCGTCTCTTAGAGCTTGGGTGGATTTAGTGAACTCAATTATCCCGTATGAACGGACACTATATCAGAATAGAGGATGTCCAGATACATTTGAGAAAATATGGGGTAAATGGAACTCCTCTCATCTTACTCTATAACCTATAATACTCTAATATATACATAGGAAGTGAGGCCTGTGGTTTTGGAGACATTACTTACAGGGTGAAATATATACGGAACTTTCTTTTGGCGGCGTTCTTTTAGTTCTTTTAGTTCTTTTAGTAGTTGAGGTAGTTAAGGTTTTATAATAAGATACTTGTGATTGACATGCACTGTTTATTACTTTTGTAATACTATGCATTGTAACGATTCACATTGTATATCATAATGGATAATGATAGAATCAAATGCAAATGTGTGTATTGTATGATTTATTCTGCAATTAATAAACGAATTAAAAAAAAAGAAATCAACAAAAAGGACATATTTTCAGAATGATCCGCGCCCATACGGATCTTTAGTGGGACTGTTTCGAGAATCACAGGCCCAGATATTAGTGGAGACCCGTCCACGGTCTCCATAAACACCGGAGAGTCTCTTTTTCGTGAGTGTATGCCATGTTTTTCAGCAAAGGAGATGTCCATGAGATTGCTGCAAGCTCCAGAGTCTATCATGGCGGAGCAGGTGATCCAGCAGGAACGCACCCAAATTTTGATGGAAACGCAGCAGAGCGAATCCCTCCTCGCCGTGGTAGAACTTACGGAAAGTAAGGCTATGTCCACAGGTGATGATGTTAATGATGAATCATCAGGAAAATCAAAGTTTTCAGCAGATATTTCCTGTCTGTGCGGAAGAGAACACACTGAAGATACATCCGAAAAGTCAAGTCCAGTTACTGCAGCTGCGGACTTGTGATTTTTCCCAGGGCACTCTGAAATATAGTGACCCGATTTACCGCAGTAAAAACATAGATTCTCCTTGAAACGATATTCCTTACGTGCATCGATGGGTTTCCTCCGTACTGCGTCAACCTGCATAGGTTCCAGCTCTGTCAGAGATAAAGTCTTAGTCAGCGCCTCCTTGGTGGGGGATGGAAAAGGCAGAAAGTTATTACGATTAGCATCAGCCCATTTTTCTTGACGACGTTCGGTGAGACGAATATCAATCCGAATACAATGATGTACAGGTCCTTCTCAAAAAATTAGCATATAGTGTTATATTTCATTATTTACCATAATGTAATGATTACAATTAAATTTTCATATATTATAGATTCATTATCCACCAACTGAAATTTGTCAGGTCTTTTATTGTTTTAATACTGATGATTTTGGCATACAACTCCTGATAACCCAAAAAACCTGTCTCAATAAATTAGCATATCAAGAAAAGGTTCTCTAAACGACCTATTACCCTAATCTTCTGAATCAACTAATTAACTCTAAACACATGCAAAAGATACCTGAGGCTTTTATAAACTCCCTGCCTGGTTCATTACTCAAAACCCCCATCATGGGTAAGACTAGCGACCTGACAGATGTCAAGAAGGCCATCATTGACACCCTCAAGCAAGAGGGTAAGACCCAGAAAGAAATTTCTCAACAAATAGGCTGTTCCCAGAGTGCTGTATCAAGGCACCTCAATGGTAAGTCTGTTGGAAGGAAACAATGTGGCAGAAAACGCTGTACAACGAGAAGAGGAGACCGGACCCTGAGGAAGATTGTGGAGAAGGACCGATTCCAGACCTTGGGGAACCTGAGGAAGCAGTGGACTGAGTCTGGTGTGGAAACATCCAGAGCCACCGTGCACAGGCGTGTGCAGGAAATGGGCTACAGGTGCCGCATTCCCCAGGTAAAGCCACTTTTGAACCATAAACAGCGGCAGAGGCGCCTGACCTGGGCTACAGAGAAGCAGCACTGGACTGTTGCTAAGTGGTCCCAAGTACTTTTTTCTGATGAAAGCAAATTTTGCATGTCATTCGGAAATCAAGGTGCCAGAGTCTGGAGGAAGACTGGGGAGAAGGAAATGCCAAAATGCCTGAAGTCCAGTGTCAAGTACCCACAGTCAGTGATGGTGTGGGGTGCCATGTCAGCTGCTGGTGTTGGTCCACTGTGTTTCATCAAGGGCAGGGTCAATGCAGCTAGCTATCAGGAGATTTTGGAGCACTTCATGCTTCCATCGGCTGAAATGCTTTATGGAGATGAAGATTTCATTTTTCAGCACGACCTGGCACCTGCTCACAGTGCCAAAACCACTGGTAAATGGTTTACTGACCATGGTATTACTGTGCTCAATTGGCCTGCCAACTCTCCTGACCTGAACCCCATAGAGAATCTGTGGGATATTGTGAAGAGAAAGTTGAGAGACGCAAGACCCAACACTCTGGATGAGCTTAAGGCCGCTATTGAAGCATCCTGGGCCTCCATAACATCTCAGCAGTGTCACAGGCTGATTGCCTCCATGCCACGCCGCATTGAAGCAGTCATTTCTGCCAAAGGATTCCTGACCAAGTATTGAGTGCATAACTGAACATTATTATTTGATGGTTTTTTTGTTTGTTATTAAAAAACACTTTTATTTGATTGGATGGGTGAAATATGCTAATTTATTGAGACAGGTTTTTTGGGTTATCAGGAGTTGTATGCCAAAATCATCAGTATTAAAACAATAAAAGACCTGACAAATTTCAGTTGGTGGATAATGAATCTATAATATATGAAAGTTTAATTGTAATCATTACATTATGGTAAATAATGAAATTTAACACTATATGCTAATTTTTTGAGAAGGACCTGTATAAAGTCAGCCAAGTTAGTATGGGATTCACCTCGAGCTAGTTCATCTTTGATGGAAGCAGATAAACCTCTCCTGAACACTGCATATTTCGCTGAATCGTACCATGTAGTATCCAGCACCCATTTCCGAAACTCCATTGCGTATTCCACAACAGGACGCTTCCCTTGACGTAGTGTCAGTAGTGCGGTGTCAGCTGTGATACTCCGATTAGGGTCATCAAACATTTGACACATTGCTGCAGTAAAGTCTTTCAGGGAATTCAAGCACACATCATTAGTCTCAATCAGAGGATTAGCCCAGGCTAACGCTTTGTTTGTTAGCAACATAATTATAGTCAACACTTTATTCCGATCAGTTGCAAACTGGGCCGCACGTGCAGAGAAATACAGCTGACATTGATTCAAAAACCCCCGAAATTTCTCTCTTTCACCACCAAACCTGAATGGTGGGAGTTTAGGAAAAGCCGGACCAGGAGCCGGGATTGGAGCAGATACCATGTTTGCAGCTGTAGTCTCCACATTTGAAAGTCGAGATGCTAAGGCCTGAATAGACGTATCGGCCACATTCGCATTATGATTAGTTTGCGATTCTAATGTCCCCAGTTTTGTTTTTATAGCCTGCAGCTCCCCATGAAGTCCAGAGACAAAAGAGCAAAGTTTTTTCATTCGCACCTCCATAGAATCTGACCCAGAGATCTCCATTTTTTTTGGGGCTTGAGTATTCTGTTATAAACTTAGTGCTAAGTGCAGTGGAGAATAGATCAGTATCACGGGTCAGAAAAGAGGCCGAGAGACAACAGGTAAGAGTTCAATAATATTTATGATGGTATGCAGGTAAACAGCTATGACACAGCAAGTTAGTAGCAGACAGAGCTGGATAAGCAGTAAGCACGTGTACAGACCGTGGAAGTCCAAGTATGTCAGATCCAGAGACCTGGAGACCAGGCCAGGCCTCCTAGCAGGGAACAGTCCAGCAGCAGAGATCAGTGCAGAGCAGATCCAGGGAAACAAGTCTTACGATGAAGAGATGTAGATCCGGAGACAGATGGGGTATCCCAAGGTAATGAAGAAACCAGCAAGATAGCAGTTCTTCCAGCTTGATCACAAGTCCAGGAACAAGATACTCAAGCAATGAGTAATATACAGAGCTCCCTTATATACACCACAGACAGGAACAAGGAAAGTCTGACAGGAAGCAAGATGGCCCCCGTGAGGCCAGTGACTCCATCTTAGGTAAGGGCAAAAGTAACCGAACTGAGGGCAACAGCAGACAGGAACAGATGTACAGTCAAAATCCTTACAGGTGCTCTCATCCATTACACAATAAGATGATGTAAAACTCCAGTTTCTGCCATAACTAACTTTTGTTGGATGGAATTTAACAAAGAAAGAGCTGTGTTCACTCATCGGCCGACTTCTGGGAAAGGATCCGCCATGTCTGGTTTCGGCCCCGGCAGATCCTTTAGCTCTCGGTGAGATACGCAGCCCCCAGAGATGTCTGACATCTCCCCTAGAGAGCACAGGAGCGCTCGGCAGATGCTGTGCTCCAGTGTGTGGGGGAATCTGCTGTGCCTTGTAACTCTCTACCTGGTAGCCGACATCTACGGGACCGTTCACACATTCAGAAAGTTCCTAGAACAAATCTAGCATGTATTTCTTATAGAATCCGGGCACAAAGAAGTCTGAGATGGGAACGAGTCTAGACTTATCTACTGCATTTCTGTGGCACTGGCAAATACTGGAGATCCCACACTACCTGCAGGACGCAGACGACTTCTGCCAGGATTTCAGGGTCAATGTGAGAACATGTCCTCCTAACCCAGCAGTCAGCCTGGTGATAGAGGGGCAGGGGCGTAACGATAGGGGTCACAGAGAGAGTGTCTACGACTAAGACCATGGAGGAAGGAGGCCCTCTGATGCCAGCACCATTTTCAGCTTGTTGCGCTTTCTTGGACACACATTCAGTTGGAATGTATTGCTGCGCAGAGGACCACCAACTCCCCGCATTGCAGAGGACCACCGACTCCCCGCATTGCAGAGGACCACCGACTCCCCGTATCGCAGAAGACCACCAACTCCCCACATTGCAGAGGGCCACCGACTCCCCGCATCGCATAGGACCACCGACTCCTCGAATCGATAGATTCGATAGAATCAATAGACCCGTTGAAGCGCTAAGTGCAGCGAAACGGACGTCATCCTACACCAGCTCGCACATCCCAGCAACCTGTTCCTCTAGCCATGACATTTTAAAGTTTGAATAAAGGATGAAGTTTTAAGGACCGTTGAGTGCTATCTGCATTTTTGTTCTTTGCTACAGTGTCACTAACTCCCCGCATCTGAGAGGGTCACCGACTCTCCGCATCGCAGAGGACCACCAACTCCCCGCATCGCAGAGGACCACCGACTCCCCGCATCGCAGAGGACCACCGACTCGCCGAATCGATAGATTTGATAGAATGAATAGACCCGTTGAAGCGCTAAGTGGTGTGAAACGGACATCATCCTACACCAGCTCGCATATCCCAGCAACCTGTTCCTCTAGCCATGACATTTTAAAGTTTGAATAAAGGATGAAGTTTTAAGGACCGGTGAGTGCTATCTGCATTTTTGTTCTTTGCTACAGTGCCACTAACTCCCCGCATCTCAGAGGGTCACCGACCCCCCGCATCGCAGAGGACCACCGACTCCCCGCATCGCAGAGGACCACCGGCTCCCCGCATCGCAGAGGTCCACCAACTCCCCAAATCACAGAGGAGCACCGACTCCCCGCATCTCAGAGGGCCACCGACTCCCCGCATCCCAGAGGGCCACCAACTCCCCGCATCGCAGAGGACCACCGACTCCCCGCATCGCAGAGGACCACCGAGTCCCCGCACAACACATACACAAGGCACCGACCAATCAGAGGCTGGCAGCTGCGTGCCCCTGCTTTGCAGTGCTTAATTACAATATGTGGCACCCCAGGAGTTCGGGTACCACAGTGGTATTGCCTTCCTTTCAGGGAGGGTGATGCCATGCCTGGAAACAAGGAGGACCCCTTTAACAGGTAGCACATACATGTAACATGTTCTGACTCCAGGCCAGGCTGTAGACCCGGATTCAGGGGAGCTTCCCCATATAAATGCTCTGGCTGGGAGGAGGAGTTTAGTTAGTTCAGTTTGTAGAGAGGGTGAAGGAGGAAGGAGCACAGTAGAAGTGAGGAGCTGGAAGGGAGGTGCGACAGGGCTCCCTCCACGCTGAAGCGCGGGAACCGGACACCGGGAGTCCGAGGCTGTGTGGGACTGTATGCCCCACAGCAGAAACTGGAGAGCATGAGATTGAAAGTTACTTGCCCACATCTACACCCTGAGGTACAGCAACATACAGAGCCCGGAGTCACAGTACATAGACACACCTGTAAAAAGGCTTGAGCTGCCTACCATGCGGGCACGGTCCTAGGACACAGAGAGAGGAAGAGAGAGGACCTTGTGAGAAACCATAGGCAGCAAGGGACGCATCTTACAGCGCAGTGTAGAAGGCTCCCAGTCCCACCTGGATAAGGGGATTCCTAATCGTTTCCAGGCTGCCTGGACCTCACCGTCACCTGTTACCGGTACCCTGGACTGTGGCCGTTCACCACCAGTAAAAGGTAAAGAGACTGCAACCTTGTGTCTTCTGATTATTTCTGGCACCACACCATCTTTGCCTACTACACCGGGAGCCCTGGGGACCCAGCTTCACCTGTGGGAAGCTATACCATCCCTGCTGCAGTGCCATCATCCATAGTGGACCCCTTTAAGTAGCGTCGGTCATCCCTGACCGAATACCACAGGTGGTGTCATAAACACTCTTTATTCCAAATAAACCCTTTAAAGACCTTCCCTTTAATTTGGACGCCCAGGGCCACGGACCGGGTTGCTGCCACCGTGACCACCCCTTTAATGACGACCAGACCCGGTACCGAGTACCCCTATGCCCTGGCGGGCGCTCCAGATACACCTCCCGCATCACTGTGCAGGCTATGAAGGATGAAGGTGGAAGCTGCTTGTTGTGGAAGTGAAGGCAGGTGAGAAGAATTGTTTATTTTTAAAGTGATGGAGAAGACCACAAAGCTGGGGACATTATTACAGGATCGGGGACATTATTACAGGGTGGGGCCTGGATGGGGGCACATTATTACAGGATGGGGCCATGATGGGGGGACTGTTGTGAATTCCGCTCTTGGGCTCCCTCCGGTGGTTGTAAGTGGCACTTTTGTGAGTTCTGCTCTTGGGCTCCCTCTTGTGGTTTCTAGTGGTATGGCTGCTCCTTGGAGTTAGCTGTCATCAGCTGCCTTCACTTATCGTCTCTTCTGCTCCGCTATTTACGTCTCGCTCTTTCTTCAGCCTGTGCCACTTGTCAATGTTTCCTGGCTGGATTCACATCTCTGCTTGGATTCTCCTGGTTTCCTGACCAGTTCTGCAAAGATAAGTTCTGGCTTTGCTCATTTCAGTCCACATGTTGTGGACTTATTGTTCTGTGCATTCTATATGTGTTAATTCTGTGGTGGACAGGCTGCAGCAGATTTGGACTCATGTGGTGGACAATTTGACGTTGTCTCAGGAAAGGGCTCAACGTTTTGCTAACCGCCGTCGGCGTGTTGGTCCCCGGCTTCGTGTGGGGGATTTGGATTGGTTGTCTTCTCGTCATGTTCCTATGAAGGTTTCTTCTCCTAAGTTTAAGTCTCGGCTTATTGGTCTTTATAAAATTTCTGAAATTATTAATCCGGTGTCTCTTTTCGTTTGGCTCTTCCAGCCTCTTTTGCCATTCATGATGTTTTCCATAGATCTTTGTTGCGGAGATATGTGGTGCCCGTTGTTCCCTCGGTTGACCCTCCTTGGTTGAGGGAGAGTTGGAATATGAGGTTGAGAAGATTTTGGATTCTCGTTTTTCGAGGCAGAGGCTTCAGTATCTTGTCAAGTGGAAGGGTTATGGCCAGGAGGATAATTCTTGGGTTGTTGCCTCCGATGTCCATGCCACCGATTTGGTTCGTGCTTTTCACCTGGCTCGTCCTGATCGGCCTGGGGGCTCTGGTGAGGGTTCGGTGACCCCTCCTCAAGGAGGGGGGTACTGTTGTGAGTTCCGCTCTTGGGCTCCCTCCGGTGGTTGTAAGTGGCACTTTTGTGAGTTCTGCTCTTGGGCTCCCTCTTGTGGTTTCAAGTGGTATGGCTGCTCCTTGGAGTTAGCTGTCATCAGCTGCCTCCACTTATCGTCTCTTCTGCTCCGCTATTTACGTCTCGCTCTTTCTTCAGCCTGTGTCACTTGTCAATGTTTCCTGGCTGGATTCACATCTCTGCTTGGATTCTCCTGGTTTCCTGACCAGTTCTGCAAAGATAAGTTCTGGCTTTGCTCATTTCAGTCCACATGTTGTGGACTTATTGTTCTGTGCATTCTATATTTGTCCAGCTTGTCAGTATGGATTATTTCTGCTAGCTGGAAGCTCTGGGAAGCAGATTTACCCTCCACACCTATAGTCAGGTGTGGAGATTTTGTAAACTCTGTGTGGATTGTTTTGTAGTTTTTATACTGACCGCACAGTATCCTTTCCTGTCCTATCTATCAAGCTAGACTGGCCTCCTATGCTAAAATCTGATTTCATCTCTGCGTATGTTATTTTCCCCTCCTCTCACCGTCAATATTTGTGGGGGGCTATCTTTCCTTTGGGGATTTTCTCTGAGGCAAGATAGGTTTCCTGTTTCCATCTTTAGGGGAAGTTAGATCTTAGGCTGTGCCGAGGGGTCTAGGGAGCGTCAGGTACCCCCGACGGCTATTTTTAGTTGCGCTGCTAGGTTCAGGGTTTGCGGTCAGTACAGATACCACCTCCTTCAGAGCTTGTCTCATGTTGTTCCTAAACCACCAGATCATAACAGTACAAGTGGCCAAAAATGAATTAAATGCATCTCAAAAGAAGGAAAAGAAAGTTCTGAACCATTTTTTTTTCTGTGCTTTGGTTTGTCTTTTTTTTTTCCTCTTGATATCTGGGTGGTTCAGGATATATGTTTTGGCATGGATGTTCAGGGTTTGTTTTCTCGTGTGGATCAACTTGCTGCAAGAGTACAGAGTATCCAGGACTATGTTGTCCAGACTCCGGCTTTAGAGCCCAGAATTCCTACTCCTGATTTGTTTTTTGGGGACAGATCCAAGTTTTTGAACTTTAAAAATAACTGCAAATTGTTTTTTGCTTTGAAACCCTGTTCTTCTGGTGATCCCATTCAGCAGGTGAAAATCATCATATCCTTGCTGCGTGGTGACCCTCAAGACTGGGCTTTTTCTCTTGAAACAGGGGATCCGGCATTATTGAATGTAGATGCATTTTTTCAAGCGCTCGGATTATTGTATGACGAACCTAATTCTGTGGATCATGGAGAAAAAAACCTGTTGGCCTTGTGTCAAGGTCAGGAAGAGGCAGAGTTATACTGCCAGAAATTTAGAAAATGGTCTGTGCTCACTAAATGGAATGAAGAGGCTCTGGCTGCTATTTTCAGAAAAGGTCTTTCTGAAACCCTTAAAGATGTTATGGTGGGCTTTCCTACTCCTGCCGGTTTGAGCGAATCTATGTCTCTAACCATTCAGATTGATCGGCGTCTGCGCGAGCGCAAAGCTGTGCACCATATGGCAGTATCCTCTGAGCATAGTCCTGAACCTATGCAATGTGATAGGATTTTGACTAGAATAGAACGGCAGGAATTCAGACGTCAGAATAGGCTGTGTTTTTACTGTGGTGATTCGGCTCATGTTATCTCTGATTGCCCTAAGCGTACTAAGAGAGTCGCTAGGTCTGTTACCATTAGTACTATACAGCCTAAATTTCTCTTATCTGTGACCCTGATTTGCTCATTGTCGTCCTTTTCTGTCATAGCATTTGTGGATTCAGGCGCTGCCCTGAACTTAATGGACTTAGAATTCGCCAGGCGCTGTGGTTTTTCCTTGCAGCCTTTGCAGAGCCCTATTCCTTTGAGGGGCATTGATGCTACACCCTTGGCCAAGGATAAACCTCAGTACTGGACACAGATGACTATGTACATAGCTCCTGCACATTAGGAAGATTGTCGTTTTCTGGTGTTGCATAACCTGCATGATGTTGTTGTACTGGGATTTCCATGGTTACAGGAACATAATCCGGTGCTGGATTGGAAAACTATGTCGGTGACTAGTTGGGGTTGTCGAGGAGTACATAGTGACGTTCCTTTGATGTCAATTTCCTCTTCCCCCTCTTCTGAGGTCCCTGAGTTTTTGTCGGATTTCCGGGATGTATTTGATGAGCCCAAGTCCAGTTCCCTTCCTCCACATAGGGACTGTGATTGTGCTATTAACTTGATTCCAGGTTGTAAGTTCCCTAAGGGCCGACTTTTCAATCTGTCTGTGCCAGAGCATGCCGCCATGCGGAGCTATGTTAAGGAATCTTTGGAGAAAGGGCATATTCGGCCATCTTCTTCACCATTGGGAGCGGGTTTCTTTTTTGTTGCTAAGAAGGATGGCTCCTTGAGACCCTGTATTGATTATC
Organism: Ranitomeya imitator; assembly: GCF_032444005.1. Classification (NCBI taxonomy): domain Eukaryota; kingdom Metazoa; phylum Chordata; class Amphibia; order Anura; family Dendrobatidae; genus Ranitomeya; species Ranitomeya imitator. Next base: position 71,140,143 of record NC_091291.1, on the reverse strand, counting down.
GTCTTCTTAATAAGATCACGGTCAAATTCCAATACCCCTTGCCTTTGCTTACTGATTTGTTTGCTCAGATTAAGGGGGCTAGTTGGTTTACTAAGATTAACCTCCGAGGGGCATATAATCGTGTTCGTATTAAACAGGGTGACGAATGGAAAACTGCATTTTGAATACCTTGTGATGCCATTTGGGCTCTCTAATGCTCCATCTGTGTTCCAGTCTTTCATGCATGATATTTTCCGCAATTATCTTGATAAATTCATGGTCGTATATTTGGATGATATTTTGATTTTTTCCAATGATTGGGAGTCTCATGTGAAGCAGGTCAGGATGGTGTTCCAGATCCTTCGTGATAATGCTTTATTTGTGAAGGGGTCTAAGTGCCTATTCGGAGTTCAGAAGGTCTCTTTTTTGGGTTTTATTTTTTCTCCCTCGTCTATAGAAATGGATCCTGTTAAGGTCCAAGCTATTCATGACTGGATCCAACCCACATCTGTGAAGGGTCTTAAAAATTTTTTGGGCTTTGCTAATTTCTATCGCCGTTTAATTGCCAACTTTTCCAGTGTGGTTAAGCCCCTTACTGATTTGACGAAGAAAGGCGCTGATGTGACGAATTGGTCCTCTGAGGCTGTTGAGGCCTTTCAGGAGCTTAAACGCCGATTTACTTCTGCCCTTGTGTTGCGTCAACCGGATGTTTCTCTTCCTTTTCAGGTTGAGGTCGACGCTTCTGAGATTGGGGCAGGGGCCGTTTTGTCTCAGAGGGAGTCTGATGGTTCTTTGATGAAACCGTGTGCTTTTTTTTCCAGAAAGTTTTTGCCTGCGGAACGCAATTATGATGTCGGCAATCGGGAGTTGTTGGCTATGAAGTGGGCGTTTGAGGAGTGGCGACATTGGCTTGACGGAGCTAAACACCGTGTTGTGGTCCTGACTGATCATAAGAATCTGATTTACCTCGAGTCGGCCAAGCGGCTGAATCCTAGACAGGCTCGATGGTCCCTGTTTTTCTCCCGTTTTGATTTTGTGGTCTCGTATCTTCCGGGATCTAAGAATGTTAAGGCTGATGCCCTCTCTAGGAGTTTTTCGCCTGATTCTCCTGGAGTCCTTGAGCCGGTTGGCAGGGCCGTATTTAGAGTTTCTGCTGCCCTAGGCACTTTTAGTGCTGCCTCCCCCATTGGTGAGTATGACACTATCCGCAGTGACTTTGGCAAGAATCGCTGATGTGAAAATCGCCTTTTGCAGCAGATCGGGCAGTTTTTCTGCATCTGCCGTGTAACGGATCACTTACGGCAACACTGCGTTTGGTTTCATTCATTCCCTATGGGTTTTGCGGTACTTGCTGTGATCTGGGAAATGCGGTACCATACCCCCAACTTTTGAAGAAGGGAAAAAGGTGTAAAGGTTGCGGCGCACGTAGTGCACCGCGGCAAATTTTGGGCCACGCCTCTGACCACACCCATTTCACAACTAATCACACCCATATCCAAGTCCCAACCACACCCATTCAGCACTGCTGATCACACTGTTTCATATACAATAATTAAAACCAAAAAAATATGGCCATGCAGTGCTCCATACTGTATAATGGCTACGCAGTGCTCCACATACTGTATAATGGCCCTACATGATGCTCTATACTGTATAATGGCCACACAGTGCTCCATACTGTATAATGACCTCACATGATGCTCAATACTGTATAATGACCACACATGATGCTCAATACTGTATAATGGCCACACATGATGCTCCATACTGTATAATGACCGCACATGATGCTCCATACTGTATAATGACCGCACATGATGCTCAATAATGTATAATGACCACACATGATGCACCATACTGTATAATGGCCGCACATGATGCTCAATACTGTATAATGACGGCACATGATGCTCCATACTGTATAATGGCCATACATGATGCTCCATACTTTATAATGGCCCCACATGATGCTCAATACTGTATAATGGCCGCACATGATGCTCCATACTGTATAATGACCGCACATGATGCTCCATACTGTATAATGGCCATACATGATGCTCCATACTTTATAATGGCCCCACATGATGCTCAATACTGTATAATGGCCGCACATGATGCTCCATACTGTATAATGACCGCACATGATGCTCCATACTGTGTAATGGCCCCACATGATGCTCAATACTGTATAATGACCGCACATGATGCTCCATACTGTATAATGACCCCACATGATGCTCCATACTGTATAATGGCCGCACATGATGCTCCATACTGTATAATGACCACACATGATGCTCAATACTGTATAATGGCACAGATGATTGGCCTCGGGGAGACCAAAACATCCAACACCGCGGAGACACCATCACGTGTTTCTCAACGCAGTGATTCCAGAACACTGCCCCCATCCCTTATGGGAAATATGCAGATGCATGTAAAGAAGCTGCGGAGACACCATCACGTGTTTCTCGACGCAAGCAGTGAATAGCCAGGCCTTTCCCCGGGAAGGAACAACCACGGGAAGGGCAGCATCCTATGAAGGAAAGCCACCTATGCCAAGCATGGTATCCATCCACAGACAGCTGTTTCGGGGTGTTTGCCCCTCATCAGTGTGGAGTAGGAATCTGGCTATTAGGAGCAGTGCCTAGTAAAAAGGCTATAAAGGCACAGATGATTGGCCTCGGGGAGACCAAAACATCCAACACCGCGGAGACACCATCACGTGTTTCTCAACGCAGTGATTCCAGAACACTGCCCCCATCCCTTATGGGAAATATGCAGATGCATGTAAAGAAGCTGCGGAGACACCATCACGTGTTTCTCGACGCAAGCAGTGAATAGCCAGGCCTTTCCCCGGGAAGGAACAACCACGGGAAGGGCAGCATCCTATGAAGGAAAGCCACCTATGCCAAGCATGGTATCCATCCACAGACAGCTGTTTCGGGGTGTTTGCCCCTCATCAGTGTGGAGTAGGAATCTGGCTATTAGGAGCAATGCCTAGTAAAAAGGCTATAAAGGCACAGATGATTGGCCTCGGGGAGACCAAAACATCCAACACCGCGGAGACACCAACACGTGTTTCTCAACGCAGTGATTCCAGAACACTGCCCCCATCCCTTATGGGAAATATGCAGATGCATGTAAAGAAGCTGCGGAGACACCATCACATGTTTCTCGACGTAAGCAGTGAATAGCCAGGCCTTTCCCCGGGAAGGAACAACCACGGGAAGGGCAGCATCCTATGAAGGAAAGCCACCTATGCCAAGCATGGTATCCATCCACAGACAGCTGTTTCGGGGTGTTTGCCCCTCATCAGTGTGGAGTAGGAATCTGGCTATTCACTGCTTGCGTCGAGAAACACGTGATGGTGTCTCCGCAGCTTCTTTACATGCATCTGCATATTTCCCATAAGGGATGGGGCAGTGTTCTGGAATCACTGCGTTGAGAAACACGTGATGGTGTCTCCGCGGTGTTGGATGTTTTGGTCTCCCCGAGGCCAATCATCTGTGCCTTTATAGCTTTTTTACTAGGCACTGCTCCTAATAGCCAGATTCCTACTCCACACTGATGAGGGGCAAACACCCCGAAACAGCTGTCTGTGGATGGATACCATGCTTGGCATAGGTGGCTTTCCTTCATAGGATGCTGCCCTTCCCGTGGTTGTTCCTTCCCGGGGAAAGGCCTGGCTATTCACTGCTTGCGTCGAGAAACACGTGATGGTGTCTCCGCAGCTTCTTTACATGCAATACTGTATAATGGCTGCACATGATGCTCCATACTGTATAATGACCCCACATGATGCTCCATACTGTATAATGGCCGCACATGATGCTCCATACTGTATAATGACCGCACATGATGCTCAATACTGTATGACCACACATGATGCTCCATACTGTATAATGGCCGCACATGATGCTCAATACTGTATAATGACCGCACATGATGCTCCATACTGTATAATGACCGCACATGATGCTCCATACTGTATAATGACCGCACATGATGCTCCATACTGTATAATGGCCGCACATGATGCTCCATACTTTATAATGGCCCCACATGATGCTCAATACTGTATAATGGCCGCACATGATGCTCCATACTGTATAATGACCCCACATGATGCTCCATATTTTATAATGGCCATGGCTCATATCCCCCTCCCCTCCTCCTGTATGCATGGCTCATAATTCCCCCCCCCCCCTATGCATGGCTGATGGCTCATAATTCCCCCCCCCCTCCCTCCCTATGCATGGCTGATGGCTCATAATTCCCCCCCTCCCTCCCTATGCATGGCTGATGGCGCTCATAATTCCCCCCCCTCCCCATGCATGGCTGATGGCGCTCATAATTCCCCCCCCCCCTCCCTATGCATGGCTGATGGCGCTCATAATTCCCCCCCCCTCCCCATGCATAGCTGATGGCGCTCATAATTCCCCCCCCCCTCCCTATGCATGGCTGATGGCGCTCATAATTCCCCCCCCCTCCCTATGCATTTGTGACGCCCAAGAGACCGGGGTACCCAGCACCGGACCAATGGGGTCTGTCTCTTGAGGGGGGTGTCACGGGTGGCTTGACCCGGTGCTGTGGCCTCAGGCAATGCACAGTGTAAAGGGTATCGTGAGGGAACAGGCACTTACTTGATCAGCAGCAGGTTCTCCCAGCGGTGATGATCCCAATCCTGGATAGATGGCTATTGTCCAAATGAAAGACTGAGGCACTGAAACGTTTAACCAGTTTACTTTAACAAAAAAGGATTTACAACCAGTCCTGTCACCGGAGTCTGTATGGGAACTCTGAGTTACTTTGACCCTGCCGGGTTCTTCGCCTCTTATTGTACGCAATATCTGTGTGGCCCTGCTGCTGTATGTGAACTGGCTGCCGGCCCAATCTGTCCCCTCCGGGTCCTGGTTCGATGGGCAACCCGAGTCCTTTTATCGGCTTACCCCCTCCAGGAGTACCGCTGAACTCTGTGTCTGTTGCTGCGTCCGACCCTAGTGAAGCTGATATCACCTCACGTTTTTCCGGTTGCTGTATTATATGTAATGAATACAGCCACGGATCCGGTATCCGTCTTTGCGCCTGTTCTGGGTAGTGATTAATGCTACCCGGTTCTCACAATGTCCTTTTTCTCTATCCCTCTTCTCCTCAGGCCGGTGATTTAGGCCTGGTAACAGTCACAGGGCTGTTAGAGATTCAACTGTATGACCTCTCACTTTCAGCTCCTTAGCCCAACTGCCAGTTCTTCTCTCAGACCAGAATGGATCAAGGGGAGTCTCTGGAGCTCCCCCTTCTGGCCGGAGGTGGTAGTGCAGTCTTGCTATTTTAGTATTTGCATTTACTGTCAGTAACTATTTTTGTGGCAAATACCCCTAGGGGTGCCACATTCCCCCTTAGTTAAGAACAGTACTCCGGGACTGTGGGACAATAACATTTTGAAATAACAATTAATATGTACAGAGTCTTAAAAATGAAAAGTTACAAAAACCACTCGAGGAAACAAAAATATAGTTCTGTACAAAGTCACTTCAAATAGCGTCCATTAATACAGTTCTATCCTTGAAGGTATTAGGAAAGGCACTGTACTTAGTGTCCAGGAATTTAGTTCCATTTTTCCAACGGAGTTATCAATATAAAGTCTAAAGAAAGTTCAAAAAGAGCGAGGAGCAAAGTTCAAAAAGCAGTCTTTCCGGAGCTTTGATTTAGTGCCTCCGGGCTGATAAAAAGTTCAAGAATATGCAAGAAGTTCATACAGACAAGTCTATGTAGGCACTGGGCTTAAACGTTGCAGACTGATAACAATGACTATACTACATTTTCTGTTTAACTATATACGGCATAACATATATACAATTCACATTATGAGCTTTATAGTTGGTAATCTGCATACCTGGCCGGAAATTGAACCTGGGTACTACGCTGTGATCTACGTAATAGCGGTGTCTCTTCATGTGGTGTACTACTGTCTACTGCGGATGTAGTATCTGCCCGCTCTGCTAAAGATAATTCCACGACTATGGAGTTGGCAAGTCCACCGTGAATGGGATTACTCTGACCAGGAATCTGTTCTTCCTGGCCTGGAACCTCCTGTAGTACGGGGTCAGCCTCTTCCTGTCTTGGGACTTCTGGTATTGGGTTTGGTGTTGGGTAAAAGGCCACCATGGGAACCACTACTGCACCATGGTATGTTAGTAGGGTTTTGGGAAAGTCTCCTATACAGGTGTGATACACTTCCTCTTCTTTTTCCGTTACTGGTTGAACCTGTATGGGTTGAATAACTTCTGGTTCTGGCTGGACAACGTCTGGCTCTTTCAATGCTTCCGGGCATAATTTAAGATTGTCTCTTGACACTAGTACAGATGTTAAGCCTCCGTTTTTGCTAATGAGACACATTTTAGGATTATCCACTCTTGTTGGTAAAACTGTGTAGGGTACGGCTTCCCACTGATTGTCCAGTTTATTGGTTCGACGATTTCTCTTGAGCACTTGGTCACCTGGTCTTAATGGGGTCGCTAGAGCATTCTGGTTGAAAGTTCGCTCTTGTCTTTCTCTAGTTTGCTGAAGGCTTCTTTCCACACTCTCTTGCACTTGGCGATACTGCTTTTGCCGTATGATATCCCAATTGGAGTCTTGGACTTCTGCGTCTGGTTTCAGAATTCCCATTTCTAGATCGATTGGTAATTGGCCGGGTCTTGCACGCATAAGGTAAGCTGGGGTGCAATTGGTGGAACTCACCGGGACATGATTATACAGATCCACCAATCTGTATTGTCAGGCAATTTCTCTGGCCATTGATTCCTTTCTGCCTCAGGTAAAGTCTTTAGTAGTTCTATTACAATATGGTTCATCTTCTCGCATAAGCCGTTTGTTTGTGGATGATAGGCCGTCGTCCGGATCTTTTTGCAACCATACATATTACAGAATTCTCTGAAGATCTCTGATTCAAAGGCTGTACCTTGGTCGGTGAGAACCTGTTCCGGATATCCATGGGGTCTACAAAAGTACGTTTGGAACGCTTTGGCTGCTGTTTTTGCTGTCAGATCTTTTACGGGTACTACTACCAAGAAGCGTGAATAATGGTCCACGATGGTCAAGGCATAGACATAGCCAGACCGGCTTGGTGTCAACTTCACGTGGTCCATGGCTACAAGTTCAAGTGGTTGTTTGGTGATTATGGGCTGCAGTGGTGCTCTTTGGTTCTTTTGATCGTTTCTTCTGAGGTTGCACGGGCCACAATTTCTGCACCACTGTTCGATTGATTTTCTCATCCCGAGCCAATAAAATCTTTCTCTTAGAAGTACTTCTAACTTTTTCCAACCGAAGTGACCAGCACCATTATGGTAAGCTTCGAGGACCATCTTGACATCTTGTTTAGGCACGATAATCTGCCAAACCAATTCATGTGTTTTCGGATTGGTGTACCTTCTACAGAGCTTCCCTTGATACAGGAACATTTTGCCTCTCTCTTTCCAGAGTTGATGCGTCTCTTCTGGGGCATCCTCATCGGGATATGCACTTTGCTCAGTTAACAGTTCCTTCACCAACTTCACAGCCGGATTGCTGTCTTGGGTGTCAGCCCATCTATGGTGTGCTAACGGATTTAAATTCACCTCTTGTTGTTTCTGATAGGTACTTGACTGATGATGTTTTGCCTTGGGATGATGGAAGGCTGGTAGTTCAATTTCTTCAAGCTCCCCCATTTCTTCTTCTACATCTCTCAAGTGTGGCATCCGGGATAGGGCATCGGCATTTCCATTCTTGCGACCTGCTCGATACTTGATCTTGAAGTTGTAATTAGATAACCGGGCTATCCATCGCTGTTCTAACGCACCTAATTTGGCTGTGTCCAGGTGGGTCAACGGATTGTTGTCAGTATAGACAATAAATTCTGCAGCGGCCAGATAGTGTTTGAAACGTTCAGTCACAGCCCAAACTACTGCCAGTAGTTCCAATTTGAAGGAGCTGTAATTTTCTGAATTTCTTTCAGTAGGCCGGAGCTTTCTACTTGCAAAGGCGATGACTTTCTCCCGACCTTCTTGCTTTTGTGACAGCACCGCTCCTAGTCCCACATTACTGGCATCGGTGTAGAGGATGAAAGGTTGATGGTAATCTGGGTATGCCAGAACCTCTTCTCCGGTTAGTGCCTTCTTTAGTTGTTCAAAGGAGTCTTCCCTTTCGTCGTTCCACTGAAAAGGAGGGTTTCGGTTTGAAGGTTTCTTCGTCTGCCCTACCAAGGTGTCTTGCAAGGGTGCTGCCAACTTGGTAAATCCTTTTATAAATCTGCGATAGTAACCCACCAATCCCAGGAATTGTCTCACTTCTTTTGCGCTGGTAGGTCTTGGCCAATCCCTTATGGCGCTTATTTTCTCGGGATCTGGTGCTACTCCCTCCGAACTCACGATGTGTCCCAGGTACTGTACCTTTGGCTTGAGAAGGTGACATTTGGATGGCTTGACTTTCATGCCATACCTGGATAAGGCTTCGAACACTTCTGCCAGGTCTATTAAGTGTTGTTCGTAAGTCTTTGAGTAGACGATCACATCATCTAGGTACAGGAGGACGGTCTCGAAGTTCTTGTGTCCGAGGCAGCATTCCATCAGCCGCTGGAAGGTACCGGATGCGTTGCAGAGTCCGAACGGCATGCGATTAAATTCACATAGACCCATTGGTGTGGTGAATGCCGTCTTTTCCTTATCTCGCTCAGCCACAGGGACTTGCCAATACCCGCTTGTTAAGTCTAAGGTGGAAAAATAATTAGCAGATTTCAAAGCAGTTAAGGACTCTTCTATCCTAGGCAAGGGGTAGGCGTCTTTATGGGTGATGTTATTAATCTTCCGGTAGTCTACACACATTCTCATGGTTCCGTCCTTTTTTTTGACAATCACTAGAGGGGCCGCCCAGGGGCTACAGCTGTCTCTTATTACCCCGGCCTGTTTCATCTCCCTCAGCATATCTTTTGCACATTGATAGTGAGCGGGCGGTATGGGTCTATATCTTTCTTTTATTGGGGGATGGTCACTGGTGGGGATTGTGTGTTCTACCCCTTCTATCCGTCCGAAGTCCAATGGGTGTTTACTGAAGACTTGTTCATATTCCGTCACTAGCCTATACACCCCTTGTTTTTGATGGGTAGGTGTTGAATTTATGCCCACGTGTAGCTGTTGGCACCAATCCTCCATTTCTACATCTGAGCCATTGCCTTCCACCTGACAGGTTGGTTCTAAGGGCTCAATGGTTGTGATGGCATTGTTGTCAACAGTATATAGCTTTGCCATTGTAGCATACCTTGGCAAAGTGACCTCTTCCTCTCCACAGTTCAAAAGTCGTACCGGCACTCGTCCCCGGTGTACCTCGACTATCCCTCGTGCTGTGAGTATAGTGGGCCTGCTGTCGGTGTACACTGGTTCTATTAAGGCTTGATAATCTCGTCCCTTAGTACCAATGGCTGCTCTACACCATACCAGCATTTCTGTTTTTGGTGGGATTACAATAGATGTTGGATCACTTACCCTCACACTGCCGATTTCTCCACCTGCAACTTCTACCTGTTGCCTAAACATCAATACTTTTATTTCCCTCCGGAGAACTATCTGCTGGCAGGATTGGGCAGTTTCAGCAATTTGCTGTAAGACAGAAATGACTTCGGAAAAGCAGTTCTCTAACACATTAATTCCTATCAATACAGTTGGTTCACAGTTCCGCCGGTCAACATCAACAACAATTATACCCTGTTTCTTCAATTCTACTTTACCAATCTTTATGGTCATCTCCCTGAATCCTAGTTTCGGTACCAACTTACCATTACTGGCCCATATATCTAGTTCAACATCAGAGGGCCCTTTATCAATATCTGCATCAGCCCAGTACCTCTTATAAAGGATATACGGTATAGATGAAATCTGGGAACCTGTGTCCAGCAAAGAGTTGAGGGGAATTCCGTCCAGCACGATAGGGATAATGGGTCGTCCTCCGATGTACCTGTCGTGCCAGGGTGTTGGGCCTTGAAAGTTAATTCCTGCGAAGCGGCCCGCATTCCCAGGGGATTCCCGTTTAAATCACAATCTCGTGCAAAGTGGCCTGGCTGCTGGCAACGGCGGCAAATGGGCTGTCCATCCGGTTGGTAGCGGTCGCGGGGTCGTCCTCTCCATGTCGGGTATCTCCGGGGTCTCATCCATGGAACACCTTCTCTACGGTTTGACAACTCCATCTTGGGTCCTCTCATCTCCTGCATGGTTTTAGCCATTGAAGCAACAACATCAGTTAAAGAGTCAAGCTTTTGTTGAAGAGCCTCATTAGTACTGGGCCCCAGGGGCTTAGCAATGGCCCCGGACATAGCTGATGTCACTGGTACTCCATGTTGTTGAGGAGCCTCTGCCATGAGTTGCGCAGGATCCTGATCCCGAGGTGCCTCTGCCAGCTGGAGACGTATAACGCTCTCCTTTAATTGGGCAAATGTCAATTCAGGGTTCTTAAAAACAAGCATGCTCACATGCCCCCGGTGAGAAGGGGTGTAGAGTCCCTCAATAAATTGATCTCTTAGCAGTTTATCCGCTCCGGTGTTAAAAATGGGTTCAGCCAGTGTAAGTGATTTAAGGGCTTCCTGCAGGTTTAACTTTTTGTTTGCAATTAAAGAATCGTACTTTAGCTTTGCTGCTGGCAGTGGTTTCAAATGTAGCTTTTAATCCAGCAAATATGCGTTCAACAGTGCCTTTTAGATCAGCTGCCCATGCTGTGACTTCTCGCTTAGCATGGCCACTTAACTGCATCATCAGGAGACTAACACGCTGAACTTCACCCACAGGGAACATGTCAAAATGGGCCAGCATCTTTTCTCTGAAATCGTCAAGGGTATTAGGCTCACCTTCATACATTGGAAGCCATGGGCCACCCGGGGTATATGGCATCAGCACCGGCATGATGGGCGCCACTCCTTGCACCGCTGCGCTACCGGACTCTCTATCGACACTCTGTCTTTCAGCTGCATTAGCGTCGCTGGGTGCTGCGGCGTCTCCGTGCTGCGACATACTGTGCCCCCTTAGTTAATCCGGACCCTTCCGGTCCTCCGCTTCCGTCGGGATAGTGTAGATTCGTTCCGCTGTGCAGCAGGATCGATTTTCCCCTTGCTCTGATGTCAGAGCGCTCAGCTTGGTGCCGCCCACAATGACACGCCCCCTGCTGCTCCCACCCACTGCGCTCTGTAATGGCGGATTCTGAAGTTTTTCAGTTAGACTGGGGCTCAGGTGATGGCGTAGCTCAATTAACAGTCTCGTGCCTAACGGTTATGAAGTGATTACCTCAGGGGATGGCGGCCATCTTTACTCCATTATAACCAATGGGGAAAAGTCACTTTCAATAGTTTTCAATGAAGAATGGATTTTTCTTTAATAAAGTCAATTTTCAAGATTTTTCATCCAAGTTTTCACAGTTTTGGGCTCCAATCACGGCACACAATACCCGGTATATGGGCTGGCTAGATCCTGTTCGTGACGCCAATTGTGACGCCCAAGAGACCGGGGTACCCAGCACCGGACCAATGGGGTCTGTCTCTTGAGGGGGGTGTCACGGGTGGCTTGACCCGGTGCTGTGGCCTCAGGCAATGCACAGTGTAAAGGGTATCGTGAGGGAACAGGCACTTACTTGATCAGCAGCAGGTTCTCCCAGCGGTGATGATCCCAATCCTGGATAGATGGCTATTGTCCAAATGAAAGACTGAGGCACTGAAACGTTTAACCAGTTTACTTTAACAAAAAAGGATTTACAACCAGTCCTGTCACCGGAGTCTGTATGGGAACTCTGAGTTACTTTGACCCTGCCGGGGTCTTCGCCTCTTATTGTACGCAATATCTGTGTGGCCCTGCTGCTGTATGTGAACTGGCTGCCGGCCCAATCTGTCCCCTCCGGGTCCTGGTTCGACGGGCAACCCGAGTCCTTTTATCGGCTTACCCCCTCCAGGAGTACCGCTGAATTCTGTGTCTGTTGCTGCGTCCAACCCTAGTGAAGCTGATATCACCTCACGTTTTTCCGGTTGCTGTATTATATGTAATGAATACAGCCACGGATCCGGTATCCGTCTTTGCGCCTGTTCTGGGTAGTGATTAATGCTACCCGGTTCTCACAATGTCCTTTTTCTCTATCCCTCTTCTCCTCAGGCCGGTGATTTAGGCCTGGTAACAGTCACAGGGCTGTTAGAGATTCAACTGTATGACCTCTCACTTTCAGCTCCTTAGCCCAACTGCCAGTTCTTCTCTCAGACCAGAATGGATCAAGGGGAGTCTCTGGAGCTCCCCCATCTGGCCGGAGGTGGTAGTGCAGTCTTGCTATTTTAGTATTTGCATTTACTGTCAGTAACTATTTTTGTGGCAAATACCCCTAGGGGTGCCACACATGGCTGATGGCGCTCATAATCCCCCCCCCCCATGCATGGCTGATGGCGCTCATAATTCCCCCTCCCCCCCCCTCCCTATGCATGGCTCATCTCTCCACCCCCTCCCCGCTCCTTCTCCTGGGCCATCTTGCATGGCGCGGGTGGCTTCCCATCCTCCCCCCGCCCCCCGTCCCTCATACTCACCTGTCAGCTGCCTGTCTGTCCCACACGCCGCGCCGACATCCCTCCGGCTCCGGCTCTGTCCCGCGGCGCCGCAGCGTCTTCGTCCTGAGTGAGCGGTCATGTGGTACCGCTAATTAAGGTCATGAATATGCGCATATGACCACGTGACCGCTCACTCAGGACGCGCTACAGACGCTGAGAGCAGGCATCGCTGGAGCAGGTGAGTATCCTCTTCAGGGAGGGTGGGTGGGACTCGGAGACTTGGAGGTGGGGGGACTCGGAGGCGGGGGGCGGGGCCGTCGGGCGCGTTTTTGACCCGGGCCAGGACTTATAAAAAAAAAACAAAAAAAAAACACCTTGCTCAGGTGCCGCCCCCCGCAATGTCGCCGCCCTAGGCACATGCCCTCGCGTGCCTAGTGGCAAATACGGCCCTGCCGGTTGGCATTCTTAAGGAGGGGGTGATTCTTTCTGCTATCTCCCCTGATTTGCGGCAGGTGCTTCAGGAATTTCAGGCTGATAGGCCTGACCGCTGTCCTGTGGGGAAGCTGTTTGTTCCTGATAGATGGACAAGTAAGGTAATTTCTGAGGTTCATTGTTCAGTGTTGGCTGGTCATCCTGGGATTTTTGGTACCAGAGATTTGGTTGCTAGATCCTTTTGGTGGCCTTCCTTGTCTAGCGATGTGCGTGCTTTTGTGCAGTCCTGTGGGACTTGCGCCCGGGCCAAGCCTTGCTGTTCCCGCACTAGTGGGTTGCTTTTGCCTTTGCCGGTCCCTGAGAGGCCCTGGACGCATATTTCCATGGATTTTATTTTGGATCTTCCTGTTTCCCAGAAGATGTCTGTTATCTGGGTTGTTTGTGACCGGTTCTCTAAAATGGTCCATCTGGTACCTTTGCCTAAGTTGCCTTCCTCCTCAGATCTGGTTCCATTGTTTTTTCAGCATGTGGTTCGTTTGCATGGCATTCCGGAGAATATTGTGTCTGACAGAGGTTCTCAGTTTGTCTCTAGGTTTTGGCGGGCCTTTTGTGCTAGGATGGGCATTGACATCTTTTTCTTCGGCGTTTCATCCTCAGACTAATGGCCAAACTGAGCGAACTAATCAGACCTTGGAGACCTATTTGAGATGCTTTGTGTCTGCTGATCAGGATGATTGGGTGTCTTTCTTGCCGTTGGCCGAGTTTGCCCATAATAATCGGGCTAGTTCGGCTACTTTGGTTTCATCTTTCTTTTGTAATTTTGGTTTTCATCCTCGTTTTTCTTCTGGGCAGGTTGAGCCTTCTGATTGTCCTGGTGTTAATTCTGTGTTGGACAGGCTGCAGCAGATTTGGACTCATGTGGTGGACAATTTGACGTTGTCTCAGGAAAGGGCTCAACATTTTGCTAACCGCCGTCGGCGTGTTGGTCCCCGGCTTCGTGTGGGGGATTTGGATTGGTTGTCTTCTCGTCATGTTCCTATGGAGGTTTCTTCTCCTAAGTTTAAGCCTCGGCTTATTGGTCCTTATAAAATTTCTGAAATTATTAATCCGGTGTCTCTTTTCGTTCGGCTCTTCCAGCCTCTTTTGCCATTCATGATGTTTTCCATAGATCTTTGTTGCGGAGATATGTGGTGCCCATTGTTCCCTCGGTTGACCCTCCTTGGTTGAGGGAGAGTTGGAATATAAGGTTGAGAAGATTTTGGATTCTCGTTTTTCGAGGCGGAGGCTTCAGTATCTTGTCAAGTGGAAGGGTTATGGCCAGGAGGATAATTCTTGGGTTGTTGCCTCCGATGTCCATGCCACCGATTTGGTTCGTGCTTTTCACCTGGCTCGTCCTGATCGGCCTGGGGGCTCTGGTGAGGGTTCGGTGACCCCTCCTCAAGGGGGAAGGGGGGGGACTGTTGTGAGTTCCGCTCTTGGGCTCCCTCCGGTGGTTGTAAGTGGCACTTTTGTGAGTTCTGCTCTTGGGCTCCCTCTTGTGGTTTCAAGTGGTATGGCTGCTCCTTGGAGTTAGCTGTCATCAGCTGCCTCCACTTATTGTCTCTTCTGCTCCGCTATTTACGTCTCGCTCTTTCTTCAGCCTGTGTCACTTGTCAATGTTTCCTGGCTGGATTCACATCTCTGCTTGGATTCTCCTGGTTTCCTGACCAGTTCTGCAAAGATAAGTTCTGGCTTTGCTCATTTCAGTCCACATGTTGTGGACTTAGTGTTTTGTGCATTCTATATTTGTCCAGCTTGTCAGTATGGATTATTTCTGCTAGCTGGAAGCTCTGGGAAGCAGATTTACCCTCCACACCTTTAGTCAGGTGTGGAGATTTTGTAAACTCTGTGTGGATTGTTTTGTAGTTTTTATACTGACCGCACAGTATCCTTTCCTGTCCTATCTATCAAGCTAGACTTGCCTCCTATGCTAAAATCTGATTTCATCTCTGCGTATGTTATTTTCCCCTCCTCTCACCGTCAATATTTGTGGGGGGCTATCTTTCCTTTGGGGATTTTCTCTGAGGCAAGATAGGTTTCCTGTTTCCATCTTTAGGGGAAGTTAGATCTTAGGCTGTGCCGAGGGGTCTAGGGAGCGTCAGGTACCCCCCACGGCTATTTTTAGTTGCGCTGCTAGGTTCAGGGTTTGCGGTCAGTACAGATACCACCTCCTTCAGAGCTTGTCTCATGTTGTTCCTAAACCACCAGATCATAACAGGGGACATTATTACAGGATGGGAGGGACATTATTACAGGATGGGGCCAGGATGGGGGGACATTATTACAGGATGGGGCCAGGATTTGGTGACATTATTACAGGATGGGGTCACAGTATTACAGGATGGTGCCAGG
This sequence comes from Ranitomeya imitator, assembly GCF_032444005.1. Classification (NCBI taxonomy): domain Eukaryota; kingdom Metazoa; phylum Chordata; class Amphibia; order Anura; family Dendrobatidae; genus Ranitomeya; species Ranitomeya imitator. The sequence goes on along the minus strand of NC_091291.1, from coordinate 71,124,803 downwards.
ATGGAGGGGGACATTATTACCGGATGGGCCACATTATTACAGGATGGGGCCATGATGGGGAGACATTATTACAGGATGGGGGACATTATTACAGGATGAGGCCTGGATGGGGACATTATTACAGGATGGGGGACATTATTACAGGATGGGGCCAGGACTTGGTGATATTATTACAGGATGGGGTGACTTTATTACAGGATGGGGCGACTTTATTACAGGATGGGGCCAGGATTTGGTGACATTATTACAGGATGGGGTGACATTATTACAGGATGGGGGGATAGTATTACAGGATGGGGGTGACATTATTACAAGATGGGGGACGTTATTACAGGATGGGGTCAGGATTTGGTGATATCATTACAGGATGGGGTTACATTATTACAGGATGGGGCCAGGATTTGGTGACATTATTACAGGATGGAGCCAGGATGGGTGGACATTATTACAGGATGGGGACATTATTACAGGATGGGGGGACATTATTACAGGAAGGTGCCAGAATGGAGGGGGACATTATTACCGGATGGGGCACATTATTACAGGATGAGGCCAGGATGGGGGAACATTACAGGATGGGGGACATTATTACAGGAAGGGGCCAGGATTTGGTGACATTATTACAGGATGGGGCCAGGATGGGTGGACATTATTACAGGATGGGTGGACATTATTACAGGATGGGGTGCATTATTACAGGGCATCCTACATCATAGCATGTTTGTTGGTGAGGACAGAAGTCCAAATGCTGCACTTGGTCCCATAGGACTCTAGTTATGGCACAGTACGGGTGGGCCTATGTCACCATGGTGGTAAGGGTGAGGTGCCCCTCTGAGCAGCCTGATACGCGCGCAGCTGCTCCACACGTCAGTCCCTGCGCCCCGCACACTCATCCTCCAGGCTCCGGCAGTGCTACCACACGGCCGCCAGCAGGGGGCGCTGTGACGTGCGGCTGCCGGGATATTCTGCCTGGCTCCCGCTCTGCTGTCCACCCTCCCGGATCACGGGCCGCTGCTTCACCGTTTGCTGTTTCATTGCAGGGAAGTCGCTGGCCAGACGGCAGGACTCGGCGCAGCGAGCAGGTAGGTGACGCATCACGTGATCCCGCCGCACTGTTCTGTACAGGATGATGCGATAGTAATGTGCTACCCGGAGCCCGCACTGATGCTGCACGGTGGGCACCTCCTCATCTACCGGCCGCAGTGTAGCCCCGGGGCGCTGTGCGGTAATGCCGAGGCCGGGCCTGGTGGCAGAGCTAGTGGCTGCAGCCCCGGGCACTCTGCTGTCACCCGGAGCGCTTGCTGTCAGTGCCGGGCCGCCAGTGCCGGGTGCTGCGCGCGGTACCGCTGCGGACGTGTGTGCGCGGTGCTCTGTGCCCGTTATCTCGTGGCCCCGCGCGGCTCGGGATCCCGGGACGGGCTGTGTTCATATGACCGTACACGGGAGAGCTGACTCCATGGTAACGGGCGGCTCTGCTATATGTGCTGGTTCCATGTCCCCATAAGGCCTATAATTATAATAATCACAAGACACCTTTAATGGTTGGAATAAATGGCCGTGAGGTTTTATTTTGAGTTACAAAATCCAATTAATTAAATAAATAACCAATAAATAATATCCATAAGTTCATAAGTCCAAATGTCCTTAAACTTCCAGAAACCAAATCCACCCAAAGTTGAGTGATTTTTACCCACAAATAAAACCAAACGACAGGTGAATGATAACATAAAGGGAGGGAGGGCGGGCTCTTCTTTTCTTCAAGCGCCGGCGAACTGAGTATCCAACGCCGGTGCTCAGGTATATATCATAACAAAATCTGCCCAGCAACTGATTGACAACCAATCATCCATCAAAAATTTAGGCGGGCAAAAAGCCAGTCAGAACCAGATCTGGCTGCTTTTACATACAGTAACAGTAAATACCCTGACCTCAACTTGACCCCTAATATTCATGGCATAAATGAATGTGCCAGGCCTATGTGGACATGGGACCCCCGCTATATTTCTGCTGTCTGAGCTTACATTAGATGTTAGGCTGGTTTCACATTTGCGTTTAAATCCGCAGCGTTTAAAACGCATCCGCAAGTGGTGAAAAAAACGCATGTAAACGTGTACAAATACTGCGTTTTTTAGACGCCGCGTTTGTACGCGTTTACATGCGTTTTTTCCTGCGTTTGCGCTGTTGGTACGCATGATGAGAAAAATCAAGATCCAGACACTACAGAGGGCGTGTATTATGACGAAACGCGGAACGGTATAAACGCCTCCCCCAAAAGAAATTCATGAATAGCTGGTTTTTGTTCATTCTGCTTCACAAAAATCGGAATAAAAGGCAATAAAAAAATGTCACGTGCCCGAAAATGTTACCAATAAAAACGTCAACTCGTCCCGCAAAAAACAAGACCTCACATGACTCTGTGGACCAAAATATGGAAAAATTATAGCTCTCAAAATGTGGTAACGCAAAAAATATTTTTGGGAATAAAAAGCGTCTTTCAGTGTGTGACGGCTGCAAATCATAAAAATCCGCTAAAAAACCCGCTATAAATAGAAATCAAACCCCCCTTCATCACCACCTTAGTTAGGGAAAAATAAAAAAATTAAAAAAATATATTTCCATTTTCCGGTTAGGGTTTGGATCCCTTTATCGCCTTGATGGTGGGTTAGGGCTAGGGTTAGGGTTTGGATCCCTTTATCACCTTGATGGTGGGTTAGGGCTAGGGTTAGGGTTAGGTTTAGAGTTAGGGTTTGGATCCCTTTATCGCCTTGATGGTGGCTTAGGGCTAGGGTTAGGTTTAGGGTTAGGGTTTGGATCCCTTTATCGCCTTGATGGTGGCTTAGGGTTAGGGTTAGGGTTAGGGTTTGGATCCCTTTATCATCTTGATGGTGGCTTAGGGTTAGGGCGAGGGTTAGGGTTAGGATCCCTTTATCACCTTGATGGTGGGTTAGGGCTAGGGTTAGGGTTTGGATCTCTTTATCGCCTTGATGGTGGCTTAGGGTTAGGGTTTGGATCCCTTTATCACCTTGATGGTGGGTTAGGGCTAGGGTTAGGGTTAGGTTTAGAGTTAGGGTTTGGATCCCTTTATCGCCTTAATGGTGGCTTAGGGTTAGGGTTAGGGTTTGGATCCCTTTATCACCTTGATGGTGGGGGGTGGCTTATCAGTGTCTAGACTTGTTTTTCTCTATTGAAACGCATGCGTTCAAAAACGCAACCAAACGCATGTGCTTAAAACCGCATGTGTTTACATAGACAGCAATGCTTTTTTTTATGCAAACCGTGCGCAATCGAACGTATGAGTTTCCTGACGTCAAATAGACACCTCTAGAAATTACTACATGTTGCATTTCCGCGCCAAGCCGCAAGCGACAAAAAGACGCTTGCGTCGTCAATCGCGGCCAAACACGAACAAAAAAAAGCATGTGTTTTTAATGTTAAATATAGAAAAACACGACGCATGCGTTTATATGCGGTACAAACGCTGCGGCAAAAAACGCAAATGTGAAACCAGCCTAACCCCTTACTGACCTGAGATATGAGGCTATATGCACACGTTGCAGATTTCACTGTGGAGTGTTCCCCACCATTAGCGCAGCGTTTTTTTTTTGCCATTGATTTACATTGTACTGTAAATCACTTGCAGATCTTCAGCGTTTCTGTGCGGCAAAAAACGCAGGAAATCTGCAACGTGTGCACATAGCCTAAGAGGCTAGCCTCCCCACACAGGTGACAATCCAGCAGCTGTCGGCTGTACACTACAGCTGGCACCTTGCTGCATCAGCCACGATCGGTGTTGTCACCGTCCATATCTGTTTAACCCCTTAGATGCTACTGTCAATAGTGACTACATCATTATAGATGGCTAACAGTGTGGCTTCTCCCTCTTTGTCCCATCGGTGCCCTCAGATCATCATTGTGTGGCCCTTATGTTTGCCATGGCAATTCACAGCCAATTAGCGGCCTTATAGTCTGCCGGTTATAGCGGTCTCTTCAGACGTTACTGACATTTAGGTGGTATAAATACACTTTGCATGAATTCCTGAAAATCACCTGAAGGGTTAATAAACTACCGGACTGCAGTTTTCAGTGTGTGAGGAGGTGCCCTTTATAAAATGGTATCACTGTTGGGGGTTTCCCAATATATAGGACCACAAAGGCACTTCAAACCTGGATAGGTCACTAAAAAAATAAATTTAGTAAATTTCCTTGAAAAAATTACAAATGACCGCTACATTTTAAGGCTGTGTGCACACGTTACGTTTTTTTCGCGGTTTTTCCCAATAAAAACGCTATAAAACCGCAAAAAAACCGCATACAATAAGCATCCCATCATTTAGAATGAATTCCGCATGTTTTGTGCACATGATGCATTTTTTTCCGCGAAAAAAACGCATCACCGCAAAAAACGCAGCATGTTCATTAATTTTCCGTTTTTTTTTGCGGATTTCCCACTCCAAAATGCATTGGGAAGTGTCCGGAAAAAAACGCATAAAAAACCGCGGCAAAAACGCATGCGGATTTCTTGCAGAAAATGTCCGGAATTCTCAGGAATTTTCTGCAAGAAATCCTGAACGTGTGCACATAGCCTAAAACCTCCTAGAATGCGAACACCGTAGAATAACATTTTACAGATGGTGCTGATGTAAAGCCGACACGAGGGAAATGTTGTTAATGTTTCTCTGTGGTGACGATCTGATTAGGGCAGAGACAGACACCGTACTTCTCCTGTGAGAACCGCATGGTAAACCTCGGACTCTCCTGACCTCAGCGTGACAGCTGCATAGAAATCCATCATACTGTCTTCCTCAGGAGAGGGGCCGGGCCAGTCCGTGCAGTGCGATGTGATCCTTCCACAACTCGGCCTTTAACCCCTTAATCCCATATGACGTACTATCCCGTCAAGGTGACCTGGGACTTAATTTCCAGTGACGGGTTAGTACGTCATAGTCGATCAGCCGCACTCACGGGGGAGCGAGGCTGATCGCTGCCGGGTGTCTGCTGACTATCGCAGATGACATCCGGCACTATGTGCCAGGAGCAGTCACGGACCACTCCAGGCACATTAACCCCCGGAACACTGCGATCAAACATGACAGGGAAGCATTGCGCAGGGAGGAGGTTCTGACTCAAAGAATAAAACTGCTTTATCAAGTTTACCAACTGTGGAATGGTATAAGCGCCCCCCCAAAAGAAATTCATGAATAGCTGGTTTTTGGTCATTCTACCTCCCAAAAATCAGAATAAAAAAACGATAAAAAAAAGTCACATGCCCGAAAATGTTACCAATTAAAATGTCAACTCGTCCCACAATAAACAAGACCTCACATGACTCTGTGGTCCAAAATATGGAAAAATTATAGCTCTCAAAATGTGGAGACACAAAACTATTTTTTGCAATAAAAAGTGTCTTTTAGTGTGAGACGGCTGCAAATCATAAAAATCCACAAAAAAACTCGCTATAAAAGTGAATCAAATCCCCCTTCATCACCCCCTTAGTTAGGGAAAAATAATAACATTTAAAAAAATGTATTTCCATTTTCCTATTAGGGTTGGGGCTAAAGTTAGGGTTTCGATTACATTTACGCTTGGGATAAGGGTTGGGATTAGGGTTAGGGGTGTGGTTAGGGTTATGGTTGGGATTATTATTAGGGGTGTGTTTGGATTAGGGTTTCGGTTATAATTGGGGGTTTCCACTGTTCAGGCACATCAGGGGTTCTCCAAACACGACATGGCGTCCGATCTCAATTCCAGCCAATTCTGCGTTGAAAAAGTAATACAGTGCTCCTTCCCTTCCGAGCTCTCCCGTGTGCCCAAACAGGGGTTTACCCCAACATATGGGGTATCAGCGTACTCGGGACAAATTGGACAACAACTTTTGGGGTCCAATTTCTCCTGTTACCCTTGGGAAAATACAAAACCGGGGCTAAAAAATAATATTTGTGGAAACATTTTTTTATTTTTTTTATTTTCACGGCTCTGTGTTATAAAACATGTGTAGTGAAACACATGGGAGTTCAAAGTTCTCACAACACATCTAGATAAGTTCCTTGGGGGGTCTAGTTTCCAATATGGGGTCACTTGTGGGGGGTTTCTACTGTTTAGGTACATTAGGGGCTCTGCAAATGCAACATGACGCCCGCAGACCAATCCATTTAAGTCTGCATTCCAAACAATGCTCCTTCCCTTCCGAGCTCTGCGCCCAAACAGTGGTTTCCCCCCACATGTCAGGTATCAGCGTACTCAGGACAAGTTGGACAACAACTTTTAGGGTCCAATTTCTCCTGTTACTCTTGGGAAAATACAAAACTGGGGGCTAAAAAACAATTTTTGTGGAAAAAAAAGAATTTTTATTTTCACGGCTCTGCGTTATAAACTGTAGTGAAACACTTGGAGGTTCAAAGTTTTCATAATACATCTAGAAAAGTTCCTTAGGGGGTCTTCTTTCCAAAATGGTGTCACTTGTGGGGGGTTTCAATGTTTAGGCACATCAGGGGCTCTCCAAGCACGACATGGCGTCCCATCTCAATTCCAGTCAATTTTGCATTGAAAAGTCAAACGGCGCTCCTTCCCTTCCAAGCTCTGCCATGCGCCCAAACAGTGGTTTACCCCCACATATGGGGTATCAGCGTACTCAAGACAAATTGCACAACAACTTTTGGAGTCCAGTTTCTTCTGTTACCCTTGGGAAAATAAAAAATTGGGGGCGAAAAGATAATTTTTGTGAAAAAATATGATTTTTTTTTTTTTGCGGCTCTAAATTATAAACTTCTGTGAAGCACTTGGTGGGTCAAAGTGCTCACCACACATCTAGATAAGTTCCTTAGGGGGTCTACTTTCCAAAATGGTGTCACTTGTGGGGGTTTCAATGTTTAGGCACATCAGGGGCTCTCGAAACGCGATATGGCGTCCGATCTCAATTCCTGTCAATTTTGCATTGAAAAGTCAAATGGCGCTCCTTCCCTTCCGAGCTCTGCCATGCGCCCGAACAGTGGTTTAGCCCCCACACACGGGGTATCAGCGTACTCAGGACAAATTGTACAACAGCTTTTGGGGTCCAATTTCTCCTGTTACCCTTGGTAAAATAAAACAAATTGGAGCTGAAGTAAATTTTTTGTGAAAAAAAGTTAAATGTTCATTTTGTTTAAACCCCTTCATGACCTTGGGATTTTTTGTTTTTCCATGTTCGTTTTTCACTCCCCTCCTTCCCAGAGCCATAACTTTTTTATTTTTCCGTCAATATGGCCATGTGAGGGCTTATTTTTTGCGGGATGAGTTGTACTTTTGAACGACATCATTGGTTTTAGCATGTCGTGTACTAGAAAACGGGAAAAAAATTCCAAGTGCGGTGAAATTGCAAAACAAGTGCAGTCCCACACTTGTTTTTTGTTTGGCTTTTTTGCTAGGTTCACTAAATGCTAAAACTGACCTGACATTATGATTCTCCAGGTCATTACGAGTTCATAGACACCAAACATGACTAGGTTATTTTTTACCTAAGTGGTGAAAAAAAAATCCAAACTTTGCTAAAAAAAAATAAAAAAAAAAATTGTGCCATTTTCCGATACTCGTAGCGTCTCCATTTTTCATGATCTGGGGTCGGTTGAGGGCGTATTTTTTGCGTGCCGAGATGACGTTTTCAATGATAGCATTTTGGTGCAGATACGTTCTTTTGATCGCTTGTTATTGCATTTTAATGCAATGTCGCGGCAACCATAAAAACGTAATTCTGGCGTTTCGAATTTTTTTCTTGCTACGCCGTTTAGCGATCAGGTTAATGCTTTTTTTGATAGATCGGGCGATTCTGAATATGGCGATACCAAATATGTGTAGATTTGATTTTTTTTTTTTATTGATTTATTTTGATTGGGGCGAAAGGGGGTGATTTAAACTTTTATATTTTTTTTATTTTTTTCACATTTTTTTAAACTTTTTTTTTTTTCACTTTTGCCATGCTTCAATAGCCTCCATGGGAGGCTAGAAGCAGGCACAGCACGATCGGCTCTGCTACATAGCAGCGATCTGCTGTTCGCTGCTATGTAGCAGAAATGGAGGTGTGCTGTGAGCGCCGACCACAGGGTGGCGCTCACAGCCACCGGCGATCAGTAACCATAGAGGTCTCAAGGACCTCTATGGTTACAAGGTACAAGCATCGCCGACCTCCGATCATGTGACGGGGGTCGGCGATGCCGTCATTTCCGGCCGCCCGGCCGAATGCGGTAGTTAAATGTCGCTGTCAGCGTTTGACAGCGGCATTTAACTATTTAATAGGCGTGGGCAGATCGCGATTCTTCCCGCGCCTATTACGGGCACATGTCAGCTGTTCAAAACAGCTGACATGTCCCGGCTTTGATGCGGGCTCACCGCCGCCGGAGCCCACATCAAAGCGGGGCGTACTATCCCGTCCGAGGTCAGAAAGGGGTTAAACATTCCAAAAATTCCTGTCAAACACCTGAAGGGTTAATAAACTTCTTTAATGTGGTTTTTAGCACCTTGATGGGTGCAGTTTTTAGAATGGTGTCACACTTGGGTATTTTCTATCATATAGACCCCTCAAAATGACTTCAAATGAGATGTGGTCCCTAAAAAAAAATTGCTTCCAAAAATGTGCTGATGTAAAGTAGACATGTGGGAAATGTTACTTATTAAGTATTTTGTGTGACATATCTGTGTGATTTAAGGGCATAATAGTTAAAAAATTGTGAAATTTTCAAAACTTTCACCAAATTTTCATTCTTTTCACAAGTAAACGCAGGTAATATCAAAGAAATTTTACCACTAACATGAAGTACAATATGTCACGAGAAAACAATGTCAGAATCATCAGGATCCGTTGAAGCGTTCCAGAGTTATTACCTCATAAAGGGACAGTGGTCAGAATAGTAAAAATTGGCCCGGTCATTAACATGCAAACCGCGCTTGGGGATAAAGGGTTAAAGAGATAATCATTTTGATGAGTTTGAAAATTGTATATTATTTAACATTTTTCTTAAATTTCTGATATTTTTTGTAAATAAACACAAAACATATCAACCTAAATTTACTATTTATCATAAATCTGTGCGCTGTGTAGTGCTCTGTGCGCTGTGTAGTGCTCTGTGTGCGCTGTGTAGTGCTCTGCGTGCGCTGTGTAGTGCTCTGCGTGCGCTGTGTAGTGCTTTGCGTGCGCTGTGTAGTGCTCTGCGTGCGCTGTGTAGTGCTCTGTGTGCGCTGTGTAGTGCTCTGTGTGCGCTGTGTAGTGCTCTGTGTGCGCTGTGTAGTGCTCTGCGTGCGCTGTGTAGGGCTCTGCGTGCGCTGTGTAGAGCTCTGCGTGCGCTGTGTAGTGCTCTGCGTGCGCTGTGTAGTGCTCTGCGTGCGCTGTGTAGTACTCTGCGTGCGCTGTGTAGTATTCTGCGTGCGCTGTGTAGTGCTCTGCGTGCGCTGTGTAGTGCTCTGCGTGCGCTGTGTAGTGCTCTGCGTACGCTGTGTAGTGCGCTGTGTGCGAAGTGTAGTGCTCTGCGTGCTCTGTGCGCTGTGTAGTGCTCTGCGTGCGCTGTGTAGTGCTCTGCGCTGTGTAGTGCTATTTGCGCTGTGTAGTGCGCTGTGTAGTGCTCTGTGCACTGTGTAGTGCTCTGCGTGCGCTGTGTAGTGCTCTGCTCTGTGTAGTGCTCTTTGCGCTGTGTAGTGCGCTGTGTAGTGCTCTGTGCACTGTGTAGTGCTCTGCGTGCGCTGTGTAGTGCTCTGCGTACGCTGTGTAGTGCTCTGCGTCCGCTGTGTAGTGCTCTGTGTAGTGCGCTGTGTTCGCTGTGTAGTGCTTTGCGTGCGCTGTGTAGTGCTTTGCGTGCGCTGTGTAGTGCTCTGTGCGCTGTGTAGTGCGCTGTGTAGTGCGCTGTGTAGTGCTCTGCACTGTGTAGTGCTCTTTACGCTGTGTAGTGCTCTGTGCACTGTGTAGTGCTGTGTATTGCTCTGTGTGCTGTTTATTGATCTGTGTGCTGTGTAGTGCTCTGTGCACAGTGTAGTGCTGTGTATTGCTCTGCGCTGTGTAGTGCTCTGTGCAGTGCTCTGTGTGCGCTTTGTAGTGCTCTGTGTGCTGTGTAGTGCTTTGTAGTGCTCTGTGCGCTGTGTAGTGCTCTGCGCGCTGTGTAGTGCTCTGTGCGCTGTGTAGTGCTCTGTGCGCTGTGTAGTGCTCTGCGCTGTGTAGTGCTCTGTGCGCTGTGTAGTGCTCTGTGCGCTGTGTAGTGCTCTGTGCGCTGTGTAGTGCTCTGTGCGCTGTGTAGTGCTCTGTGCGCTGTGTAGTGCTCTGTGTGCGCTGTGTAGTGCTCTGTGTGCGCTGTGTAGTGCTGTGTAGTGCTCTGTGTGCGCTGTGTAGTGCTGTGTAGTGCTCTGTGTGCGCTGTGTAGTGCTGTGTAGTGCTCTGTGTGCGCTGTGTTGCGCTGTGTGTGCGCTGTGTAGTGTTCTGTGTGCGCTGTGTGTGCTGTGTAGTGCTCTGCGTGCTCTGTGTGCGCTGTGTAGTGCTCTGCGTTCTGTGTGCGCTGTGTAGTGCTCTGCGTGCGCTGTGTAGTGCTCTGTGTGCGCTGTGTAGTGCTCTGTGTGCGCTGTGTTGTGCTGTGTGTGCGCTGTGTAGTGTTCTGTGTGCGCTGTGTTTGCTGTGTAGTGCTCTGCGTGCTCTGTGTGCGCTGTGTAGTGCTGTGCGTTCTGTGTGCGCTGTGTAGTGCTCTGTGTGCTCTGCGTGCGCTGTGTAGTGCTCTGTGTGCGCTGTGTAGTGCTCTGCGTGCGCTCTGCGTGCTCTGTGTGCGCTGTGTAGTGCTCTGCGTTCTGTGTGCGCTGTGTAGTGCTCTGCGTTCTCTGTGTGCGCTGTGTAGTGCTCTGCGTTCTGTGTGCGCTGTGTAGTGCTCTGTGTGCGCTGTGTAGTGCTCTGCCTGCTCTGTGTGCGCTGTGTAGTGCGCTGTGTAGTGCGCTGTGTAGTGCTCTGCCTGCTCTGTGTGCGCTGTGTAGTGCTCTGTGTGCGCTGTGTAGTGCTCTGTGTGCGCTGTGTAGTGCGCTGTGTAGTGCTCTGCCTGCTCTGTGTGCGCTGTGTAGTGCGCTGTGTAGTGCTCTGCGTGCTCTGTGTAGTGCCCTGTGTAGTTACCACCCTCTATATGATCTTTGTAAGTGCTATTCCGTGCAGTAAAGCATTGGTTCTGGAATTACGCAGGCTCCCCACGGTGTCAGGAGTTGTCATGTAACCACATCTACATCGGACAGTTAAACCACAGAATTTTTCATGTGCAAAAAAAACACATCGGTAAAAATTGGTGCAATAAGGGAAGATGGCCTAAGTGTCCTGGTAAAGCTGGTGAACAGGACTAGGCCAAGCGAGGAGGACAGCGGGGAGCATGGGGCACCGTACCTCAGGGTCTGATCGCTGGGGACTCGTGGACAGGCCCTGACGCCATCTCCCCACACATGGGGCCAGCAATGGACGCACAATTTAGTGTCCCGTTAGCTGCAGCTTGTACCGCACCCGACATGTGCAAGGAGCGGGCACGTCTCAGGAGGCATTGCTAGGCACTGATACTGGATTGTGGCATACATTTACATACTGAATGGGGCACTCGTGGACTGGTTACATCGGGCCACTGTTACAATGGGAGCTGAATTTCTGTACAGTCAGGCACAGGAGCGCTGTGATTTTGGATTATTTGGTGATGGAAGCCGCCCAGTATATTTACCACCTTCCTGCCAGAGACTCCGAATCAGCGAAACAATGCTGGTCTGATATGGGTGAATAAGACGCCTCCTGAAGTGCTGCCTTGTGCTGTTTGTAGATCAGCAGGTAGGGGGCGCTGTAGTCCTGGCTTTCCACACCATGTGTAATACAGGAAACACTAGCCCTGTTATTGGATCGTCTGGCCAATTTAGGAAACACTGGTGCTGAGCTCGGTGACCCGGCAGCCCGGAGACATGTCTGTAAGACTGCTACATACAAGGCCGCTCAGCCTGTGCAGTCATTGAGCGTTGTATCCACTGTCATATTTTTTATTGTTATATTTTTAAGATTTAAATAAATGCTGAAATGTACTTTTTATGTCTTGTATTGAGTCAATGGCCCATTTAATGTGAACCTGACCGATCCACGGGCGGCATGTATCAGACACTGGCTGCATCATATAGTTTATCTCTGTAATGCTGCTGTACATGTGTGCCGAGAGACTGCTGCAGTGTCACTGAGTAGATGGTGTGGTCCCTGTATCTCTGTACATGTGTGCCGAGGTGCGGCGGCCGAGGACCTGCTGAGACTGCTCCGGTGTCCCTGAGTAGATGGTGTGGTCCCTGTATCTCTGTACCTGTGTGCCGAGGTGCGGCGGCAGAGGACCTGCTGAGACTGCTCCGGTGTCACTGAGTAGATGGTGTGGTCCCTGTATCTCTGTACATGTGTGCCGAGGTGCGGAGGACCTGCTGTGACTGCTCCAGTGTCGCTGAGTAGATGGTGTGGTCCCTGTATCTCTGTACATGTGTGGCGGCGGAGGACCTGCTGAGACTGCTCCGGTGTCACTGAGTAGATGGTGTGGTCCCTATATCTCTGTACATGTGTGCCGAGGAGTGGCGGCAGAGGACCTTCTGAGACTGCTCCAGTGTCGCTGAGTAGATGGTGTCGTCCCTGTATCTCTGTACATGTGTGCCAAGGTGTGGCGGCAGAGGACCTGCTGAGACTACTCCGGTGTCGCTGAGTAGATTGTGTGGTACATGTGTGCCGAGGTGCGGTGGCGGAGGACCTGCTGAGACTGCTCCGGTGTCGCTGAGTAGATGGTGTGGTCCCTGTATCTCTGTACATGAGTGCCGAGGTGCGGAGGACCTGCTGAGACTGCTCCAGTGTCACTCCCTATATCTCTGTACATGTGTGCCGAGGAGTGGCGGCAGAGGACCTTCTGAGACTGCTCCAGTGTCGCTGAGTAGATGGTGTGGTCCCTGTATCTCTGTACATGTGTGGCGGCGGAGGACCTGCTGAGACTGCTCCAGTGTCGCTGAGTAGATGGTGTGGTCCCTGTATCTCTGTACATGTGTGGCGGCGGAGGACCTGCTGAGACTGCTCCAGTGTCGCTGAGTAGATGGTGTGGTCCCTGTATCTCTGTACATGTGTGGCGGCGGAGGACCTGCTGAGACTGCTCCAGTGTCGCTGAGTAGATGGTGTGGTCCCTGTATCTCTGTACATGTGTGGCGGCGGAGGACCTGCTGAGACTGCTCCAGTGTCGCTGAGTAGATGGTGTGGTCCCTGTATCTCTGTACATGTGTGGTGGCAGAGGACCTGCTGAGACTGCTCCAGTGTCGCTGAGTAGATGGTGTGGTCCCTGTATCTCTGTACATGTGTGGTGGCGGAGGACCTGCTGAGACTGCTCCAGTGTCGCTGAGTAGATGGTTGTATGTGCAGGAGGAATGCCGCAGTGCTGGATCTCTGTCCTTTGGACACACTGTCATTGTTGGCCGTTCTGATGAATATTACCTGCAGGTTTTATGGCGTCATCAGTCTTTAGACAAAGATGAAACTAAGAAAAACTTTTACATGTTCCTCCAGAATCTGTCATTGTCACCTCTGTGAGAAAAGCAAACCTGAACCGTGCATACTGCAGTGTAGACTTCAGACCTTCTAGGCTCGTCTGACGTATATCGGCCACATAGGCTGCTGTGCCTCTCACTATCAGAAATACCAGACATGCCACAGTGAAGGAAGCTGTCCTTTCTTCCATTTGAACCACTCCTCGAATGTTAGTGAGCTAACACATAATTGTATGTTTAGTTTTGTTCTTTCCTGACCTTGTTCACACAGTCCAGTTTGACTTTTTAGCAGAAAACAATGAGTGGCTCCTAATAGGAGAGTACATCTAATATATCTGTTTTTAGAATTCCTTTTCTGGCTATAATAAAGTAATGGAAAATGTTAAAGCCCAAGCTGTGCTGTGTGATCCGGGCCCTAGAGGTTTGTATCAGGCTTTCTGTAAAACAATTGATACTCTTATTTTTCTAGTTAAATGTTAACGGGAGAAGGGCAAAGGTTATTTTTCCCATGTCATTGATAAGATTAACTATAGTAAAGAATACAAGATGTTGCATGGTAACATCATTACAGGTCAACAGTCAGATACTTAGCTGAAACCTGGAAAGAAAAATATATTTGTTCCTAGTTTTTCTGCCCCTATGGACATTGGTACTTCAGTGGGTGTCTGATTAACACAGGTTATTGTCTGATTGGGGATAGGGGATAACTTGCTGATTGGGGTGGGGGTCTAATGCTGGGACCAGACCGATGAACAGATCGGCACACATTGGTGCGGCAGTGCTTATAATGCACCCTGCCCTCCATTCTTTTTCTAAGGGACTGCAGAGTGCTACGCTCGCCTTTTGTGAACGTAGCTGTGGTCAGTTCTCCAACCTGCCACGCCATCTTGTAACAGGGTTAAAAGATCCCTGTCGGAGATAAAAGGTGGTAACTGATCATCTAGTTATCACCTATCCAACTTAACCTATCTAATGCAGGATTCACTAAACCATCTCAGACAGATGTGTGTCCAGCCTCTGTCTGAAGGCTTCCATTGAAGGAGAACTCACCACCTCTCATGGCAGCCTGTTCTACTCATTGATCACCCTCACTGTCAAAAAGTTTTTCTAATATCTCATCTGTATCTTCTCCCTTTCAGCTTCATTCCATTACTTCTCTTGTTTCCATGTGCAAAAGAGAATAATGATGATCCCTCTACACTGTGACATCCCTTCAGATATTTGTAGACATCTATTAACCCCTTAACGACCACCGATACGCCTTGTAACGGCGATAGTTAAGGGTACTTAAACCACAGCTGTGAAAGAAGTGTATAGCGCCCCCAGAGTCGGATGATTCAGGTTGGTTTTTACCAACCCCGGGCTGCGATCGCCGGTAATTAACCATTTCTTTGCCCCCTGATGTGAGCGCACATCAGAGGACAGAGAAAAAGGGTCCCCGAGTCCCCCCCGGTACCTCCCGGTGCTGCTCGGCCCTCTTGCATCCCTCCATGGGCGCCGCCATCTTCTTCCGGGAAAAAAATGGCGGGCGGATGGGTAGTGCACCTGATCTGCCGGCTGACACCCGGCAGATCTCAGGGTCTCAGCTGCCGGGGGTAGCAGAGATCCCCAAAGAACATGATTGCGGTCGCCGTTACTAAACGTGTAACTGCGGCCCGCAAAAAAAAAAAAAAAAAAAAGTGATGTGCCATTTAATTTCTCTCTCCTCTGATGTGATCGCACACCAGTGGAGAGAGAAATAGAGTCCCCGTTTCCCCCCCCCCCCCCCCTTACCTCCATTGTCCCTTTGTGGCCCCCTGAACTCCCCCATGCCTCCAGCTTCTTCCGGGAGAAAATGGCGGACGCATGCGCAGTGCGCCCGCCGTAGTCTGCCGGCCTGCACCCGGCAACAATAGGAAGACGCTAAGAGGAAGCATCGAGGGAGCTGGATAAGTATTTTAATGCCAGCGGGCGGGCGCACAGGGGGAGGGAGGGAGGAGATTACCGGGAACTTTATTTTAACAAAAAAAAAAAAGATTTTTCATTCCTTCGCTCCAGCGAACGCTGCTGGGAAGAAGGAATGAATGGGGCTTCAGCACCACAAGCTGGGGGGACAGCGCTTACTGTAGCGCTGTCTCTTGCACGGCACATGGACTGCACACGGACAACATCCGTGTGCGGTACGTGTTTTACACGGACCCATTGACTTTAATGGGTCCGTGTGATCCGTGCGTTCCCACAAACACTGACATGTCTCCGTGTTTTTGAAACGGACACACGGTCCGTGAAAACACGCTGACATGTGCAGAGACACATTGATTTTAATGTGCCTACGTGAGTCAGTGTTTTCGGTACGTGAGGAAACTGTCACCTCACATACCGGAGCCACTGACGTGTGAAACCGGCCTTATAGCCAGCTGTATTGACACAGTTTCAACAAGATCATCTAAACTATCATGTTGCTGTTCATCTGAAGCAACTTCAGTTTGCTCCTCAGTTACAATACTGTGTTCCTCTATTTCAAACATTTCTGTGTCTGTGGACCCAGAATGTTCTTCTAGCTGCTGGTCACCATTATTACTCTCATTCATTAGCTTAATAGTAATTATCATATTTGAAGCATTGTCAGTTACGACAGAAAGAACTTGCTCTTTTTTAAGTTCATAGTCTTGCAGAACCTTTTCCACCAAGACCTGGAGAAACTCACTGGTGTGATGAGCTTTGGTGTCTTTTACTGCCAATGTCTTGGTAACGATTTCATTTTTGTCACAAACAAATCGGACATTGATGGCAAAATAGTTCACTCTGTGACGTGTGCAGGCATCCATTTTAAGAAAGCGTCCCTTGAGAGTTTTTTTTAGTTCTTCCTTTTGTTTAAAAGCTTCTTCGATTACTAATTTTATAATACTTTCTCTCCAGAGAAACACCAAGCTTGCGGGCCATTTCCCCATTCAGACACACAAAAGCTGGTCGTGAAAATAATGAAATAGGCACCCTATCCTATACAACAAGCTCTATGTTCTGTTTTTTTAAATGTATCCACTGTCATTGTCACAGTAACGTTTTCACTGACAAAATATCTTGCAACTGATGGATGCAAAGTTCTCTGCTCCTTTGTTTGGCTGGAAGAGCTGGGCACTGGTTCATTGGTTTGGATGCAGTCTTTCTCATCCACTGCTTTCAGTACTTCTGGATGAAAGCGCTGTAAATGTCTCTTTAGATTAGAAGCTCTGGTAGGAGCATTTTTATCTTTGCCTGAATATGCACTAATCTTGACTTCACAGCATTTGTTTTCGTCTGGATCATTTGTCATACACTGACAGACATAATGTTTTCTATCTTGAGTGATGGTGAAATGTTCAAATACAGCTGATTTAATGTGACGCTTCTTTGACATTCCATTCTCAGTTTTTTAATTCTGCATTCAAAATCCAAATGACAATTGTTTTTCCTAAAAACAATTGTACAGTATTATTGCCAGGTCGTACAACTGATATAGTGGTCAGTAATACTGTTATTCCTCATGTACTCACTGATGCAAAGTTTGTTGAAAGGATAATACTTCTTAGGCTAGGGTCATATTGCGTTAGAACAGTCCGTTTAGCGCATAGCGCTATGGACTGCGCTAACGCAATGATCCAAAAGGGATCGCGTTAGCCGATCCCGCTAGCGCAGATCCCCGATCTGCGCTAGCGAGGAACGGACTGCGAACGCTGCTTGACGGCACATCGCTAGCGCACGCCCACATAGCGATGCGTTCGCCATTACAATCAATGGCGGCGTTAATGGACTACATTACAGCACGTTATGCCGTGGTGTAACGTAGTCCGTTAAACGGGGTCACAACGCAATGCCTTACAGTCTTCCTCTTCTGAGTAGCAGCTGTGAGATGCTTGGAAGACTAACATCTAGTCTAGAGGAGGAGCTTTACTACTAAGAATTTGCAACACATTTTCACTTTCAGTTTCATACATTGTAAGTAGGGGGGTTGGGGCAGCATGAGGTTACCAAGTATAAGATTAGATAAGGGCAGTGGAGAACAGTGACACACAAGAAGTAAGGGTACTGTTACACTATACGATTTACCAACGATCACGACCAGCGATACGACCTGGGCGTGATCGTTGGTAAGTCGTTGTGTGGTCGCTGGAGAGCTGTCACACAGACAGCTCTCCAGCGACCAACGATGCCGAGGTCCCCGGGTAACCAGGGTAAACATCGGGTTACTACATACTTACATTCCGGTGTCTGTCCCTTGCCGTCTGCTTCCCGCACACTGACTGACTGCGCGCTGTGCTCTGCTTTCACTTTACGGCCGGCAGTCAGTCAGTGCGGGAAGCAGACGGCAAGGGACCTGACGGACACCGGAATGTAAGTATGTACTGTTTTTTTTTTTTTACATTTACGATGGTAACCAGGATAAACATCGGGTTACTAAGCGCGGCCCTGCGCTTAGTAACCCGATGTTTACCCTGGTTACAAGCGAACGCATCGCTGGATCGGTGTCGCACACACCGATCCAGCGATGACAGCGGGAGATCCAGCGACGAAAGAAAGTTCCAAACGATCTGCTACGACGTACGATTCTCAGCAGGGTCCCTGATCGCTGCTGCGTGTCAGACACAGCGATATCGTATGGATATCGCTGGAACGTCACGAATCGTGCCGTCGTAGCGATCAAAATGGCACTGTGTGACGGTACCCTAAGAAATGTCTCTATCTCCAGCAGAACTGCTTATCACTGTTGTTCATAGTTTGATAGAACATATATATTTGAGTAACATTTATAAAATTCATATGAAAGTTCAATCATGAAATATTCTCCGACTCCACAGCCCTGGTTCCTCGTAGGTCATACTTTGCAGTCCGCTCACCATCTTGGTAGCTCTTCTCTAAATTTGCTCCAGTTTTTCAATGTCTTTTTTAAAATGTGGCGCCCAGAACTGGACACAGTATTCCAGATGAGACCTGACTAAGGAGGAGTAGAAAGGGGATAATTACTTCACATCTTCTAGACCATGATCCTCTTAATACATCCTAGAACTGTTTGCCTTTTTTTTTTGCTGCTGCATCACTCTGTTGACTCACTTGCAGTCTGTGATCTATTAGTATACTCAAGTCTTTTTCATACGTGCTGTTGCTTAGTTCTAGTCCTCCAGTTCTGTTGGTGAAATTTTTGTTTCTCTTTGCCAGATGTAGAATCTTGCATTTCTCCATTAAATATTATTCTGTTAGTCACTGTCCATTGTTCAACTTAGGCTACTTTCACACTAGCGTGGTACTCGGCCCATCGCAGTGCATCGGGCCGACGTACCGACGCATACTGTGGAAGCGCCGCACAACGGGGGCAGCGGATGCATTTTTCCAGCGCATCCGCTGCCCCATTGTGAGTTGCGGGGAGGTGGGGGCGGAGTTCCGGCCGCGCATGCGTGGTCGGAAATGGTGGACACAGCGCAGCAAAAATCATTACATGTAACTTTTTTGCTGCCGACGGTCCGCCACAACACGACGCAACCGTCGCACGATTGTTGCTACGTGTGTCAATGCATCGCTAATGTTACTGTATGGGGAAAAAACGCATCCTGCAGACAACTTTGCAGGATGCGTTTTTTCCCCTAAACGACGCATTGCGACATATTCAAAACGACGCTAGTGTGAAAGTAGCCTTACCTAGATCTTTCTGAATCCTTTCTCTGTCTTCTCTAGTGTTAACTATCCCTCAAAGCTTTGCATCCTCTGCAGATTTAATTAGTTTGCCTTCAATTCCCTTATCTAGATCACTGCTGCATCCTGTCAGCTTCTACTGGCGCCCACGTGACATTGTGTCTTGTGAGTGCTGCATCCTGTCAGCATCTGCCGGCGCCCACGTGACATTGTGTCTTGTGAGTGCTGCATCCTGTCAGCATCTACCGCCGGCCACGTTACTTTGTGTCTTGTGAGTGCTGCATCCTGTCAGTATCTACTGGCAGCCACGTTACTTTGTGTCTTGTGAGTGCTGCATCCTGTTAAAATCTACTGGCAGCCACATGACCTGTCTTGTGAGTGCTGCATCTTGTCAGTCAGTATCTACCAGCGGCAGGGTGGATAAAAATCAATGTTTTTTTAAAAAAAAATCAAAAAAATCGGATTTTTTTGATTTAAATCGGATTTTTTTAATTTAAATTGGATTTTTTTGATTTAAATCGGATTTTTTTCAATAAACTGCTTTTTGAGGAAAATATTTTACCATCCAAAGGTTCTTCCATCATGAGATAAAGCTGAGTTGTTTATCTCAGTAGAATAAAGGCTGTATATGTGTAACATTCACAATGCCATTCTCTTCCAGAGGTTTCTGTAGGATTAGTGGGCAGTTTCTCTCCTATATTATCACAGACGCTCGCTTTACTTACGCAGTTCTCAAAACTGAATTTGACTCCGCAGAGGTCCCAGCCTCTTCTTCATGGCAAAAATGTTACAACATGAACAGAGTTGAGAAAAAGACCTTAATCCTATTGTTCTACAAACCTATGAATACAGAATCAACCCCTTCAGTGCCAAGTCCAAGAAGTTAGACAATATGTTTCTGATTGTTTGGAGTGGAATAGATCTGCACAACACAAGAAGAATGTGAATCTAAGTGTGAGGAGGAGGAAGGGCAAGCAGACAAGAAAATGAAAGTGAAACTTTGAGCACAATACTGCAGCATAGCCACAGACAGACAAGTCTGGATCTGTTTGTGTGTACGATCTGAGGTTTATTACATTCTTTCCTTATAATGGCAGCAGGCCGTAAAAGAGACCCAGTTTGGGAATATTTTAATGAAGCTCCTTCGCCTATCAGTAAGGCAGGCATGCGTGCAAAATGCAAACGATGCAACAAAGAGATGCAAGGCCTGGTGGCGCGAATGAGGCAACATCATGAGAAGTGCGGTGATGAAGATGAGTCGTTTGCATCGTTTGCATTTTGCACGCATGCCTGCCTTACCGATAGGCGAAGGAGCTATGACGGCTATGTGACTTTATGTCTTGTGAGTGCTGCATCCTGTCAGCATCTACCGGCGGCCACGTGACATTATGTCTTGTGAGTGCTGCATCCTGTTAGAATCTACCGGCGGCCACGTGACATTGTCTTGTGAGTGCTGCATCCTGCCAGTATCTACCGGCGGCCACGTGACATTATGTCTTGTGAGTGCTGCTTCCTGCCAGTATCTATGGCGGCCACGTGACATTATGTCTTGTGAGTGCTGCATCCAGTCAGCATCTACCGGCGGCCACGTGACATTATGTCTTGTGAGTGCTGCATCCTGCCAGTATCTATGGCGGCCACGTGACATTATGTCTTGTGAGTGCTGCATCCAATCAGCATCTACCGGCGGCCACGTGACATTGTGTCTTGTGAGTGCTGCATCCTGTCAGTATCTACCGGTGGCCACGTGACTTCGTGTTGTGAGGCTGCATCCTGTCAGCAGCTTCTGGTTTGCTACAAAGTCCCTTGAAAAGAAAAACTCGGTCTGACAGGACTGTAAGGCTGCAGCCCATCAGCGGCCACTGATAGGCTGCAGTCCTCACATGACATAATGGCATCTACCTCACTGTTAAGGTGCCAGTCTAGAAAGTGAATGTCTTTTTTATTTTACATGAGGGACCACTGTTATGTAAATTCTGTGGCTGGTAAGTTGTCAATCCAGTTTACACCCTGCTAACAGTCATCTCACATTTCAGTATATAAGCGGCATCTCCGGTCAGATCACTGTCTATTAGGCCTCATTCACACTTCAGTATTTTACATCAGTGTTTGTTCCACTTCTGGCTTTGGCATACAATCATTGGAAGACTGATCCCTGTCCTGTGTTTTGGAGACGCTCCTAGTTTTGGCATAGAAATACTGATAAATAATACTGATGTGTGAATGATGCCTAACATGTGTCCAGTTCAACAAGAAAACTTTGGGGAAAGGTCCTCTGTAACTCCTTAACAACCGCCTATATGCCTTTTAACAGTGGCAGTTAAGGGTACTTTTTCCTCAGGGCCGCTTTTTAACGGCACTGAGAAATAAGAGTATAGCGCCCCCCAGCATCAGAAAATCTCTGGGGTCTCGGCTACAGTCATGTGATCACCGATCAAAAAAAAAGTCAGATTTTCCATTTATTTTTCTCTCATCTGATACGATCAAGCATACCAGAGAAGAGAGAAATGGGGTCCCCGGAGCCTCCTTGTTACCTCTGCCATCCCTGGACCTTCCTGCTCCATCCCCCAGCCCTCCGCGTCATCTTCCTGGAAGAAAATCAAATCCCCCCTTTTTAAACCCCTTAGTTAGATACAATTTTGTATTTATTTTTTATTTTTTTCCAGTCTTTGCAGTTAGGGTTGGGGATAGAGCTGTGGTTAGGGTTGTTTTTGGGTTAGGATTGTGGTTAAGATTGTAGTTAGGATTTTGGATGGGGTTAGGGTTGTGGTTAGGATTGGGGTTATGATTTTGGTGGGGATTGTGGATGGGGTTAGGGTTGTGGTGTTGGGGTTAGGGTTGTGGTGTTGGGGTTAGGGTTGTGGTGTTGGGGTTAGGGGTGTGTTAGGGTCGTGTTGGAGTTAGAATTGGGGGGTTTCCACTGTTTAGGCACATCAAGGGGTGGCCAAACGCGACATGGCACCTTCCATCGATTCCAGACAATTTTGAGTTCAAAAAGTCAAACAGTGCTCCCAAATAGTGGATTTCCCCCGTTTACGGGTTATGGGCATGCTCAGGAGAAATTGAATAACAAATTTTGTGGTTCATTTTCTCCCGTTACCCTTGTGAAAATAAAAAAAGTTTGGGTCTAAATAAATTTTTTGTGAAAAAAGTAAAATGTTCATTTGTTTTCCTTCCACATTGCTTTAGATCTCGTGAAGCACCTGAAGGGTTAATGAACTTCTTGAATGTGGTTTTGAACACCTGGAGGGGTGCAGTGTTTAGAATGGTGTCACTTTTGGGTATTTTCTGTCATACTGACCCCCCAAAGTCACTTCAAATGCGAGGTGGTCCCTAAAAAATGGTTTTATAAATTTTGTTTGAAAAATTAGAAATCACTGGTCAACTTTCAACCCTTATACATCCTAGCAAAAAAAAAACCCATGTTTCCAAAATTGTGCTTATGTAAAGTAGACATGTGGGAAATGTTATTTAACTATTTTGTGTGACATGACTCTGACTTAGAGGCACAAAAATAAAAATTTAGAAAATTGGAAATTTTTCTGTCAAATTTTTCATAAATAAACGCAAGTCATATCGAATAAATTTTACCACTAACGTGAAGTACAATATGTCACGAACAAAAAATTTCAGACTCGGTGGAATCTGTTGAATTTTTCCAGAGCTATAAACCTCATAAAGTGACAGTGGTCAGAATTGTAAAGGTCAAAATTGGCTCGGTCACTAAGGGGTTAAGAAGGATGGCTTCCATTAACGCTATCTCTGTGGCAATTACTGTATCTTAAAGAAACAGGTAATAGAAAGGTGCAGATATTCCAGAGATGAGTCCACCTTGTGTTTAGTAATGAACGTTTAGTACGGCAGCATTAGACTGTGAAGGAAGAAACGCTTCAATTAGCTTTTGCTTTTCTTGGAACAAAACCCAGTCTCTAGTTTTGCTTACCCTGCCAGCCGCCATGGTCTTTATTGCTAAATCTCTTGCATGTTACAGCATTCTAGCAATGTGCGATTTAAGGCATAATTTTAAAATGATTTTCTCAGTCCCTCTAAAATGAAAAATGGTCCCACCTCTATCTTCAACCTCGTTCACCGATGGTCCTCTGAATTGTTTTGGCGTTGCAGCATGAAGCGAGCAAGCATTTCCTTAGTTGTGCATATGCCATTAATAAAGCACTCCAGAAAACATTTCTTGCTATGTAGTGCACTATAGCAGCATAGGCTATTATGAAGACTATTAGAGAGGTTATTCTGTATCCCCTCGTGGGCAGGGTCCTCTATCCTCTTGTACCAGTTGGTCACTTGTATAGTTAATGACTATTGTACCTGTTTTTTATGTACACACCTTTTTACATGTAAAACGCCATGGAATAAATGTTGCTATAATCATAAATGTTTTGTAGTTAATGTGCCATGTCCACGTTGTCTGCCATCTTGATTTTCTCTCCCCCCCCCCCCCCCCCCCGATATGGTTTCTCTAATGTATATTTCCATATTTCTAGAATTACATCATATTGTTTTTCTCCTATTGGCAGCCAGTGATAAGTGTCACTGTAACAACTCTGCTGGCATCACGGCATGGCCTCTCATCTCTCACACAATCTTACCCACTGCTCCAGGCCATGATGTGGTTTCTCTTTCTTGCCAGCTCCATGTTCTGTGCCTCTGGTCTCTGCATGCTTCCTGGCCGTGTGTACAGGGGGGCGGCGCCTGAACTCTCTGGTTCTTATAGGAATCAGGTGCACCTGTCTAATCTGTTCCTGACCAAGATACCAAGAGGCCTCCAGTATATAGTGCAGCTCCACCCTGTGGTCTGGGCCTGTGCAATGTGTTAGCTCAGTTTGTGTTTAGCTTCTAAGTTTGCCAGGCCTTGCTCTGTTACTCCCTCTCTAGTGGTCTTTCGCTGTGTTCTTGCCTTGATCTTGTTGTCCGCCCTCCAGGAGGCAGATTATCCTGGTCCCTGTGTCTTTGTCCCTTCGTCTTTGTTCTTGTCCCTTGTCTGAACTTAAGGTACCATTACACTAAACGACTTACCAACGATCACGACCAGCGATACGACCTGGCCATGATCGTTGGTAAGTCGTTGTGTGGTCGCTGGGGTTCTGTCACACAGACGGCTCTCTCCAGCGACCAACGATCCGGGGAAAGACTTCGGCATTGTTGAAACTGTCTTCAACGATGCCGAAGTCCCCAGGTAACCAGGGTAAACATCGGGTTACTAAGCGCAGGGCCGCGCTTAGTAACCCGATATTTACCCTGGTTACCATTGTAAAAGTAAAAAAAAAAAAACAGTACATACTCACATTCCGATGTCTGTCACGTCCCCCGGCGTCAGCTTCCCTGCACTGTGTCAGCGCCGGCCGACCGTAAAGCAGAGCGGTGACATCACCGCTGTGCTCTGCTTTACGGCCGGCCGGCTCTGACATAGGGCAGGGAAGCTGACGCCGGGGGACGTGACAGACATCAGAATGTAAGTATGTAGTGTTTTTTTTTTTTTTTTTTTTACTTTTACAATGGTAACCAGGGTAAATATCGGGTTACTAAGCGCGGCCCTGCACTTAGTAACCCGATGTTTACCCTGGTTACAGGTGAACACATCGCTAGATCGGCGTCACACACGCCGATCTAGCGATGACAGCGGGGTGATCAGCGACCAAAAAAAGGTCCTGATCATTCCCCACGACCAACGATCTCCCAGCAGGGGCCTGATCGTTGATCGCTGTCACACATAAAGATATCGTTAGCGGGATCGTTGCTACGTCACAAAAAAGCGTGACGTTGCAACGATATCGTTAACGAAATCGTTATGCGTGAAGGTACCTTTAGTCTTATCTCGGTCTCCTTGTCTGTGGCTTCCTTCCCTGCTGTGTCTTTCCTTGTGTTCTCAGTCTGCTTACACTCCGCACTCTTGCGGCTCTGCCTGCTCTGTACCTTTGTGGCTTTACCTCTGCTCCGCACTCCTGTGGTTCTGCTCCGTTCTACTCTGCTCCGTTCTACTCTGCTCCGCTCCTGTTGCTGCAGTAATCTCTTGCTGCAGCTCCTCTTTGCATTCCTTGCGGTTCCGCTCTGCTTAGCTTCTGCAGAAACCTCTTGTTGCAGCTCCTCTCCACATTCCTTGTGGCTCCGCTCTGCTTAGCTTCTGCAGATATCTCTTGCTGCAGCTCCTCTCCGCATTCCTTGCGGTTCTGCTCTGCTTAGCTTTTGTTGCTACATTATCTCTTGCTGCTCTTCCGCTCCTATCTGCAGCCTTGCACTTCTCTTCCTGTGTGAACAGGTTCCAACCTGTTTCTTCATTCTCCTTTCCTTCTGCCTTGTTTCCGTACCTGCATCTCCTGTGTGAACAGGTCCCAACCTGTTCCTTCATACTTCATTCCTTTCTGGTTGTTTTCTTATCTGCACCTCCAGTGTGAACAGGTCCCTACCTGTTCCTTCATACACCACACCAACCAGTCCTGTGTTGCTGCCTTTCCTGCCAGTCCAGTGTTCCTGCCGTTCCTACCAATCCAGTGTTCCTGACGTGCCTGCCAGCCCTGTGTTCTCTGCCGTGCCTGCCAGCCCTGTGTTCTCTGCCGTGCCTACCAGCCCTGTGTTCTCTGCCATGCCTGCCAGCCCTGTGTTCTCTGCCAGTCCTGCCTGATGCCCACACCTGTCTTAGTGTTCCTGTTCTCCAAGTGGGATCAGCAGCCAAAGCCAGACACCACCCTGGAGTAGCACTTTGCAGCTGCCTGCTGCACAAGCCTGACCTCACCATCAGAGGCTCCAGTGAAAACCCAGGCAGCTGTCATAGTCACGCCCCTTCCAGGGTAATCGGGTTTGTGGCACAGTGGGGCCACAAACCCCCCGAGCTCACGCCCACCAGTCAGGGCGTGAGCGTGACAGACATAGAGTTGCTGTCCCTGATATATACAGCATAATCTGAGTATCCTATGTGATGAATATACATAAATCTCAGTTTATCATATGTTATGTATATTGCGGAATCTGTATCTTATGTGATGTATACAGTAGTCTCAGTGAATCTTGTGTGATGTATACAGTAGTCTGTGTGTATCCTATGTGATGTATATGGTAGTCTCAGTGAATCTTGTGTGATGTTTACAGCAGTCTGTGTATCATATCTGATGTATACAGCAGTCACAGTGTATCCTATGTGATTATTATATATATACACACACACACACACACACACACTGTATGCACAATAGAGATCACGTAAGTGAAGTACAGTATATGTATTGGATGATGTATAGTATACGGTATATTTGTGATGGCATATAGCATATGGTGTATGTATGTATGTGTATATATATATATATATATATATCTGTATGTAGTATACAGTATATGTATGTGACGTATATGGTCTATGTATGTGAAGGTGTATTGTATATGTACGTGACTGTATACGGTATATGATAGTATCTATTATATAATTGTCTAAGGGTCACTTCCGTCTGTCTGTCTGTCTTTCTGTCTGTCACGGATATTCATTGGTCGCGGCCTCTGTCTGTCATGGAATCCAAGTTGCTGATTGCTCGTGGCAAAACAGCCACGACCAATCAGCGACGGGCACAGTCCGGAAGAAAATGGCCGCTCCTTCCTCCCCGCAGTTAGCGCCCACTCCGTACTTCCCTCCGGTCACAGCGCCCGCTCCGTACTCCCCTCCGGTCACAGCGCCCGCTCCGTACTCCCCTTCGGTCACAGCGCCCGCTCCGTACTCCCCTCCGGTCACAGTGCCCGCTCCGTACTCTCCTCCGGTCACAGCGCCCGCTCCGTATTCCCCTCCGGTCAGCGCTCACACAGGGTTAATGGCAGCGTTGACCGCGGTGTAACGCACTCGGTTAACGCTGCTATTAACCCTGTGTGACCAACTTTTTACTATTCATGCTGCCTATACAGCATGAATAGTAAAAATATCTAATGTTAAAAATAATTAAAAAAATAGTTACATACTCACCTTCTGGAGCCTCTGGATCGAAGCGGCCCGTTACCGATGCTCCTCGCGACGCTCTGGTGACCGCTGCATGCAGTGCGGTCTTGCGAGATGATGACGTGCGGTCTCGCAAGACCGCAACGTCATCATCTCGCGAGACCGCAATGCAATCTTCAGACGGGAGCGTGCGAGGAGCGTCGATAACCGGACGCTTCGATCCGGAGGCTCCAGAAGGTGAGTATGTAACTATTTTTTATTTTAATTCTTTTTTTTTTTTTAAACACGGATATGGTGCATACTGCGTGACTGGCCAATATACTACGTGACTGGGCAGTATACTACGTGGCTGTGTGCTGTATACTACTTGTCTGGGCAATATACTACGTGACTGGCCAATATACTACGTGACTGGGCAATATACTACGTGGCTCTGTGCTGTATACTACATGACTGGGCAATATACTACGTGGCTGTGTGCTGTATACTACGTGACTGGGCAATATACTACGTGACTGGGCAGTATACTACGTGGCTCTGTGCTGTATACTACGTGGCTGTGTGCTGTATACTACGTGACTGGGCAATATACTATGTGGCTGGACAATATACTACGTGGGCTGCGCAATTTACTACGTGGGCTGGGCAATATACTACGTGGGCTGGGCAATATACTACGTGGGCTGCGCAATATACTACGTGGGCTGCGCAATATACTACGTGGGCTGCGCAATATACTACGTGGGCTGCGCAATATACTACGTGGGCTGCGCAATATACTACGTGGGGTGCGCAATATACTACGTGGGGTGCGCAATGTACTACGTGGGCTGCGCAATGTACAACGTGGGCTGCGCAATGTACAACGTGGGCTGCGCAGTGTACAACGTGGGCTGCGCAGTGTACAACGTGGGCTGTGCTATACACTACACATACATATTCTAGAATACCCGATGCGTTAGAATCGGGCCACCATCTAGTGTATTATATGTTGTATGTACAGAGTGGGCCACTTATATGGATACACCTAAATAAAATGGGAATGGTTGGTGATATCAACTTCATGTTTGTGGCACATTAGCATATGGAAGGGGGAAACTAAATTCAACTGTCAAATTCAGCGCGCCGATCTGGCATCAGTTGAACTTCCGTTTGGCAGATATTAGCTACTCACAAATGGCACCCTTACAAAATCCAGCTGCTGCAGCATCTCCACGAGGATGACCCAGATCGGCGCGCTAAACTTTTTCAGTGATTACTTTGCCCCATACACACAAATGGTTAGTCACATATGCAAACACATTTGGAAACATGCAGTGCTTTTTCGCTGATTACTTCACCCCACACATACAAATAATACACCATTTGAAAGATAAACTTGCCCCCCTTCATCAAGAAAAAACACAAACAAGCCACACGTTTCATGATTTGACCAATAAATACAGTTTAAACATTCATTTCAGAAACCTGCAAAAAAAAACAATAACCTGCAGGTGGAACCACAACCTCAAGACATTTTTTTAGCCTCTACTTATCAAGCCAATTTATTGTATTACCAATCTACATATATATATATATATATATATATATATATATATATATATATATATATATATATTATAACGCTGGGAGCGTCACTCTGTACGAAGCCTTTATAGACTGCGCAGGCGCATGCGCCGGCGCAGTCTGGGCCTCACAGAGTGACGCTCCCGGGAGATCGCGGTGTGCGTTCACACTGAACGCACACCGCGATCTCCAACAGAGAAGCAGGGACCGCCAGGAGCGTGAGTATCGGCCATATTCCCCTGTCCCCGTTCCACCGCTGAGCGCCGCCATCTTCCCGGTCTTCGGCCTGTGACCTTCAGTTCAGAGGGCGCGATGACGCGCTTAATGCGCGCAGGCGCCGCCCTCTGACTGAACAGTCACGGCCAGGAGACCGGGAAGATGGCGGCGCCCAGCGCTGGAACGCAGGACAGGTGAATATAGTAAGTGCTGGGGGGCCTGAGCTGGCGGCGATACCGGCATCTGACCCCCACAGCGTGCCGGTGTCCCCGCCTGCTCAGACCCCCCAGCACTCGGCGCTGAGCGGGTCAGAGGCAGTATGGGGACGCAGGATGGAGCAGCACATAAGGATGGGGACGCAGGATGCAGCAGCACATAAGGATGGGGACGCAGGATGGAGCAGCACATAAGGATGGGGACGCAGGATGGAGCAGCACATAAGGATGGGGACGCAGGATGCAGCAGCATATAAGGATGGGGACGCAGGATGGAGCAGCACATAAGGATGGGGACGCAGGATGGGAGCAGCACATAACAGGATGGGGACGCAGGATGGAGCAGCACATGAAAGGATGGGGACGCAGGATGGAGCAGCACATAAGGATGGGGACGCAGGATGGAGCAGCACATAAGGATGGGGACGCAGGATGCAGCAGCACATAAGGATGGGGACGCAGGATGGAGCAGCACATAAGGATGGGGACGCAGGATGGAGCAGCACATAGGGATGGGGACGCAGGATAGAGCAGCACATAAGGATGGGGACGCAGGATGGGAGCAGCACATAACAGGATGGGGACGCAGGATGGAGCAGCACATGAAAGGATGGGGACGCAGGATGGAGCAGCACATAAGGATGGGGACGCAGGATGGAGCAGCACATAAGGATGGGGACGCAGGATGGGAGCAGCACATCAGGATGGGGACGCAGGATGGAGCAGCACATGAAAGGATGGGGACGCAGGATGGAGCAGCACATAAGGATGGGGACGCAGGATGGAGCAGCACATAAGGATGGGGACGCAGGATGGAGTAGCACATAAGGATGGGGACGCAGGATGGGAGCAGCACATGACAGGATGGGGACGCAGGATGGAGCAGCACATGACAGGATGGGGACGCAGGATGGAGCAGCACATGACAGGATGGGGACGCAGGATGGAGCAGCACATAAGGATGGGGACGCAGGATGGGTGCAGCGCATGACAGGATGGGGACGCAGGATGGGAGCAGCGCATGACAGGATGGGGACGCAGGATGGGAGCAGCGCATGACAGGATGGGGACGCAGGATGGGAGCAGCGCATGATAGGATGGGGACGCAGGATGGGAGCAGCGCATGACAGGATGGGGACGCAGGATGGGAGCAGCACATGACAGGATGGGGACGCAGGATGGAGCAGCACATGACAGGATGGGGACGCAGGATGGAGCAGCACATGACAGGATGGGGACGCAGGATGGAGCAGCACATGACAGGATGGGGACGCAGGATGGAGCAGCACATGACAGGATGGGGACGCAGGATGGGAGCAGAGCATCACAGGATGGGAGCAGCGCATCACAGGATGGGGACGCAGGATGGGAGCAGCGCATGACAGGATGGGGACGCAGGATGGGAGCAGCACATGACAGGATGGGGACGCAGGATGGAGCAGCACATGACAGGATGGGGACGCAGGATGGAGCAGCACATGACAGGATGGGGACGCAGGATGGGAGCAGCGCATGACAGGATGGGGACGCAGGATGGAGCAGCACATGACAGGATGGGGACGCATGATGGAGCAGCACATGACAGGATGGGGACGCAGGATGGAGCAGCGCATGACAGGATGGGGACGCAGGATGGAGCAGCACATGACAGGATGGGGACGCAGGATGGAGCAGCACATACCAGGATGGAGACCATATACAAATATAAATGCTCGCCACCCGGGCGTAGAACGGGTTCAATAGCTAGTGTGTATGTATATATATATATATGTATATATATATATATATATATATATATATATATATATATATATATAATTGCCTAAGGGTTTTTCCGTCTGTCTGTCTGTCTTTCTGTCTGTCTGTCTGTCCTGGAAATCCCGGCTATCTGATTGGTCGAGGCCGCCAGGCCTCGACCAATCAGAGACCGGCACAACATCGACGTAGAAATCCCGCGTCTCTGATTGGTCAAGGCCTGGCGGCCTCGACCAATCAGCAACGGGCACAGCGACGATGATGTCATAAAGGACGTAGACATCTCACGTTTCTGATTCAGCGACGGGCACAGTATCGACGTAGATGTCATAATGGTTGCCATGGCGACGATGATGTCATAAAGGTTGCCTCGACCAATCAGCGACGGGCACAGTCTGCCGCGAATTCTGGAATCATCATTGTCCATATACTACGGGGACATGCATATTCTAGAATACCCGATGCGTTAGAATCGGGCCACAATCTAGTATATATATATGTATATAACCTCTCTGTGTTCATTATCTCATTAAATACATTAAAATTAGACCAGCTTGATCTTCCTGAAATTGCCTGCGCCCTCGACAACCAATGTGTGAACATTTCGCACGGGCCAACTAGTTTGCAGAATGGACAAAACAAACATTGAAACAGGACCCTCAGTTTACACAGAACATTATGTTCAGTGATGAGGCAAACTTTTTTGGGTGGGCCATTTATAGGGATGCACCTAAATAACATGGGAATGGTGACAGTTTTATTGCGTAGGGTGTCTTGCATTGAAATCTGCTGCAATGACCCGGCGTTCACCAGACATCAACACAATTTCCATCCTCTCCTCATGTGTTAAGCTCTGCGACATGTCAATCTCTGTAAACAAAGAGAAACTTGTTAATAATTCATGAAAGAATAAAGTTACATTAAAACCAAGCACACCATTGTTTTTCTTGTGAAATTCTCAATAAGTTTGATGTGTCACATGACCCTCTTCCCATTGGAAAAAATAGTTGGATCCAAATTGGCCAACTTCAAAATGGCCGCCAGGGTCACCACCCATCTTGAAAAGTTTTCCCCCTCCCATATACTAATGTGCCACAAACAGGAAGTTGATATCATCAACCTTTCCCATTTTATTTAGGTGTATCCATATACATTGCCCACCCTGTAGTATACAGTATATGTTTGTGACAGTATGTAGTATACTCATGGGCCCCGATGTTCAAGCTCCATTGGGGCCCCCAAATAATTTAAATCTTTAATGCCAGTAGTCTTTTTCTATAGGCCAAAGGGACTTTTAGGACCCCCTAGGCTCCAGGGCCTGGGTGCAATATCAACCCCTGAACATGTTGTAGTTATACCCCTGTATGTGACAGTGTGTAGTATACGGTATATGTATGTGACGCTATGTAGTATACGGTATATGTATGTGACAGTATGTAATTTACGGTATATGTATGTGACGTATATGTATGTGACGCTATGTAGTATACAGTATATGTATGTGACCGTATGTAGTATACGGTATATGTATGTGACGTATATGTATGTGACGCTATGTAGTATACGGTATATGTATGTGACATTATGTAATTTACGGTATATGTATGTGACATACATATATGTATGTGCCATGGACTATAGCCCCCACCCTGGATCTGCCCCATCCACCTCCCCTATGCCATGGACTATAGCCCCCACCCTGGATCTGCCCCATCCACCTCCCCTATGCCATGGACTATAGCCCCCAACCTGAACCTGCCCCATCCACCTCCCCTATGCCATGGACTATAGCCCCCAACCTGGATCTGCCCCATCCACCTCCCCCACAGCTCCTACCCAACATCCCCACAGTCCCTATCCCTATTGCCTCTATACACTTGCTTTGGCAAAACTGATGTGTATTTAGTCCTGCCAATAAAGCTTCTTTGAATCTTGAATCTTGAATCTATGTATGACGCTATGTAGTATACGGTATATGTATGTCACAGTATGTAGTATACGGTATATGTATGTGACGTATATGTATGTGACGCTATGTAGTATACGGTATATGTATGTGACAGTATGTAATTTACGGTATATGTATGTGACGTATATGTATGTGACGCTATGTAGTATACGGTATATGTATGTGACGCTATGTAGTATACGGTATATGTATGTGACGTATATGTATGACGCTATGTAGTATACGGTATATGTATGTGACGTATATGTATGTGACGCTATGTAGCATACGGTATATGTATGTGACATTATGTAGTATACGGTATATGTATGTGACGTATATGTATGTGACGCTATGTAGTATACGGTATATGTATGTGACGTATATGTATGTGACGCTATGTACTTGTAGTATGCGGTATATGTATGTGACGCTATGTAGTATGCGGTATATGTATGTGACAGTATGTAGTATACGGTATATGTATGTGATGAGTGATGATAATGTCTGTAAAGCGCTGCGGAATATGTTGGCGCTATATAAAAATAAAAAAAATAATGATTATTATTATTGTCACACTATGTAGTATACGGTATATGTATGTGACAGTATGTAGTATATGGTATATGTATGTGACATTATGTAGTATACGGTATATGTATGTGACATATATGTATGACACTATGTAGTATACGGTATATGTATGTGACAGTATGTAGTATACGGTATATGTATGTGACGTATATGTATGTGACGCTATGTAGTATACGGTATATATATGTGACACTATGTAGTATACGGTATATGTATGTGACATATATGTATGACGCTATATAGTATACGGTATATGTATGTGACAGTATGTAGTATACGGTATATGTATGTGACGTATATGTATGTGACGCTATGTAGTATACAGTATATGTATGTGAGAGTATGTAGTACACGGTATATGTATGTGACGCTATGTAGTATACGGTATATGTATGTGAGAGTATGTAGTACACGGTATATGTATGTGACGTATATGTATGTGACGCTATGTAGTATACTGTATATGTATGTAGTATACGGTATATGTATCTGACGTATATGTATGTGACGCTATGTAGTATACGGTATATGTATGTGACAGTATGTAGTATATGGTATATGTATGTGACGTATATGTATGTGACGCTATGTAGTATACAGTATATGTATGTAGTATACGGTATATGTATGTGACGTATATTTATGACGCTATGTAATATACGGTATATGTATGTGACAGTATGTAGTATACGGTATATGTATGTGACGTATATGTATGTGACGCTATGTAGTATACAGTATATGTATGTAGTATACGGTATATGTATGTGACAGTATGTAGTATACGGTATATGTATGTGACAGTATGTAGTATACGGTATATGTATGTGACGTATATGTATGTGACGCTATGTAGTATACAGTATATGTATGTAGTATACGGTATATGTATGTGACGTATATGCATGTGACACTATGTAGTATACGGTATATGTATGTGACAGTATGTAGTATACGGTATATGTATGTGACATATATGTATGTGACGCTATGTAGTATACGGTATATGTATGTGACAGTATGTAATTTACGGTATATGTATGTGACGTATATGTATGTGACGCTATGTAGTATACAGTATATGTATGTGACCGTATGTAGTATACGGTATATGTATGTGACGTATATGTATGTGACGCTATGTAGTATACGGTATATGTATGTGACATTATGTAGTATACGGTATATGTATGTGACGTATATGTATGACGCTATGTAGTATACAGTATATGTATGTCACAGTATGTAGTATACGGTATATGTATGTGACGTATATGTATGTGACGCTATGTAGTATACGGTATATGTATGTGACAGTATGTAATTTACGGTATATGTATGTGACGTATATGTATGTGACGCTATGTAGTATACGGTATATGTATGTGACATTATGTAGTATACGGTATATGTATGTGACGTATATGTATGATGCTATGTAGTATACGGTATATGTATGTCACGATTCCCCTGACCGCTGTCACCACTGGGTCAGGATTCACACCGTGACCGTCACCCCTACGTCACGGATCAGGGTGACTTTAGGCCAACAGACGGCTATCACATGTGCAGGGGGGCTTATCTTAGTTATCCCTCCACTGCTAACAATGTGATGAAAAACCACACACAAGGCTATTGACCTCTTAGTTTACAGCAGGGGCTTATTCTAGGTATCCCACTGCTTTTCTATATACCACGAACTGCAGGGATTTATGTATATCCCGCTTACAGTTCCACTTAACACTTGCAGCTCTCTGGCGCCCCCTTACTCTCAGGTCAGATTAGGTACTGCACCCTGGGTAATTAGTTGCCAGAAAGGCTGCCTGCTATGTACTGGCTATTGGGCACGCTGCAGCGACGCGATAACTACTCCCACACAGGCAGGAACAATAATTATCAAACCCGCAGTTGCTTCAGCATAATCCAACCGTCAGCACACTTTCGCTGCCACCAGCTTCGATTAAACGGGTCCGAAGCTAACCTAACACAACAGTAACAGTAGCGTATTTTCCCTTCAAGAGACTTAGGGTACGGTTTAGAGCGGGAGAACGAACTAATATATAATAGTATATCCCATTCAAAATAACTAGGCAGTGCGTTATTAAAAATAGTTTATAAAGATGTTATACATGAGACAATTGCAAATATGTACAAGGGTAATTATAACATAAAGGGAATAAATGAGAAAAGATAACACTCACATATTAAAAGCATTGCAGGCATCCAGGCTAGTGCAGTTTCCATACATCCCAGTCCATGGGATGTACCAGCTCTTCCAGGACAATAGGACAAAGCAGTCCAGAAGGAGAAATCAGCAAAAAGAGTGACTCCTCAGAGCCTGCCAGACACTTAAAACATTAAGGCTGTGACATCACAGAAAGGCTGGCTTATCCAGACCCTCCTCTCTCTACATTCTGCCTAAACTTTAAACTATTCTCTCTAATTTCTATAACTTCACTACAAAACATGACAGAGTCATACCAAACCCATAATTCATCTCGGATTAACGTGAGCATTCTAATGAGATCAAATATGTCCTATCTGGGATACATATTTACAGAGAAAACCCTACTTCTTTACCAGATGGAGTTAGAAACTCGTGTTTCGCGGGTTGTGTAGATACATCGAGTGAGAATAAAAATATATATTTTCGTATTTCTAGCTTAAATCGTTTGCCTAATATCTAACAAAAACTAAACAAAGAATCTTTCATGAATGTTTGGAGCCATTTTCCTGTTCTAGCTGGAGCGAGATTCTACCCTGGCCGTAAATTCCTCTCGGCCATAAAACTTCCCCCAGTGCAGGGGCAAAGCAGCTCTTGGCTGAATGAAAGGGAAGGGGGGCTTGTTAGCCCACAGCCTTGAGCAAGAGAACTACTTATGATATTTCATACCATATCGTGACACCTCCCCCTTTTGGTGTGCGCTAGGGAGGCAGTACCCCACGGTATGCCTCCATGGGCACCTCAGTAGGTTCACCCTGGCGGGAGAGTCCATCTGCATTCCCATGCTCTTTGCCCGTTTTATGTTCAATGGTGAAGTCAAACTGCTGAAGGGCAAGGCTCCAGCGTAGCAACCTGCCGTTGGTTCCACACATGGCGTTTAGCCAGCGCAGAGGGTTGTGGTCGGTCACCACAGTGAAGGTGTGACCGTACAAGTAGGGCTGCAAGCGCTGCAGGGCCCAGACTATGGCCAGGCACTCCTTCTCGATGGTGGAGTAGGCCACTTCCCTCGGCAAAAGTTTCCGACTCAGGTATAACACGGGGTGCTCTTGGTCCTCCGAGTCAACCTGGCTGAGTACAGCACCAAGGCCAAACTCGCTGGCGTCGGTCTGCACCAAGAACGGTCGGCTGCTGTCGACTGCTTTCAACACAGGGGCGTTGCACAGTGCGGTTTTCAACGCCTTGAAAGCCCCCTCACAGCCATCTGTCCAGTTGACGATGTGGGGTAGCTTCTTCCGGGTGAGGTCCGTCAAAGGTTTTGCCAGGCTACTATAGTGCTGTACGAAGCGCCTATAGTACCCTGCAGTGCCCAAGAAGGACATCACCTGTTTCTTGGTCACGGGAGTGGGCCAGTTCACGATCGCGCCCACTTTCTCCGGCTCTGGCTTCAGGGTGCCTCCGCCTACCCGGTGTCCTAGGTAGTGAACCTCCCTCTTGCCCATCTGACACTTCCCCGGCTTGATAGTCAGTCCTGCTTGGTGAATCCGCCTGAGCACCTCCTCGAGATGCTGCAGGTGTTCCTTCCAGGAGGGACTGAAGATGGCAATGTCATCCAAGTACGCCACGGCGTACGTCTCCAGTCCCTGAAGCAGGCGGTTGACCATCCGCTGGAAAGTGGCAGGGGCATTCTTCATGCCGAAGGGCATGACCGTGGACTCGTACAGTCCAAAGGGTGTGATAAAGGCGGACTTTTCCTGCGCCTCAGGGCTCAGGGGAATCTGCCAGTATCCTCGACTCAGATCCATTATTGTTAGGTAATCTGCGCCAGCTAACTTCTCAAGCAGCTCCTCGATGCGCGGCATTGGGTGCGCATCCGAGGCTGTGATGGCGTTGAGCCCCCTGTAGTCCACGCAGAACCGGGTGGTCCGGTCCTTCTTTGGCACGAGAACTACAGGTGATGCCCACGCGCTCTTTGACCGTCGAATCACTCCCAGCTGTAACATCTCATCGATCTCTTGGCGCATAATCTGCTGCACCTGGTCAGAGATTCGATAGGGTGTTCGCCGTAGTGGGGCGTGATTCCCGGTGTCCACCTCGTGGATGGCTAACTCAGTCCTCCCAGGTCGGTTGGAGAACACGACCCGGAAGGGTTCCAGTGTGGTTTGCAACTGCAACCGCTGGGGTTCAGTTAACGAGGCGCTTACCTCCACGTCCTCAATGGACCCATTGGCCTTGGCTTGGGCCAGCATGTCCAGGAGGGTGTCTTCCTCACCGTCTTCGGGCAAGCTGCAGACCGGTAGGACGAAAGGTTCACGTTCGTGATGAGCCTTCATCATGTTGACGTGAAAGGCCTTTCGCCTACCCCGAGCGTGGTCAAGCGTGACCACGTACGTGACCGGGTTGAGCTGTTGGTGGACGACGTACGGGCCCTCCCAGGCTGCCTGAAGCTTATCCGTTGGTACGGGGACCAGCACCCACACCTTTTGACCCACGTGGTAGGTCCGCTCCCGGGCGTTCTGGTCGTACCAGTGCTTCTGATCAGCCTGAGCCTGCGTCATGTTGTCATGCACCAACTGCGTCAAGGTCTGCATCTTGTCACGGAAGCGCATGACATACTCCACTATGGACACTTCAGAAGGGTTCGGCTCCTCTTCCCAGGATTCTCTTACCAACCCAAGGGGTCCCCGGACTCGCCTGCCGTACAGGAGCTCGAAGGGGGAGAACCCCGTCGAGGCCTGTGGAACCTCTCGGTAAGCGAACAGCAGGTGTGGGAGGTACCGCTCCCAGTCGCGCCCTTGAGTCTCAACCAGCATGCGTAGCATCTGTTTGAGGGTACCATTGAAGCGTTCACACAAGCCATTGGTCTGTGGGTGGTACGCACTCGATACCAGGTGCTTCACCTGCATTTTCTTACAGAGAGCCTCCATTAGGCGAGACATAAATTGGGTCCCTTGATCAGTAAGCATTTCCCTGGGAAATCCTACACGTGAAAAGATGGCCAACAGGGCATCTGCCACCTTATCTGCCCTAGTTGAGGACAGAGCTACTGCCTCTGGGTACCGGGTAGCGTAGTCTACCACAGTAAGGATGTATTGCTTTCCAGAGCTGCTGGGGACGGCCAGCGGGCCCACAATGTCCACCGCGATCCTCTGGAAAGGCTCCTCTATCACTGGCAAAGGGATCAGGGGAGCCTTAAGAGCAGGCCCCGCCTTCCCCACTCTTTGACAGGTGACACAGGAGCGGCAGTAGTTTGACACATCTGTCCCCATCTTAGGCCAATAGAAGTGTTGAGACAGCCGGGCCTTAGTTTTGCTGATCCCCAAGTGTCCAGCTAGCGGGATCTCATGGGCAATCCGCAACAACTCACCCCGGAATTGCTGCGGGACGACCAGCTGTCTTTCCCTCAACCACTCCTTTTGTGATTCTCCGGGTACTGTCTCCCGGTACAACCTTCCTTGTTCCCAGAACACCTTCTCCTTATCAGTCTCGGAGAAGCGCGTCTCGGCGAGTTGTCTCAAACTCTCTAGGCTCGCATCTGTGTGCAGAGCGGCCTGAAACTCCTGGCTAGGGGAAGCCAAAAGCGACGTCAGGGTCCCTTCCCCACGGGAACCCTCTTGGACCTGCTCTGGGTCCACCTCTGGTTCAGTCACAGTGATGACTGAGGAGGGTCCGGAAGGCAGACAGTTATCTGCGTTCCGGGCACTCTGACTGCGGGTGACAGCAGCTACATAGGCTGTCTCCCCGGGGGTTTCTACAGGCCCATCAGCCGGCGCTGCTATGGGCTCTACCTCCCCATCCACCCCCAACACTCCAGGGGCAGTGCTACTTATGGGCCAGTTACCTTCCTCGGTGGCACTGGTCACTTTCATGGCATCACCTTCCTCACGGTTCCCATGCATCTCCCCATTTCCTGTAGCACCGACACTTGCCCCTGTTAGGGGTTCCTCAGCCGTCTCACTCCGCAGAGCGACGTGGCTGGGCACGCCTGTACCTATGGACACATTAACCTTCACAGAAAAATCATTATCAGGTTCAGCTGGCACAGGTACAACATTTTCACCATCAATCCTAGGAAAAAAATGGTTAATAGATGCATCATTACAAGATAAAGCATGGTCAGGTAACACATGCGATTTCCCATCATCATTATCATCAGGGTTAACGTTACCCTTATTAGTAGATTGGGGAGGGGTGTCAGGAACGTAGTATGCAAACATCCTCCCCAAATCAGTCCCCAACAAAACATCAGTGGGCAAATTATCAGACAGCCCCACTTCCTTCACCCCGCTCCCAGCACCCCAATCAATAAAAACCCGGGCCATCGGTAAGGGACAGCTGATGCCCCCAATCCCAGTGACAGTTAGGGTTTTCCCCGGAATGATTTCTTCAGGGGCCGCCAGTTCGGGTCGGATGAGGGTTCGTTCAGCCCCGGTGTCCTTGAGGCCTGTAGCAACATGGCCTCCCACAGTGACGGGCTGCACGTTGTCACACACCCTCCCAACCACACCACCCACCAAAAGAACTGCGGCATTAGGCCCTGGGGCCTTGGCTGGGGTGTTCTTCGGCCTGTCTGGACAGAAGGTACTGATATGCCCAGGCCGCTTGCAGGTGTGACACGTGCGAGGTTCGGTGGTAGGTCTGGTGCTGTTGGCCACAGGGCCAGGACCTCGGGTGTGCTGGCTGGCAGGGGTACTGGCGTTGGTTGCAGGCTTACCCCCTCTCCAGCTGGTGGTGACTGGCTTCCGCACTTCCGATCTACGGTTGGCCTCATAGGCATCGGCAATCTGTGCTGCTTTCGTCACGTCTTTGGGTTCTCTGTCCATCACGAACTGTCGCACCTCAGCTGGGCAAAGATGAAAGAACTGGTCTTTGATCATCAGGTCTCGCAGCTGTGCAAAGGTGGTCACTGACAGTCCTTGGGTCCACTGGTCAAAGTGGGTCCCCAGTCCATGCACCACATCACTGTAACTGTCGTGTGGGCCACGTTGGAGGGTCCGGAACTTTCTACGGTACACCTCGGGTGTAAGCTGGTACTTGGCTATCAGAGCCTTTTTGATGGCCTCATAGTCACCATCTTGTTCTTGAGGGAGGGCAGCAAACGCATCCAGAGCTTTACCTTTCAGCCCTGGTGTCAGGTATCGGGCCCATTCATCTGTAGGCAGCTGGTACTGCCTGCAGGCTTTCTCAAAGGCCCGCAGAAAAGTGTCCAAATCTCCGTCCTTCTCCATAACAGGAAAGTGATCAGGCCGGGGCTTCGGTGTCTGAGCGCTGCTGTGCTCACGGCTGGACTGGGACGACCCCTGCATTTGCAGTTGGGCTAACTGCAGCTGGTACTCCCGCTCCGCTTGCCGCTCGGCTCGCTGGGCCTCTCTCTCAGCTCGGGCCTCTCTCTCAGCTCGGGCCTCTCTCTCAGCTGCCTGGGCCTCCTGCCGGTATTGCTGAATCAGCTGCCGACGTCCCTCATGGTCGTCAGTGGGGAATTCTTTCAAGGCCGCCTGCAGGTGGGGGTCCAATTCGCCCGGATCGCTAACAGGGCCAGCATTCAGTGGTTGGACCTCTGCTGCAGCACCATGTTCGCTGGTGCTGGCTTCTGCGGCCTCTGAGCTCTGAGATTGGTCTCGAGCGGCTTCCCATTGCACCAGATCTGCGACCAGTTGGGCTTTGTTTTTGCTTGCAAAGTCAATGTGCTGTGTCTTGCATAAGGCAACAAGGGTGTCTCTGGTCTGCTGCTCATAAAAGGTTTCTCCCAGCCCAACCATGGTTGCCAAATAAAAGATAGGATAGAAAAACGAAGAGAAAGGGAGGGGATAATTACCAGTACACAATTGTCTCACAACTAAAAAGCACTGAGTTCGTTCTCCAAACTTATTTGCGCAGAGTCCTCGCAAGAACTTTCTGCAAGTTTTTAGTGAGAGGAATGATTACTCAAACCAAATCACTAATGCTCTAAGATATCCCACCGCCTTGCCACCAATTGTCCCGATTCCCCACGCCGCTGTCACCACTGGGTCAGGATTCACACCGTGACCGTCACCCCTACGTCACGGATCAGGGTGACTTTAGGCCAACAGACGGCTATCACATGTGCAGGGGGGCTTATCTTAGTTATCCCTCCACTGCTAACAATGTGATGAAAAACCACACACAAGGCTATTGACCTCTTAGTTTACAGCAGGGGCTTATTCTAGGTATCCCACTGCTTTTCTATATACCACGAACTGCAGGGATTTATGTATATCCCGCTTACAGTTCCACTTAACACTTGCAGCTCTCTGGCGCCCCCTTACTCTCAGGTCAGATTAGGTACTGCACCCTGGGTAATTAGTCGCCAGAAAGGCTGCCTGCTATGTACTGGCTATTGGGCACGCTGCAGCGACGCGATAACTACTCCCACACAGGCAGGAACAATAATTATCAAACCCGCAGTTGCTTCAGCATAATCCAACCGTCAGCACACTTTCGCTGCCACCAGCTTCGATTAAACGGGTCCGAAGCTAACCCAACACAACAGTAACAGTAGCGTATTTTCCCTTCAAGAGACTTAGGGTACGGTTTAGAGCGGGAGAACGAACTAATATATAATAGTATATCCCATTCAAAATAACTAGGCAGTGCGTTATTAAAAATAGTTTATAAAGATGTTATACATGAGACAATTGCAAATATGTACAAGGGTAATTATAACATAAAGGGAATAAATGAGAAAAGATAACACTCACATATTAAAAGCATTGCAGGCATCCAGGCTAGTGCAGTTTCCATACATCCCAGTCCATGGGATGTACCAGCTCTTCCAGGACAATAGGACAAAGCAGTCCAGAAGGAGAAATCAGCAAAAAGAGTGACTCCTCAGAGCCTGCCAGACACTTAAAACATTAAGGCTGTGACATCACAGAAAGGCTGGCTTATCCAGACCCTCCTCTCTCTACATTCTGCCTAAACTTTAAACTATTCTCTCTAATTTCTATAACTTCACTACAAAACATGACAGAGTCATACCAAACCCATAATTCATCTCGGATTAACGTGAGCATTCTAATGAGATCAAATATGTCCTATCTGGGATACATATTTACAGAGAAAACCCTACTTCTTTACCAGATGGAGTTAGAAACTCGTGTTTCGCGGGTTGTGTAGATACATCGAGTGAGAATAAAAATATATATTTTCGTATTTCTAGCTTAAATCGTTTGCCTAATATCTAACAAAAACTAAACAAAGAATCTTTCATGAATGTTTGGAGCCATTTTCCTGTTCTAGCTGGAGCGAGATTCTACCCTGGCCGTAAATTCCTCTCGGCCATAAAACTTCCCCCAGTGCAGGGGCAAAGCAGCTCTTGGCTGAATGAAAGGGAAGGGGGGCTTGTTAGCCCACAGCCTTGAGCAAGAGAACTACTTATGATATTTCATACCATATCGTGACAATGTATGTGACACTATGTAGTATACGGTATATGTATGTGACGTATATGTATGTGACGCTATGTAGTATACGGTATATGTATGTGACATTATGTAGTATACGGTATATGTATGTGACGTGTATGTATGACGCTATGTAGTATACGGTATATGTATGTGACAGTATGTAGTATACGGTATATGTATGTGACGTATATGTATGTGACGCTATGTAGTATACGGTATATGTATGTGACACTATGTAGTATACGGTATATGTATGTGACGCTATGTAGTATACGGTATATGTATGTGACACTATGTAGTATACGGTATATGTATGTGACAGTATGTAGTATACGGTATATGTATGTGACGTATATGTATGTGACGCTATGTACTTGTAGTATGCGGTATATGTATGTGACGCTATGTAGTATGCGGTATATGTATGTGACAGTATGTAGTATACGGTATGTGTATGTGATGAGTGATGATAATGTCTGTAAAGCGCTGCAGAATATGTTGGCGCTATATAAAAATAAAAAAAATAAAGATTATTATTATTATTATTATTGTCACACTATGTAGTATACGGTATATGTATGTGACAGTATGTAGTATACGGTATATGTATATGACGTATATGTATGTGACGCTATGTAGTATACGGTATATGTATGTGACAGTATGTAGTATACGGTATATGTATGTGACGTATATGTATGTGACGCTATGTAGTATACGGTATATGTATGTGACGTATATGTATGTGACGCTATGTAGTATACGGTATATGTATGTGAGAGTATGTAGTATATGGTATATGTATGTGACATATATGTATGTGACGCTATGTAGTATACAGTATATGTATGTAGTATACGGTATATGTATGTGACGTATATTTATGACGCTATGTAATATACGGTATATGTATGTGACAGTATGTAGTATACGGTATATGTATGTGACGTATATGTATGTGACGCTATGTAGTATACAGTATATGTATGTAGTATACGGTATATGTATGTGACGTATATGTATGTGACACTATGTAGTATACGGTATATGTATGTGACAGTATGTAGTATACGGTATATGTATGTGACAGTATGTAGTATACGGTATATGTATGTGACAGTATGTAGTATACGGTATATGTATGTGACAGTATGTAGTATACGGTATATGTATGTGACGTATATGTATGTGACGCTATGTAGTATACAGTATATGTATGTAGTATACGGTATATGTATGTGACGTATATGCATGTGACAGTATGTAGTATACGGTATATGTATGTGACAGTATGTAGTATACGGTATATGTTTTTGACAGTATGTAGTATACGGTATATGTATGTGACGTATATGTATGATGCTATGTAGTATACGGTATATGTATGTGATTCAAGATTCAAAGAAGCTTTATTGGCAGGACCAAATACATATCAGTTTTGCCAAAGCAAGTGTATAAAGGCAATAGGGATAGGGACTGTGGGGATGTTGGGTAGGAGCTGTAGGGGAGGTGGATGGGGGCAGATCCATTGTGGGGGTTATAGTCCATGGCATAGGGGAGGTGGATGGGGCAGATCCATTGTGGGGGCTATAATCCATGGCATAGGGGAGGTGGATGGGGCAGATCCATTGTGGGGGTTATAGTCC
Organism: Ranitomeya imitator; assembly: GCF_032444005.1. Classification (NCBI taxonomy): domain Eukaryota; kingdom Metazoa; phylum Chordata; class Amphibia; order Anura; family Dendrobatidae; genus Ranitomeya; species Ranitomeya imitator. The sequence continues at coordinate 71,080,199 of NC_091291.1, read as the reverse complement.
ATGGCATAGGGGAGGTGGATGGGGCAGATCCATTGTGGGGGCTATAGTCCATGGTATCATAGTTCTCTTTCTCGCAGTCTATGACATTCGCCCACATACCTTGCTGCTATCTCCACTGACAGTATGTAGTATACGGCATATGTATGTGACGTATATGTATGTGACATTATGTAGTATACGGTATGTGTATCTGACAGTATGTAGTATATGGTATATGTATGTGACATTATGTAGTATACGGTATGTGTATCTGACAGTATGTAGTATATGGTATATGTATGTGACATTATGTAGTATATGGTATATGTATGTGACAGTATGTAGTATATGGTATATGTATGTGACACTATGTAGTATACGGTATATGTATGTGACAGTATGTAGTATATGGTATATGTATGTGACATTATGTAGTATACGGTATATGTATGTGACACTGTAGTATACGGTATATGTATGTGACAGTATGTAGTATACGGTATATGTATGTGACGTATATGTATGTGACGCTATGTAGTATACAGTATATGTATGTGACACTATGTAGTATACGGTATATGTATGTGACGTATATGTATGACGCTATATAGTATATGGTATATGTATGTGACAGTATGTAGTATACGGTATATGTATGTGACACTATGTAGTATACGGTATATGTATGTGACGTATATGTAGGACGCTATATAGTATATGGTATATGTATGTGACGTATATATATGTGACGCTATGTAGTATACAGTATATGTATGTAGTATACGGTATATGTATGTGACGTATATGTAGGACGCTATATAGTATATGGTATATGTATGTGACGTATATGTATGTGACGCTATGTAGTATACGGTATATGTATGTGAGAGTATGTAGTATACGGTATATGTATGTGACGTATATGTATGACGCTATGTAGTATACGGTATATGTATGTGACGCTATGTAGTATACGGTATATGTATGTGACGTATATGTATGTGACGCTATGTAGTATACGGTATATGTATGTGACACTATGTAGTATACGGTATATGTATGTGACGTATATGTATGACGCTATATAGTATACGGTATATGTATGTGACAGTATGTAGTATACGGTATATGTATGTGACGTATATGTATGTGACGCTATGTAGTATACAGTATATGTATGTAGTATACGGTATATGTATCTGGTGATGTATATAGTAAATGGTATATAGTAAATGGTAGATATATGTAACGGTATATAGTACATGTAAGTGATGGTATATATGTGACAGTATATGGTAAACGGTATATGAATGTGATGGTATATAGTATATGTAGGTGATGGTGTATAGTATACGGTATATAGTAAATGGTAGATATATGTAACGGTATATAGTACATGTAAGTGATGGTATATATGTGACAGTATATAGTAAACGGTATATGAATGTGACGGTATAAGAATGTGACGGTATATAGTATATGTAAGTGATGGTATATAGTATACGGTATATTTTGTGATGGTATATAGTACACGGTATATGTATGTGATGGTATATGTATGTGACGGTATATAGTATACAGTATATGTATGTGACGGTATGTTGTATGCGGCGTATGTATGTGACGTATATGAATGTGACTGTATATTGTATACAGTATATGTATGTGATGGTATATTGTATGCGGTGTATGTATGTGACGTATATGAATGTGACGGTATATTGAATATGTATGTGACAGTATATTGTATGCGGTATATGTACAGTACAGACCAAAAGTTTGGACACACCTTCTTATTTAACCCCTTCATGACCCAGCCTATTTTGACCTTAATGACCTGGCGGTTTTTTGCAATTCTGACCAGTGTCCCTTTATGAGGTAATAACTCAGGAACGCTTCAACGGATCCTAGCGGTTCTGAGATTGTTTTTTCGTGACATATTGGGCTTCATGTTAGTGGTAAATTTAGGTCAATAAATTCTGCATTTATTTGTGATAAAAACGGAAATTTGGTGAAAATTTTGAAAATTTCGCAATTTTCACATTTTGAATTTTTATTCTGTTAAACCAGAGAGTTATACGACACAAAATAGTTAATAAATAACATTTCCCACATGTATTTTGGAAACAAAATTTTTTTTTGCTAGGATGGTATAAGGGTTAAAATTTGACCAGCGATTTCTCATTTTTACAACGAAATTTGCAAAACCATTTTTTTAGGCACCACCTCACATTTGAAGTCAGTTTGAGGGGTCTATATGGCTGAAAATACACAAAAGTGACACCATTCTAAAAATTGCACCCCTCAAGGTGCACAAAACCACATTCAAGAAGTTTATTAACCCTTCATGTGCTTCACAGCAGCAGAAGCAACATGGAAGGAAAAAGTGAACATTTAACTTTTTAGTCACAAAAATGATCTTTTAGCAACAATTTTTTTATTTTCCCAATGGTAAAAGGAGAAACTGAACCCCAAAATTTGTTGTCCAATTTGTCCTAAGTACGCTGATACCTCATATGTGGGGGTAAACCACTGTTTGGGCGCACGGCAGGGCTTGGAAGGGAAGGAGCGCCATTTGACTTTTTGAATGAAAAATTGGCTCCACTCTTTAGCGGACACCATGTCACGTTTGGAGAGCCCCTGTGTGCCTAAACATTGGAGCTCCCCCACAAGTGACCCCATTTTGGAAACTAGACCCCCAAGGAACTTATCTAGATGCCTAGTGAGCACTTTGAACCCCCAGGTGCTTCACAAATTGATCTGTAAAAATGAAAAAGTACTTTTTTTTCACAAAAAATTTCTTTTTTCGCCTCAATTTTTTCATTTTCACATGGGCAATAGGATAAAATGGATCCTAAAATTTGTTGGGCAATTTCTCCCGAGTACGCCGATACCTCATATGTGGGGGTAAACCACTGTTTGGGCACACGGCAGGGCTCGGAAGGGAAGGCGCGCCATTTGACTTTTTGAGTGGAAAATTAGCTCCAATTGTTAGCGTACACCATGTCGCGTTTGGAGAGCCACTGTGTGCCTAAACATTGGAGCTCCCCCACAAGTGACCCCATTTTGGAAACTAGACCCCCAAGGAACTTATCTAGATGCATATTGAGCACTTTAAACCCCCAGGGGCTTCACAGAAGTTTATAACGCAGAGCCATGAAAATAAAAAATAATTTTTCTTTCCTCAAAAATGATTTTTTAGCCTGGAATTTCCTATTTTGCCAAAGGTAATAGGAGAAATTGGACCCCAAATGTTGTTGTCCAGTTTGTCCTGAGTACGCTGATACCCCATATGTGGGGGTAAACCACTGTTTGGGTGCACGGCAGGGCTCGGAAGGGAAGGCACGCCATTTGGCTTTTTAAATGGAAAATTAGCTCCAATCATTAGCGGACACCATGTCATGTTTGGAGAGCCCCTGTGTGCCTAAACATTGGAGATCCCCCACAAATGACCCGATTTTGGAAACTAAACCCCCAAAGGAACTAATCTAGATGTGTGGTGAGCACTTTGAACCCCCAAGTGCTTCACAGAAGTTTATAACGCAGAGCCGTGAAAATAATAAATAGGTTTTCTTTCCTCAAAAAATAATTATTTAGCCCAGAATTTTTTAATTTTCCCAAGGGTAACAGGAGAAATTTGACCCCAATATTTGTTGTCCAGTTTCTCCTGAGTACGGTGATAAATATGTGGGGGTAAACTACTGTTTGGGCACATGCCGGGGCTCGGAAGTGAAGTAGTGACGTTTTGAAATGCAGACTTTGATGGACTGGTCTGCTGGCGTCACGAAAGTCATGAAAATACAGAAAAATCTTTAAATGAGAAGGTGTATCCAAACTTTTGGTCTGTCCTTTATATGTGACGGTATATAGTAAACGGTATATGTATGTGACGGTGCATAGTATATGTAAGTGATGGTATATAGTACACGGTATATGTATGTGATGGTATATTGTATACGGTATATGTATGTGACGGTATATTGTATACTGTATGTGTATGGCATGGTATATTGTATGCAGTATATGTATGTGACGTAAATAGTATACAGTATATGTATGTGACGGTATATTGTATGCGGTATATGTATGTGATGATATATTGTATATGGTATATGTATGTGACAGTATATAGTATACAGTATATGTATATGACGGTATATAGTATATGTATGTGACGGTATGTAGTATACGGTTTATGTATGTGACTGTACATAGTAAATGGTATATGTATGACGGTATATATTATACGGTATAAGAAACTATCATGCCCACACAGGTGACAATCCAGCAGCTGTCAGCTGTACACTATAGCTGACAATTTGCTGCATCAGCCACGATCAGTGGTGTCAGCGTCCATATCTGTTTAACCCCTTAGATGCTGTTGGCCCCTTTAAAAATAGTCTGGGTGAAATGGTGGACGAGGATGAGGAAAAAGCCAATATGCTAAATGACTTTTTTTCATCAGTATTTGCACAAGAAAATCCCATGGCAGACAAAATGACTAGTGATAAAAATTCCCCATTAAGTGTCACCTGCTTAACCCAGCAGGAAGTTCGGCTGCATCTAAAAATCACTAAAATTGACAAATCTCCAGGCCCGGATGGGATACACCCCCGAGTACTGCAGGAATTAAGTACAGTCATTGATAGACCATTATTTTTAATCTTCAAAGACTCCATAATAACAGGGTCTGTACCACAGGACTGGCGTATAGCAAATGTGGTGCCAATATTCAAAAAGGGGACAAAACTGAACTCGGAAATTATAGGCCAGTAAGCTTAACCTCTACTGTGGGTAAAATCCTGGAGGGCATTCTAAGGGATGCTATACTGGAGTATCTGAAGAGGAATAACCTCATGACCCAGTATCAGCACGGGTTTACTAGGGACCGTTCATGTCAGACTAATTTGATCAGTTTCTATGAAGAGGTAAGCTCCGGACTGGACCAAGGGAACCCAGTGGACGTAGTGTAAATGGACTTTTCAAAAGCTTTTGATACGGTGCCACACAAAAGGTTGATACATAAAATGAGAATAATCGGGATAGGGGAAAATATGTGTAAGTGGGTTAAGAGCTGGCTCAGGGATAGGAAACAAAGGGTGGTTATTAATGGAGCACACTCGGACTGGATCATGGTTAGCAGTGGGGTACCACAGGGGTCAGTATTGGGCTCTCTTCTTTTTAACATATTTATTAATGACCTTGTAGGGGGCATACAGAGCAGAATTTCAATATTTGCAGATGACACTAAACTCTGCAGGGTAATCAATACAGGGGAGGACAATTTTATATTACAGGATGATTTATGTAAACTAGAAGCTTGGGCTGATAAATGGCAAATGAGCTTTAATGGGGATAAATGTAAGGTCATGCACTTGGGTAGAAGTAATAAGATGTATAACTATGCGCTTAATTCTAAAACTCTGGGCAAAACCGTCAATTAAAATGACCTGGGTGTATGGGTGGATGACAAACTCACATTTAGTGGCCAGTGTCACTTCCGGCGCTTAGCCTCTCTCTTCCCACTGCCCTGTAGCGGTGGCATATGGGGTAATAAGGGGTTAATGTCACCTTTGTATCGTAAGGTGACATTAAGCCTACTTAGTAATGGACAGAGGTCAATAAGATACCTATCATTACTAATCTTAATATTTGCAAAGGGTTAAATAAACACACATGCAGAATTTTTATTTTAACTCCTTCATGAACCAGCCTATTTTGACCTTAATGACCTGGCCGTTTTTTGCAATTCTGACCAGTGTCCCTTTATGAGGTAATAACTCAGGAACGCTTCAAAGGATCCTAGCGGTTCTGAGATTGTTTTTTCGTGACATATTGGGCTTCATGTTAGTGGCAAATTTAAGTCGATATTTTTTGCGTTTATTTGTGGAAAAAAATGGAAATTTGGCTAAAATTTGGAAAATTTCGCAATTTTTAATTTTTATTCTCTTAAAACGAGAGTTATGTGACACAAAATAGTTAATAAATAACATTACTCACATGTCTACTTTACATCAGCACAATTTTGGAAACAAAATGTTTTTTTGCTAGGAAGGTATAAGGGTTAAAATTTGACCAGCGATTTCTCATTTTTACAACGAAATTTACAAAACCATTTTTTTAGGCACCACCTCACATTTGAAGTCAGTTTGAGGGGTCTATATGGCTGAAAATACCCCAAAGTGACACCATTCTAAAAACTGCACCCCTCAAGGTGCACAAAACCACATTCAAGAAGTTTATTAACCCTTCAGGTGCTTCACAGCAGCAGAAGCAACATGGAAGGAAAAAATGAACATTTACATAGTAACATAGTAACATAGTTAGTAAGGCCGAAAAAAGACATTTGTCCATCCAGTTCAGCCTATATTCCATCATAATAAATACCCAGATCTACGTCCTTCTACAGAACCTAATAATTGTATGATACAATATTGTTCTGCTCCAGGAAGACATCCAGGCCTCTCTTGAACCCCTCGACTGAGTTCGCCATCACCACCTCCTCAGGCAAGCAATTCCAGATTCTCACTGCCCTAACAGTAAAGAATCCTCTTCTGTGTTGGTGGAAAAACCTTCTCTCCTCCAGACGCAAAGAATGCCCCCTTGTGCCCGTCACCTTCCTTGGTATAAACAGATCCTCAGCGAGATATTTGTATTGTCCCCTTATATACTTATACATGGTTATTAGATCGCCCCTCAGTCGTCTTTTTTCTAGACTAAATAATCCTAATTTCGCTAATCTATCTGGGTATTGTAGTTCTCCCATCCCCTTTATTAATTTTGTTGCCCTCCTTTGTACTCTCTCTAGTTCCATTATATCCTTCCTGAGCACCGGTGCCCAAAACTGGACACAGTACTCCATGTGCGGTCTAACTAGGGATTTGTACAGAGGCAGTATAATGCTCTCATCATGTGTATCCAGACCTCTTTTAATGCACCCCATGATCCTGTTTGCCTTGGCAGCTGCTGCCTGGCACTGGCTGCTCCAGGTAAGTTTATCATTAACTAGGATCCCCAAGTCCTTCTCCCTGTCAGATTTACCCAGTGGTTTCCCGTTCAGTGTGTAATGGTGATATTGATTCCCTCTTCCCATGTGTATAACCTTACATTTATCATTGTTAAACCTCATCTGCCACCTTTCAGCCCAAGTTTCCAACTTATCCAGATCCATCTGTAGCAGAATACTATCTTCTCTTGTATTAACTGCTTTACATAGTTTTGTATCATCTGCAAATATCGATATTTTACTGTGTAAACCTTCTACCAGATCATTAATGAATATGTTGAAGAGAACAGGTCCCAATACTGAGCCCTGCGGTACCCCACTGGTCACAGCGACCCAGTTAGAGACTATACCATTTATAACCACCCTCTGCTTTCTATCACTAAGCCAGTTACTAACCCATTTACACACATTTTCCCCCAGACCAAGCATTCTCATTTTGTGTACCAACCTCTTGTGCGGCACGGTATCAAACGCTTTGGAAAAATCGAGATATACCACGTCCAATGACTCACCGTGGTCCAGCCTATAGCTTACCTCTTCATAAAAACTGATTAGATTGGTTTGACAGGAGCGATTTCTCATAAACCCATGCTGATATGGAGTTAAACAGTTATTCTCATTGAGATAATCCAGAATAACATCCCTCAGAAACCCTTCAAATATTTTACCAACAATAGAGGTTAGACTTACTGGCCTATAATTTCCAGGTTCACTTTTAGAGCCCTCTTTGAATATTGGCACCACATTTGCTATGCGCCAGTCCTGCGGAACAGACCCTGTCGCTATAGAGTCACTAAAAATAAGAAATAATGGTTTATCTATTACATTACTTAGTTCTCTTAGTACTCGTGGGTGTATGCCATCCGGACCCGGAGATTTATCTATTTTAATCTTATTTAGCCGGTTTCGCACCTCTTCTTGGGTTAGATTGGTGACCCTTAATATAGGGTTTTCATTGTTTCTTGGGATTTCACCTAGCATTTCATTTTCCACCGTGAATACCGTGGAGAAGAAGGTGTTTAATATGTTAGCTTTTTCCTCGTCATCTACAACCATTCTTTCCTCACTATTTTTTAAGGGGCCTACATTTTCAGTTTTTATTCTTTTACTATTGATATAGTTGAAGAACAGTTTGGGATTAGTTTTACTCTCCTTAGCAATGTGCTTCTCTGTTTCCTTTTTGGCAGCTTTAATTAGTTTTTTAGATAAAGTATTTTTCTCCCTATAGTTTAACCTTTAACTTTTTAGTCACAAAAATGATCTTTTAGCAACAATTTTTTTATTTTCCCAAGGGTAAAAGGAGAAACTGGACCCCAAAAGTTATTGTACAATTTGTCCTGAGCACGCCTATACCCCATATGTGGGGGGAACCACTGTTTGGGTGCACGACAGGGCTCGTAAGGGAAGGAGCGCCATTTGACTTTTTCAATGAAAAATTGGCTCCAATCTTTAGCGGACACAATGTCGCATTTGGAGAGCCCCTGTGTGCCTAAACATTGGAGCTCCCCCACAAGTGACCCCATTTTGGAAACTAGACCCCCCAAGGAGCTTATCTAGATGCATAGTGAGCACTTTGAACCCCCAAGTGCTTCACAAATTGATCCATAAAAATGAAAAATTACTTTTTTTTCTCAAAAAATTTCTTTTAGCCTCAATTTTTTCATTTTCACATGGGCTACTTGATAAAATGGATCCTAAAATGTGTTGGGCAATTTCTCCTGAGTACAACGATACCTCATATGTGGTCACAAACCACTGTTTGGGCACACGGCAGGGCTCGGAAGGGAAGGAGCGCCATTTCACTTTTGAATGAAAAATTAGCTCCAATCGTTAGCGGACACCATGTCGCGTTTGGAGTGCCTAAACAATGGAGATCCCCCACAAGTGACCCCATTTTAAAAACTAGACCCCCCCCAAGGTACTTATCTAGATGCATAGTGAGCACTTTGAACCCCCAGGTGCTACACAAATTGATCCATAAAAATGAAAAATTGCTTTTTTTTTCCCAAAATGTTTATTTTAGCCTCAATTTGTTAATTTCCACATGGGTAACAGGATAAAATGGATCTTAAAATTTATTGGGCAATTTCTCCTGAGTACAATGATACCTCACATGTGGGGGTAAACCACTGTTTGGGCACACGGCAGGGCTCGGAAGGGAAGGAGCGCCATTTGACTTTTTGAATGAAAAATTTGCTCCAATCGTTAGCAGACACCATGTCGCGTTTGGAGAGCCCCTGTGTGCCTAAACATTGGAGCTCCCCCACAAGTGAGCCCATTTTTGAAAATAGACCTCCCATGGAACTAATCTAGATGTGCGGTGACCACTTTAAACCCCAAAGTGCTTCATAGAAGTTTACAACGCAGAGCCGTGAAAATAAAAAATAATTTTTTCCCTCAAAAATTATGTTTTAGCAAGCAATTTTATTATTTTCGCAAGGGTAACAGGATAAATTGGACCCCAATAGTTGTTGCCCCGTTTGTCCTGAGTATGCTGGTACCCCATATGTGGGGGTAAACCACTGTTTGGGCGCACGTTGGGGCTCGGAAGGGAGGGAGCACAATTTGACTTTTTGAACGCAAGATTGGCTGGAATCAATGGTGGCGCCATGTTGTGTTTGGAGACCCCTGATGTGCCTAAACAGTGGAAACCCCTCAATTCTACGAACCAAATCCGTACAATGTGCACATAGCCTAATTCTAACCCTAACCCTAGTTCAAACCCTAATTCTAACCCTATCCCTAACCCTAGTGGAAAAATAAAAGTACCGTATATACTCGAGTATAAGCCGACCCCCCTAATTTTGCCACAAAAAAAATGGGAAAACTTATTGACTCGAGTATAAGCCTAGGGTGGAAATGCAGCATCTACCGGTGAATTTCAAAAATAAAAATAGATCATTATTTCCCCATAGCTGTGCCATATAGTGCTCTGCACCGTTCATATTTCCACATAGCTGTGCCATATAGTGCTCTGCACCGTTCATACTTCCCCAAAGCTGTGCCATATAGTGCTCTGCACCGTTCATACTGCCCCATAGCTGTACCATATAGTGCTCTGCACCGTTCATACTGCCCCATAGCTGTACCATATAGTGCTCTGCACCGTTCATACTGCCCCATAGCTGTGCCATATAGTGCTCTGCACCGTTCATACTGCCCCATAGCTGTACCATATAGTGCTCTGCACCGTTCATACTGCCCCATAGCTGTGCCATATAGTGCTCTGCACCGTTCATACTGACCCATAGCTGTACCATATAGTGCTCTGCACCGTTCATACTGCCCCATAGCTGTGCCATATAGTGCTCTGCGCCGTTCATATTGCCCCATAGCTGTGCCATATAGTGCTCTGCACCGTTCATACTGCCCCATAGCTGTGCCATATAGTGCTCTGCGCCGTTCATACTGCCCCATAGCTGTGCCATATAGTGCTCTGCGCCGTTCATACTGCCCCATAGCTGTGCCATATAGTGCTCTGCACCGTTCATACTGCCCCATAGCTGTGCCATATAGTGCTCTGCACCGTTCATACTGCCCCATAACTGTGCCATATAGTGCTCTGCACCGTTCATACTGCCCCATAGCTGTGCCATATAGTGCTCTGCACCGTTCATACTGCCCCATAGCTGTGCCATATAGTGCTCTGCACCGTTCATACTGCCCCATAGCTGTGCCATATAGTGCTCTGCACTGTTCATACTGCCCCATAGCTGTGCCATATAGTGCTCTGCACCGTTCATACTGCCCCATAGCTGTGCCATATAGTGCTCTGCACCGTTCATACTGCCCCATAGCTGTGCCATATAGTGCTCTGCACCGTTCATATTGCCCCATAGATGTTCCACATAAATCTGTGCCGCTGCAATAAAAAAAAAAGCCATACTCACCTCTCTTGCTTGCAGCTCCCAGCGTCCGATCCCGGCGTCTCTGCGCACTGACTGATCAGGCAGAGGGCGCTGCGCACACTATATGTGTCATCGCGCCCTCTGACCTGAACAAAAATTTGGGCTGAAAATCTCGGCTTATACTCGAGTATATACGGTAAATATATTTTCTTTATTTTATTATTGTCCCTACCTATGGGGGTGATAAAGGAGGGGTTCATTTACTATTTTTTTTATTTTGATCACTGTGATAGGTTTTATCACAGTGATCAAAATGTACCTGTAACGAATCTGCCGGCCGGCAGTTTCAGCGGGCGCACTGCGCATGCGCCTGCCATTTTGGAAGATGGCAGCGCCCATCTACAAGATGCATGGACACCGGGAGGCTCGGTAAGTATGAGGGGGTGGATCGGAGCACGGGGGGAGCGGACAGGAGGACGGAGGGGAGCGGAGCACAGTATAGGACAGGACGGAGGACTGGGGAGGAGATTGTGGCGGTGGCGGGGGCAGATCAGGGTTTCCATCCATGGCCGATGATATTGCAGCATCGGCCATGGCTGGATTGTAATATTTCACCACTTTTCATAGTTGAAATATTACAAATTGCTCTGATTGGCTGTTGAAAGTGAAACAGCCAATCAGAGCGATCGTAGCCACGCGGGGGCAAAGCCACCCCCCCACCCCCCCTGGCTGAAGTACCACTCCCCCTGTCCCTGCAGATTGGGTGAAATTGGAGTTAACCCTTTCACCCGATTAGTAGGGACACGATCCCTCCATGACGCCACATAGGCGTCATAGGTCGGATTGGCACCGCCTTTCATGATGCCTACGTGGCGTCACAGGTCGGGAAGGGGTTAATGAAATAAAACACACATTTTTCCCATATTTATTATACTGGTAATCCATGTGTCGCCCTCGATTGCCTGAAAATAAAGAAAAATAATAAATACTTCCTGTTCCGACGTAGTCCATTTAATAACGAGTGTCCCACGATGAGTCCAGCTGTGCTACATCTGGATGCCTGACATCCAGACATAGCAGAGCTTGTAGATGACCACTGGAGATCTCCGGCGATCACCTAACTCTAGCTGTCGCCGACCGTGAGAACCAGCCTAGTGACTGGAGATAACCCCCGGTCACATGCACGGCAGTTCTCGCGCTAAGATAAGTTATCTGCGGACTTCCGGAAGTGGGGCAGGTAAGACCTTATTTAAATTAGTAGACATGCGTAGTAAGCAGTGTGTACGCAGTTATTACGCATGTGACTAATGATTAGATGCGATTTTACCGCATCTAATGATAGTCTATCGGAAATTTACGGTGCGGCGACAGACATGCTGCGTTCTGGAAAGACGTGCCGCATGTCCGTTTACGTGGGTCTGACGCCTGCGTGTCTTAACGTATAGTGGAGACGGGATTTCAGGAAATCCACTCCACAGCGCTGTAACATCTGGACGCTGCGTCAAACACACAGCGTTTCTTGACTGTGGAAACACCCCCTCAGGCTATGTGCCCACGTTGCGGATTCGTGCGCGGATTACTGCAAGATTTTCTGCGTTTTTGTGCAGATTCCGCACAAAGAATTGACATGCTGCGGAAAATACAACGCAGCGTTTCCACGCGGTATTTTCCGCACCATGGGATCAGCGGATTTGGTTTTCCATAGGTTTACATGGTACTGTAAATGTGGTGGAAAACTGCTGCGAATCCGCAGCGGCCAATCCGCAATGTGTGCACATAGCCCCAGTCTGTCGGCTACAGCAGCCTGTTCAGAAGTTAGCGACATTTAGGTGGTAAAAATATACTTTTTCATTTCTGTCATGTCACTTTGCATTAATTCCTGAAAATCACAAAATCACCTGAAGGGTTAATAAACTACGTGATGGCAAATTTTAATATGTTGAGGGATGCTGTTTTTAAAATATCACTTTTGGGGGGTTCCCAATATATAGGACCCCTAAAGCCACTTCAAACATGGATAGATCCCTAAAAAAAATAATTTTATACATTTCCATGCAAAAATTTGACCCCTTAGCGACCGCCGATACGCCTTTTAACGGCGGCCGCTAAGGGTACTTAAGCCACAGCGCCGTTAATTAACGACGCTGTGGAAAAAGTACATAGCGCCCCCCAGAGGCCGATTTTCTCCGGGGTCTCAGCTGCCGATTCGGGGTTTTTTTTACCCACCCCGCTTTTGCGATCGCCGGTAATTAACCGTTTACCGGCGATCGCAAAAAAAACAAAACGCTTTAGTATTGTGTTTCTCTCCCCTCTAGTGTGATCGGACATTAGAGGGGAGAGAAATAGGGTCCCCCGAGCCCCCCACGGTACCTTATGTACCGGAGAAGGTGCCCCACCGGTCCCCGACCCTCCTCCTTCATGTCCGGGCTGCGGGCTCCAAAATGGCGGGCGCATGTGCAGATGCGCCCGCCAAAACCTTACGAACCCCGGTGTATTGGGGTCGGTTTTTACCGACCCCCTGGAGCGATCGCAATCCCGGGGGTCTTTACAGACCCCCGGGGTTGCGATCGCTGCAAATAGTTTGTAAAAAAAAAAAAAAAAAAATGCTTTGCATTTCTCTCCCCTCTGATGTGATCGCACATCAGGAGGGAGAGAAATAGAGCCCCCGAGCCCCCCACCATACCTCCTGCTGATGTGCCCCGGTCCTCAGCCCATGGTCCCCGGTCCTCAGCCCACGGCTCCTGGCCCCCCTTCTTCTTCTCTGCTGGAAGAAAATGGCGGGCGCAGGCGCAGTGCGCCTGCCATGATCTGCCAGCAGAGTCCCAGCAACCTATGAGAATTTTCTCATTGGCTGCTGGGTTTTGATTACTGTAATATGTCCAATTACAGTGATCAAAACCCCAAATGTTTGATAAACATGGCAGCACTTGGGCTGTACCTCTCTCTTCTCTCCTTGTAGTTGTTCTAGGAGAGAAGAGAGAGAGACTACAGTTCAAGTGCTGCCCTGTCAGTTACAAAAAACACTTTATTTATATCCGCCAGCATCCAATTTACCCACCCCCGTTCTCCGTAATCCCTGCATCATCAGCAGAGGATTATAAAAAAAAAAAAAAAAAAAATTATAATTTAAAAAAAAAAAAAATTTTAGGGTTAGGGGAGGAATTAGATAAAATGGCCCGCAGAACTGTTAGCGCGGAGCAAGCTTACAGCCTGCTTTGCTCCGGCAGCTAAACAGATTCTGCCCCTGAAGTTGAGCAGTTTTCAGACAGTGATGACGACTCTTCCTCCACGGGATCCCCCAGCCCGGTGGTAGCGGAGTCGGTCATCACTGCTGAAGCTTCAGAGGCAGGACCAAGTACCGCAGCCCGCCCCCCCCCGCTGTGGTATAATGACACCTCATTTTCCCCTCAAATTCCCCCTTTTTCTGCAGTCCCTGGAATAAAAGTAGATGTCGCCAATTTTACCCCCATTGATTTTTTTTTTAAATTTTCATTAGCCCCGAAGTCCTGCAATTAATCGTCCACCAAAAACAAACCTATATGCCCGGCAATATATTTCCCAAAAACCCACTGCCTTTCATTCCCGTTCCTGGATCCCCACAAATGTCCCCGAAATTAAAAAATTCTTAGGCCTCACCCTGAATATGGGTATAGTAAAAAAACCCACTCTCTGCTCTTACTGGGCAACAAAAGCTGTCCACTGCACCCCTGTATTTGCAGCCATCATGTCCCGAGCCCGTTACGAAGCCCTGATGAGATTCATCCACTTCAAGCTCTCCCAAGAACTGACCCCAACTACGATCAGCTAAATAAATTAAGACCCCTAATTTCCCTCCTAAAAACTTCCTTTCTAAATTCCTATACCCCAGAGCAAAATGTGGCAGTCGACGAGTCCTTGATGAGCTACAAGGGCCGTCTGTCATTCCGCCAATTTATTCCCTCCAAGAGAGCCAAATACGGCATAAAATTATATAAAGCTTGCGAGAGCTCATCAGGGTACACGTCCACCTTCCTAATTTATGAAGGTAGGGACCGCCAAATAAACCCCCCAAACTGCCCCCAGACAATTGGTATCCCAGGCAAAATTGTCTGGGAGCTAATGACGCCCTTTCTCAATCAAGGGTACCACGTGTATACCGACAACTATTACACGAGCATCCCCCTATACAAATCCCTCCATGCTGCAAATACAGGGGCCTGTGGGACAGTGAGGAAAAACAGAGTGGGGTTTCCGTCACAGTTGGTGTCCAGACGTTTGGAGAGGGGGGCGTCATTTTCACTTGCAAGCGACCAACTACTTGCAGTGAAGTGGAAAGACAGGAAGGACGTCTATATGCTTTCCACACTGCATACGGACACCACTGTGATGGTCAGAGAGAGGGGTGCCACCAGGGACAAAGAAAAACCTGTCTGCGTCACAGACTATAACAGACATATGGGTGGCGTAGACCTGTCAGACCAGGTTCTGCAACCATAACTGGTCAAGAGGAAGACCAGGGCGTGGTATAAAAAAGTGGCAATCTATCTAATTCAGACTGCCACATATAACAGTTTTGTCCTATATAAAAAATCTCAAGGACCGCTAACTTTCCTGCACTTTCAGGAAAAAGTAGTAGAGAGCCTCATATTTGAGTCCATGGCACCGGGGGAAGCCTTCGACTCTGAGGATTCCCGGAGACTTTCAGAACGCCATTTTCCTCACCCTGTCCCTGTCACTCCCACCCAAAGGTATCCTCAAAAAAGGTGCCGAGTTTGCAGAAAGCATGGCAGACGGAGTGATTCCCGATTCTATTGCCCCACATGCCCATCCCAACCAGGCCTTTGTATCTCCCCCTGTTTTGAGACCTACCACACCACCTACAATTATTAGTTTGCTTTTTTTCAATAATTTTTATTTTCTGCTTAGTGGCTCCAGTAGTACAATTTGGAACAATTGATAAATAATATTTTAATTAGTAGATCCCATTTTACCCCATTTCACAATTAATTCCAGAACTTGATCAATCCCATACCAAACTATCCCAACAAATTCTCATCCACGTACCCACGTCTGTACGCTCTAGAGTGTGGACCCCACAAATGTTCTTGCAAAGTCAGGTCATCTGAAAATTCTACGACTCGATCAATCCCATACCAATCTACTATCCCAACTTATTCTCATCCACGTACCCACGTCTGTACGCTCTAGAGTGTGGACCCCACAAATGTTCTTGCAAAGTCAGGTCATCTGAAAATTCTACGACTCGATCAATCCCATACCAAACTACTATTCCAACAAATTCTCGTCCACGTACCTATGTCAATAAGCGTTAGAATGTGGACCCCAGAAATGATCTTGAAAAGTGAGATTATCTGAAAATGAATTCTAGGACTTGATTACTCACAAACCTTTTTGACCATTTATCTAACTTTGACTGTTTTTATAACTGTCTTGCTACACAAAACTTTGGCTTCCATTTATATTACTTATATTTATGTTGATGATACGGGCATGATCATTTTATTGTAGGATTTCTAAAAAATGAGGAAGTTCCGTACTTATACACTATGGGCTTTACTTTATGGTTCTTGCCGAACCTCTGGTACCAGACAATACTTTCTATAGAGAACTGGTTGTTTTGTGCATATAGCGGTTCTGACCTTGGCGGGTGGGAGCTTGCTATGGTGTACCACGTCTATTGGCACATTCGTCTCTCATATAGGGATTGATGGAGCTAAAAGGACGTTGTACGACCAGTCTCTGAAAGTGTCTGCCATTCTAGCCCTGATGGTGTTCTTTCATCTTTGGAACAAACTCCGCTTTGCCACATAGTTGGCTGCATTTTCCTACACATTTTGCCCTTCATTCCAGTACAGTTTATTCTTCCTGCTACAATATACGCAAATGCGGGACAACTGTTTTGTTAGCAAGATCAATTTTATAGTCAGCCATTGTGTTTTAGGAGCATGCCTCCCTCTGTGAGTAATAATTCCTGGAAGGATTTTCTTTTTTGCTCAATGTCTCTAGAAGCTTTGAATGGGTCCTGGATCTTCAATTTCAAATAAAGCCAAATTTGTCACATTGTGCCCCTTTCTGTCCAAGCCCTGCCATTTGTCCAAACAGAACTTTTTTACTAGATATGGGATATCGCTGCACTCATAATAAAGTGGGTAACGAATTGTGGGGTCCACTTTTTGATGTTATTTCTGAAAAAGTGAGACATTCAGGTCTAAAACAAGATTCTCGTGGAAAAAAATGAATTTTTTCAATATGCCGACCTAATGTCATCAAACTCTGTGTCATACATGTGGGTTCAAATTGCTCAATATACCCCTGATTAAAATCTTTGAGGGGTGTAGTTTCCAAAACGGGGTCAGTTGTGGGGGGTTTCTGCTGTTAGGCACATCTACAAACCCAAAATGGCGTCCGCTCTCACAATTAAGAGATTAAAAAGTCAAACGGCGCGCCTTCCCTTCCAAGCTCCGCAGTGCGCTCAAACAGAGGTTTACCCCCACATACGGGGTATCGACATACTCAGGACAAATTGCACAACAACTTTTGGGGTCCACTATGTCTTGCTACCCTTGGGAAAATAAAAAATTGGGGGTGAAAAGATCATTTTTGTGAAAAAAAAAAAAGATTTTTAATTTTTTCGGCTCTACGTTATAAACTTGTGTGAAGCATTTGGGGGTTCAAAGTGTTGACCACACACCTAGATAAGTTCCTTAGGGGGTCTAGTTTCCAAAATGGTGTCACTTGTGGGGGGTTTCCACTGTTTAAGCACATCAGGGGCTCTCCAAATGCGACATGGTGTCCGATCTCAATTCCAGAGAATTCTATGTTGAAAAAGTCAAATGGCGCTCCTTCCCTTCTGAGCTCTACTGTGCACCCAAACAGAGGTTTACCCCCACATACGGGGTATCGACATACTCAGGACAAATTGCACAACAACTTTTGGGGTCCATTTTGTCTTGCTACCCTTGGGAAAATAAAAAATTGGAGGTGAAAAGATCATTTTTGTGAAAAAAAATGATTTTTAATTTTTTCGGCTCTACGTTATAAACTTGTGTGTAGCACTTGGGGGTTCAAAGTGTTGACCACACACCTAGATAAGTTTCTTAGGGGGTCTAGTTTCCAAAATGGTGTCACTTGTGGGGGGTTTCAACTGTTTAGGCACATCAGCGGCTCTCCAAACGCGACATGGTGTCTGATCTCAATTCCAGGGAATTCTATGTTGAAAAAGCCAAATGGCGCTCCTTCCCTTCTGAGCTCTACTGTGCACCCAAACAGTGGTCCCTCCCCACATATGGGGTATCGGCATTCTCCGGACAAATTGCACAACAAATTATGTGGTTCATTTTCTTTTTTTACACTTGTGAAAATAAAAAAAATTGGTTCTGAAGTAAAATGTTTGTGAAAAAAAGTAAAATGTTCATTTTTTCCTTCCACATTGCTTCAGTTCCTATGCAGCAACTGAAGGGTTAATAAACTTCTTGAATGTGGTTTTGCGCACCTTGAGGGGTGCAGTTTTTAGAATGGTGTAAATTTTGATCATTTTCTGCTACATAGACCCCTCAAACTGACTTCAAATGTGAGGTGGTCCCTAAAAAAAATGGTTTTGTAAATTTTGCTGTAAAAATAAGAAATTGCTGGTCAAATTTTAACCCTTAACTCCCTAATAAAAAAAATTTTTTTTTCCAAAATTCTGCTGATGTAAAGTAGACATATGGGAAATGTTATTTATTGACCATTTTGTGTGACATATCTCTTTGATGTAAGGGAATAAAAATTCAAATTTTGAAAATTGCTAAATTTTCAAAATTTTCGCTATATTTCCGTTTTTTTTAATAAATAAAAGCAAGTAATATCAAATAAATGTTACCACTAACATGAAGTACAATATGTCACGAAAAAACAATCTCAGAATCAGCGGGATCCGTTGAAGCGTTCCAGAGTTATAACCTCATAAAGTGACAGTGGTCAGAATTGTAAAAATTGGCCTGGTCATTAAGTACCAAATTGGCTCTGTCACTAAGGTGTTAAAATTACTGGTACATTTTGAAACCTCCTAAAACACTAACAAAATAAAATAACATTTTACAGATGGTGCTGATGTAAAGCTGACATGTGGGAAATGTTATATATTAATGTTTTTCTATGGTATGACTATCTGTATTAAAGGGATAATCATTCAAATTTTGAAAATTGGTAATTTTTTTTTAACCATTTTTGTCAAATTTCTAATATTTTTTTTTATAAAAAAAAACCCACAAAACATTTAGGCCTAAGTTTACCATTTTCATAAAGTATAATGTGTCACGAAAAAACGTGTAACAATGGCCAAACACTATAAAATAGGTGCATCTGAACACCGTGAGCGAAGCAGAAAACTACTGTCATACGTCTGCAAGTGTTGCTCTAGTTTCCATACCCGACACCTCCCTGGATTCATTAGTGGAGGACAGGCTGGAACCTGTAGTGCTTGTCAATAATGATGTTCCTGCGGTGACATAAGAACTATTTATAACATGATCTCCCCCTTTAACCCTGCAAAGTCCGCTGTGTAGGTGGGAGGCATTGCACACAATGTGCAGCGCAGACCACCCAGCGGGAACATTGTAGGGCTTGTGTTGCCAGTAATGAGTTTCAGGCTGTGTCTGTGGGGAAAGTGAATGCTATTTTGATTTCATTGTTCCAGACATTTGTCAGCCAAAAAAGTGTTTTATTTGTAAGGCGACGTTTTGTGTCTTTTGTACTCGCATTGCTGAGGATTTCTTTGCTGTGTTGTAATGTCAGCTCGGGTGTCGTGTTTGTGTTGGCAGCACATTCTCGCAGGTGTGTCCACCTCATTCTGCAGCCCTCCTTATTTAGACACCAAGGATTAGGTTGTAAAATTGTAAAAATTGCAACATGGTGTGTTAGCCGCGCCCTGCCGCACACCGCGAAAATACGCATGCGTAAGGAAACGCAAGTGAAAGCATGCAAACGCATGAACCTGCGTCCACAATGTAAAAGATATGAAATCGACGCATGCGGCTGTATGCGTCAGAAACACTGCAGACACAACCGCAAATGTGAAACCAGCCTTACCGAGGGGTCTGGAGCTGGGGGTGTTGCGGTGGTGGTATGGCAGCGAGCGGTGGTTCTGCGATGGTGGTATGGCGGTGGCCCTGTGGAGGTGACATATGGCGGCCGCACTTCTTCCGGGGTCCGGCTTCTAACTCTGCGCAGGCACAGATGGAGGAAAGCCGAGATCTCCATCCACGCCTGCCTCTACGTGACATCTCCTGGAAGATGGTCGCGGATACAGCGCAGATGGAGATCTCTGCACCAAGATCTCCATCTGCGCATGCGCTGCCCCGGCAGCCATTTTCCCGGAGTCCACAGCATAGTAAACAATGCGGGGGCTCTGGGCTTTCACATAATGTCGGCAGAGCCCCCGCACCATCGGACACCCGCAGCGCCACTCTTGCCTCCTCCAGCAGCAACACTGGGACCCTGCACCACTGCAGCCAGCACCACCGAACACCAGCAGCGACCCTGGGACCCTGCACCACTGCGGCCAGCACCACCGAACACCAGCAGCGACCCTGGGACCCTGCACCACTGCGGCCAGCACCACCGAACACCAGCAGCGACCCTGGGACCCTGCACCACTGCGGCCAGCACCACCGAACACCAGCAGCGACCCTGGGACCCCGCTTCACAGCAGCCCCCACCCCCAATAAGCAATAAGACGCCTGGATTGTAAGAAGCACCACCATTTTACTCAAAGAACAAAGTTTTTTTATTCCTATTTTTCACCTTAAAATTTGGGGTGCGTTTTATAATCTGGTGCGTTTTATAAACCGCAAAATCTGGTACTTCTAGTATTTTGTGTGACCTCCGTGATTTTTAAGGACATCACTAATCCTTCTAGGCATGGAATGAATACGTTGGAGACACATTGCAACATCTATGTCTTTTCATTCTTCATCAATGACCTCGTTTAGAGCCCGGATGCTGGACGAAGAGTGATGCGCCACTTGTCTCTCTAGAATTCCCCATGAAGCTATGTGCACACATTCAGTAAATGGATGCAGACAATTGTTTTTTGGTGCGTTTTTGCCCTGCATTTTTGACTGATTGAAGTGAAGTCCGTGGTGAAAAATGCCGGCAAAAACACAAGAGAATTGACACGCTGCAGATTATTTTCTGCACCAAATCTGCAAGTCACAAATAAGCAACGTGCGCATGACACGTCCGGTTCTCACTCACTTTGCTGGCATCAGGTTTTGCTAACAAATCTGCAATGTGCATACAAACTCTTAGTGTTCAGTTGGGTTCAGATTCACCCTTCTCATTTTTCGTGTTTTGCTACCATACAACCTGGAATTTCACTGTTTTTTTTGAGGATTTGCATCAGTTCATATAAAGCACATGCCTACAACTGAGAACATTTGTTTTTCTTTTTATTGTAAAACAAACAACAAATAGGGCAAAATAACTGAAACCATCAGTGTGCATAACTCTTCACCCCCCTAAAGTCAGTACTTTGTGGAGCCTCCTTTTGCGCCAATAATGACTGCAAGTTGCTTTGGATAAGTCTCTATGAGTTTTCCACATCTTGCCACTGTTTTTTACCCATTCGTCAAGGAAAAACTGCTCCAGCTCATTCAAGTTAGGTGATTTCCTCTGCTGAACAGCAATCTTCAAGTCTGACCACAGGTTCTCAATTGGATTAAGGTCTGGGCTGTGACAAGACCACTCCAGACCATTTACATCTCTCCCCTTAAATGATTTGAGTTTGTTTTAGCAGTATGTTTTGGGTCATTGTCTTGTTGTAAGGTGAACCTCGGTCCCAGTCTCAAATCACTGACAGACTGAAACAGGTTTTGCACAAGAATATCCCTGTATTTCGCACCATCCATCTTCCCCCTGACTCTGACCATATTCCCTGTCCATGCTGCCAAAAAACATCTCTGCAGCATGATGCTGCCACCACGTTTCACTGTGGGGATGGTTTTCTTGGGGTATTTAATTGTGTTGGTTTGGTGCAAGACATAGCGTTTATTTTCGTGGCTAGCAATTTCAATTTTGGTCTCCTCTGACCACATCACATTCCTCCATACATCTGGGGACTCTCACGTGTTTTTTGGCAAGCTCAAAACGAGCCTTACAATGTGTGTAAGTACAGGTTTTTTTTCTGGCCACTCTTCCATAAAGGCCACTTCTATGGAATGTATGGCTTATCATGGCTGTATGAACAGATACTTCAGTCTCTGCTTGGGAACTCTGCAGCTCCTTCAGGGTTATTTTTGGTCTCTGTGCTGCCTCTCTGAATAATGCTCTCTTTGCCCAGGCTGAGAGTTTTGGTGGGCGACCCTCTCATGGCAAGTTTGTCGTGGTACCGTAATTCTTTCAATTTAATGATAATAGATTTGATGGTGCTTCTTGGGGATCAGAGATCAGGATATTTTTTATAACCCAACCCTGACTTGGACTTCTCAACAACTTTGTCCCTGAGCTGTTTGGAGATCTCCTTGGTCTTCATGGTGTTGTTTGGATAGTGGCGCCTCTTGTTAATGGTGTTGCAGCCTCTGTGGCCTTTCAGAAAAAGTAAAGTGTATATAGTGACAGACATGTGATGCTTAGATTGCACACAGAAGGACTTCTGGTCACTAACCATGGGACTTATGAAGGTGATTGCTTGCACCAGAAAGTTTTAGGGGCTTCATAGCAAAAGTGGAGAATACATATGCACATGCCAATTTTTATTTACTTGATCCTATACATTTAATTTATGCTTTTCTCACTTAGCCAACTTAGACTATTTGGTGCTGATGCATCACACACAAATCCTATTACAAAAGTATGTAAGCACAGGTTGTGTTGTAAATATAGAATAGTACAAATATAGAATAGTACAACCCCACATAAGGACGCTGCCCCTACCATGCTTTGTAGGAAACATACTTTTTTCTAAATTCATTTTTCTAATTGTTTGATTATAATTTGGGAAATTGTTCTCATGTTCAGTGAGATATTGATTAAAGTCTTACTTTTCAAAGGAGGTGTACTTATTTATGCTAAAACTGTAAATGTATAAGTGAACTTAAAGGGAACCTGTCACCCCCAAAATCGAAGGTAAGCTAAGCCCACCGGCATCGGGCTTATCTACAGCATTCTGTAATGCTGTAGATAAGCCCCCAATGTATCCTGAAAGATGAGAAAGAGGTTAGATTATACTCACCCAGGGGTGGTCCGGTCTGGGGTCTCCCATCTTCTTACGATGACGTCCTCTTCTTTTCTTCCTGTCGCAGCTCCGGCGCAGGCGTACTTTATCTGCCCTGTTGAGGTCAGAGCAAAGTACTGCAGTGCGCAGGCGCTGGGCCTCTCTGACCTTTCCCGGCACCTGCACACTGCAGTACTTTGCTCTGCCCTCAACAGGACAGACAGAGTACGCCTGCGCTGGAGCGTGAAGACAAGAAGAGGACGTCATCGTAAGAAGATGGGAGGCCCCAGACTGCACCGTGACGCCCATCGGACCGGACCGGGACCCCCCCTGCGTGAATCTAACCTCTTTTTCTCATCTTTCAGGATACATCGAGGGCTTATCTACAGCATTACAGAATGCTGTAGATAAGCCCCTGATGCTGGTGGGCTTAGCTCACCTTCGATTTTGGGGGTGACCGATTCCCTTTAATTTTTCAAAATGGAACGTGTGGTTCATGAATTCTGCACAAAGTAAAAATGCTCTTTATTTTTATGTTTTACCTGTTTTGCAATTTTTTTTATCATGCAAAGTTGTCTGTTCTGGTAAAATGTCGCAAAATTTGAAAAAAAAAAGTTTGAATTACTTTCATGGGGTCTGGAATATATTTTTGCGAAAAATGTTGACTTTTTAAAGAGGTAAAACCATCTAAAAACCACAAACCCCAGCACCGTGGCAAACACATATAACATAGACTTAACCCCTTAGGGACAGGGACAGTTTTTTAAAGTCTGACCAGTGTCACTTTATGTGATAATACTGGAACACTTCAACAAATCCCAGTGATTTTGAGATTGTTTTTTTGTGACACATTGTACTTTATGATAATGGTAAATGTAGGTCAATATGCTTTGTGTTTATTTATTAAAAAAAATCAGAAATTTGACAAAAATACAAAAAATAGCAATTTTCAAACTCTGAATGATAATACTTTTAATCTAGATAGTCATACTTTAGCAACACATTAATAAGTAACATTTCCCTCATGTCTGCATGACCTCCGCACCATTTGTAAAATGTTATTTTATTGTGTTAGCATTTTAGGAGGTTTATAAATGTAGCTACATTTTTTCCTTTTTCCAAGGAAATTTGAAAATAATTTTATTTTGGGACTTATCAGGTCTTATATATTGAAAAAGAAACAAATGCGATACCATTTTATAAACAGCACCCCTGACATATTGAAAACTGCTGTCGGGTAGTTTATTAACCCTTCAGGTGCTTTTCAGGAATTAATGCAAAGTGACACGACAGAAATGAAGAAATATATTTTTACCACCTAAATGTCGGTAACGTCTGAAGAGGCGGCTGTAGCCTGGAGACTGTAAGGCCGCTATTTGGCTGTGAATTGCCATGGCAAACATCAGCACCGTACAATAATGATCTCAGGGCACCGATGGGATAAAGAGGGAGAAGCCACACTGTGTTACCCATTTATAATGATGAAAAACCGGAGGAAAATTGAGTATAAAGGGTTGAAAACACCCATCCAACTTGGTACCACCACCCATCCACTCTGTTACCCTGCTCTAGTGAATTTATTATGTCTATGTAGACCACTGGGTCATTATATGTGTGTATCATATGGAGAGCTGGTGTTCTGTTACCTAGAAATTTTCTATACTAATGGGGGGTTGATGGTGCCAGGGATCATCCATACATCCCGTCCCTTCTTTTAGCATTTTTTGTACTGTATGTCACTTGACAGATTTATTAATAAAGTATCTTGTGTTTAACCCTTTATACTCAATTTTCCTCCGGTTTTCATGTATTTATGGAATGGGTTAATATGTGGTTCCTCCTGGAGAGGCATTGTCTAGTGTAATTCACGTAGGACATAGTCAATATGTGGGTTTCTGGCATTCTGATGATACCATTTATAATGATGTAGTCACTATTAACAGCAGCATCTGAGGGGTTAAACAGATATGGACGCTGACAACTCTGATCGTGGCTGATGCAGCAAGGTGCCAGCTGTAGTGCACAGCCGACAGCTGCTGGATTGTCACCTGTGTGGGGAGGCTAGTCTCTAATCTCAGGACCGTTAAAAGACATTGGCCGTCATTAAGAGGTTAAAAAGGGGCCAATGAATGCATACTGTGCATATACAAATGCAGCTGACACTCTGCCTTGGAGTTGTCTGGCCTTGGTCTAATAATACATTTGATATTTTGTAAATGATTACTTTGCTTTTGGTTAGATAACTGTAGGTGTTTTGTTCTTCTTTTGGGGAGAGTGATTCTTGCATATTGTTAACCTTTAACTGCATTGGTCGTCTGCCAGACTATGTGTGCACACAATGACATCTACCAAGGAAAAGAATGACCTCATTCATGTGCGGGATTAAGGGTACCGTCACACAGTGCAATTTTCATCGCTACGACGGCACGATTCGTGACGTTCGAGCGATATAGTTACGAGATCGCAGTGTCTGACACGCTCCTGCGATCAGGGACCCCGCTGAGAATCGTACGTCGTAGCAGATCGTTTGAAACTTTCTTTCGTCGTCTAGTGTCCCGCTGTGGCGGCATGATTGCATGGTGTAACATATATCGTATACGATGTGCGCATAGTAACCAACGGCTTCTACATCGCACATACGTCATGAAATTATCGCTCCAGCGTCGTAGATTGCAAAGTGTGACAGCAGTCTACGACGCTGGAGCGATATTGTTACGACGCTGGAGCGTCACGGATCGTACCGTCGTAGCGATGAAAATTGCACTGTGTGACGGTACCCTTACGATCGCTCATTAACCAAAGCAAACTGTGGTGTCAGCAAGGGCCCTAACTCGCGATCATTAGTATGAACGAGCATGTTATAGCACTAATAATGACCAGAACTAGGATGTAATAGTAATGTAAGATGTCTACCAAGGACAACATCTGCAAAGAGTTTGTATGTTTTCCCCGTGTTTGCGTGGGTTTCCTCCGGGCACTCCAGTTTCCTCCCACATTCCAAAGACATACTGATAGGGGATTTAGATTGTGAGCCCCATCAGGGACAGTGATAATAATGTGTGTAAAGCGCTGCGGAATATGTTAGCGCTATATAAAAATAAAGATTATTATTATTATTATTAATATTATTATGTCTCCAAGGTGCCCAAGCCTAGTAATGAATAGTGATTACATATTGCAGGCCGCCTGGTTAGGTACTGATAGTGTGCAGCGTGGTCCTTACACTTGATTCATGCTGTTAGGCTACGTTCACATTTGCGTTGTTGTGTGCTGTGTCGGCGACGCAATGCACAACGCACGCAAAAATGCATGCAAAACGCTGTGTTTTGTGACGCATGCGTTCATTTTTATAGCGCAAAAAAAATGCAACAAGCAGCGTCCTCTGCGCCCTGACGCTTGCGCCCAAAAAACGCATGCGTCACAAAACGCAACAAAACGCATGTCCATGCGCCCCCCATGTTAAATATAGGGGCACATGCGTCACCGCGGTTGCGCCCGACGCACCGCAAATGTGAACGTAGCCTTAGTCTTATTATTTGTCTTATCACTCTCCTGATTGATGAATCCAATAGTCAACAGCTGGTATTGCAGCAGGAGATGGAAATAATAGACTGTCTGGGTCCACATACCAACCCCAGACTAGACTGTGGCAGACAATTCGATAAGGGGAGCTGAGGAGGAGGGAGAGGAGTCACCACCAGCCAGAAAGAAGTGTTGGGTGGAGGGGTGTGAGCACATCATGTAGAACCTGTTATGTCTCGGCTCCCGCCCCGGCTCCGCTTCCTTCCCCTACAATCACTGACCTTTGCTGTACTTCACACCATATTTCACAAGTTGCCCTGTGAATTCCAATGACCTCTTCACCCAAGGGCTTTTAAGGCAGATTCAGACACACATGTCTGAGTATTATTTAAGCCTTGAGTTTTTGGAGTTTATCTCACTAAAGGTACCTTCACACATAACGATATTGTTAACGATATCGTTGCTATTTGTGACGTAGCAACGATATCGTTAATGAAATCGTTATGTGTGACAGCGACCAACGATCAGGCCCCTGCTGGGAGATCGTTGGTCGCTGAATAAAGTCCAGAACTTTATTTCGTCGCTGGACTCCTGCTGATATCGCTGGATCGGCGTGTGTGACACCGATCCAGCGATGTCTTCACTGGTAACCAGGGTAAACATCGGGTAACTAAGCGCAGGGCCGCGCTTAGTAACCCGATGTTTACCCTGGTTACCATGCTAAAAGTTAAAAAAAACAAACACTAGATACTTACCTACCGCTGTCTGTCCTCCAGCGCTGTGCTCTGCACTCCTCCTGTACTGGCTGTGAGCCGGAAAGCAGAGCGGTGACGTCACCGCTCTGCTTTCCGGCTCACAGACAGTACAGGAGGAGAGCAGAGAAGCAGAGCGCAGCGCTGGAGGACAGACAGCGGTAGGTAAGTATCTAGTGTTTGTTTTTTTTAACTTTTAGCATGGTAACCAGGGTAAACATCGGGTTACTAAGCGCGGCCCTGCGCTTAGTTACCCGATGTTTACCCTGGTTACCGGCATCGTTGGTCGCTGGAGAGCGGTCTGTGTGACAGCTCTCCAGCGACCAAACAGCGACGCTGCAGCGATCCGGATCGTTGTCGGTATCGCTGCAGCGTCGCTAAGTGTGAAGGGGCCTTAAGGATGCTTTCACTGCATGTTTGCACCTGTTTGTTGTTCCTGTTTGAGTTTACGTCCAATCCCCCTAAAACAAGATTCAGGTGTATGCACCGACAGGACCATAGACCTTAATGGTGCGGACAGCGTGAATGTGCGCTCTATTGTGCATAATTTTCAGGCGTACTCTGTTGCCGATGCCATCCAGCAAATCCTCATTGTGCCTTCGTCTTTGTGTTGTTCAATCTTAGCCAGGTTATCCAGGCTAGGTGTGACTGCAGTCCTAATAAACACACTGCCTCAAACTCTTGTGGTTAAACCTCAGGACGCTCAACATGTGTCACAGCCTAATTCCTACCCCAGACAATCTGCTTTGGGAACATCTCCACATTTGTCAATGCCCATGTTGTTGGGTATCATATCACTGGCCAGGGCTTTGTGAACCACTGCATCCTATACTTTGAAGCTTGCCCCCAGCAATTTATTTTGATCAGTTGATTGTGACATTTATTTTTGTTCTATTTAGATGCTTTAGCTTGTGAATGGTCCGATCCTATGATGCAGTCTCTACCAATCTTTTCTTTCACCCTGGAACCGTGACGCTCCTGGCTGTCTTCTATGCTGGGCCATCCAGTCAGATCAAATATGAGCTTGCTGGCAGAGTTTTGTCATTTCTCCATGATTATCTAATTTTCCCTGCAACCCAAGTGGACTTGCAATATAAAGAACGGTCAAAATTAAAAGCTCATCGTTTCCTATATTCTAGAGCTTCTTCGAAACCTCCTCCCAGAGAGGCTTTTCCGAAGCAAAACTTTTTTGGACTTTCGTGGCTAAGGCTATAGTCTCCAGTCATTCATAGATGGTCTCCAAGTTCACACAGTGGGGATAGTCTTGTTTTTAAAATTACCTCAAAGCTCTACCTGAACCACGTCCTCTGAAACTCTGCGTCCACATTGTCTCCAATTTGCCTGCTCCTTAGCAGGACTTTAGAGATGTCTTTTTTAAATAGAAGGCTTAGTGTGGTTTCACATTTGCGGATGAGGGCTTTGCGGAGGGCTGCGTAGTTCCTCCGTGAAGCCCCACTCACTGCCGCACCTCTTCCTTCAGCTCCACCTATATCGGCATACGTCCTGCGTACCCTATCTTTAACATTGGGTACACAGGCCATGCGGATGTATTCAGATGCCTCCGCATGCATCGTTTTTACGCTGCGCCGACCTGCGTGGAACGCAACATGTTGCATTTTTTTGCAGTCGGCGCAGCGTGAAAATGATACATTCGGAGGCATCCGCATACATCCGCATGGCCTGCGTACCCAATGTTAAAGATAGGGTATGCAGGATGCATGCCGGCGTAGGCGGAGCTAAAGGAAGAGGCATGGCAGTGGGCAGGCCTTAACAGAGGAACTACGCAGTCCTCCGGAAAGCCCTCATCCACAAATGTGAAACTAGCATTAGACACTATCTCCACATCATCCTATTGATTGTGTTTCCATTCTTCCAGATACTGAACCATCAAATGGAAGAGTATATCCGCTATCTCTCCCTGAGACTGAGGCGATATCTGCTTACTTTAAAGATTATCTAGAAAGGGGGTCCATCCAAAAATGTATATCTGCAGCCAGGCAGACTTCCCAAAAAAGAAAGACAGGTTTCTGATACCGTGTGTAGACTTTGGAGGTCTGAATAAAATCACACTAAAACACCATTAATCATTTCCCCATCATACAGAACTGTTTGACAGGATTAAAGCTGCCACCATCTTCACAAGATTGGGCCAGCATGGAAATTATAACCTACTAGATGGAGGCCCGATAAGATATACACAGCACCATCCCCTGTATTATACACACACACATATATATACACACTGTGTTCCAAATTATTCTGCACAAAGAGTTTAGGAGTGATAAGGTTAGAATGTTCTTGTTTGTCATTTAAGCTCATTGATGGTGATGTGTCAGGGCTTTTTATATCACTGAAAGCAATTGCAGATACCTGTGCAAATTAGTTTGGCAGGTGTGTCCAAATAAAGGCAAGACTACTTAAGAAGGCTGTTCCACATTATTAAGCAGCCTACATTTTTGGCCAAAATGGGAAAGAAAAAGGATGTATCGGCTGTTGGGAAGCAACAAATTGTGGAGTATTTAGGTCAAGGCATGACTACAATCAGCATTCCCAAGACACTTCATCGTGATCATCGCACAATCAAGAAGTATGTAGCTGATTCCCAGCACACACGTGTGCGTGCTGATGAGGAAAAATTAAGGACTCTTTCCAACAGGCAATTGCTTAAGGTTAAAAGAGCAGCTGCACAAATGCCGTGTCATAGCAGCAGACAAGTTTTTGAAGCTGCTGGTGCCTCCAACATCCCTAGAACAACAAGATGCAGGGTCCTTCAGAGGTTTGTAGCTGTGCGTAAGCCATCCTGTCGACCACCTCTATCCACTGCACACAAGCAGAAACGGCTCCAGTGTGCCAAACGATACATGAAGACTGACTTCCAAACTGTTTTGTTCACCGATGAGTGCCGTGCAACGCTCGATGGTCCAGATGGATGGAGTGGAGGATGGCTGGTTGATGGACACCCCATGAAAACACGGCTAAGGCGCCAACAAGGAGGAGGTGGAGTAATGTTTTTGGCTGGAATTATGGGTAGAGAGATTGTCGGCCCCTTTATGATCCCTGGAGGGGTAAAGATGAACTCCATAATCTATGTTGAGTTTCTACAACAACACTTCTCATGCTGCAAAAAACACATCTGCATCTCTGGCTGCTGTAGGCATAAAAGAGGACAAACTTATGGTGTGGTCACCATCTTCCCCTGACCTCAACCCCATTGAGAACCTCTGGATCATCATCAAAAGGAGTGTCTATGTATGATGGCGGGAGGCAGTCACATCTAAGCCACAGCTCTGGGAGGGTATTCTGTCCACATGCAAAACAATTGAAGCAGAAACCATCCAAAAATTGACAAATGGACGAGAAAGTTCAGAAGGTTCTTTCAAACAAGGGGTCCTATGTGCAAATGTAACATCACCTAGAATGAAGTTTTCACTTGAAAACTGTTTGATTTCATTTTGTAATAAGCTGCTAATGCTTATAACTTCACAATTGACCATTTTTTTGTTCAAAATTAAATAAAAAAGGTTGAAAACTCTGCTGTGCATAATAATTTGGAACATGCATTTTGAGTGTTTATTTTTTTTTTTAAATATACTGTTTTCATAGGCAGTTTGTTCCAAAACATTGCAATTATACTAGAATAGTAGATGACTGGAAAATAACAATGACTGCAATTGAGATAGGTAATTTGGAGAAACTATGAGGAAATATTATTTGCATAATAACTTGGAACACAGTATGTATGTATGTATATATATATATATATATATATAAACACACACACTGTGTTCCAAATTATTATGCAAATAATATTTCCTCATATTTTCTCTAAATTACCTATCTCAATTGCAGTCATTGTTATTTTCAGTTTTCATCTTTAAATGAGGTGTTTCCAAACTTTTGGTCTGATATATATATACCGTATATACTCGAGTATAAGCCGAGATTTTCAGCCCAAATTTTTGGGCTGAAAGTGCCCCCCTCGGCTTATACTCGAGTCACGGTAGCGGTGGGGTCGGCAGGTGAGGGGCTGAGGGCGCTGGGGTATACTTACCTAGTCCCAGCGATCCTCGCGCTGTCCCTGCCGTCCCACGGGCTTCGGCGCTGCAGCTTCTTCCTCTCTTCAGCGGTCACGTGGGACCGCTCATTACAGAAATGAATAAGCGGCTCCACCTCCCATAGGGGCGGAGCCGCTTATTCATTTCTCTAATCAGCGGTGCCGGTGACCGCTGATAGAGAAAGAAGCTGCGGCACCGAAGACAGGAGGGGACAGCGCGAGGATCGCCAGGACTAGGTGAGTATAGCATATTCACCTGTCCTCGTTCCAGCCGCCGGGCGCCGATCCATCTTCCCGGCCGGCGCCTCCATCTTCCCGGCGTCTCTGCTCTCTGACTGATCAGGCAGAGGGCGCGATGACGCATATAGTGTGCGCGGCGCCCTCTGCCTGATCAGTCAGTGCAGAGACGCTGGGAAGATGGAGGCGCCGGAACGAGACGCCGGGAGCTGCAATCAAGGGAGGTGAGTATGTGTTTTTTTTTCTTTATTGCGGCAGCGGCGGCACAAATTTATGTGGAACATCTATGGGGCACAGTGAACGGTGCAGAGCACCGTATATGGCACAGCACAGCTATAGGGCACAGTGAACGGTGCAGAGCACCGTATATGGCACAGCACAGCTATGGGGCACAGTGAACGGTGCAGAGCACCGTATATGGCACAGCACAGCTATGGGGCACAGTGAACGGTGCAGAGCACCGTATATGGCACAGCACAGCTATGGGGCACAGTGAACGGTGCAGAGCACCGTATATGGCACAGCACAGCTATGGGGCACAGTGAACGGTGCAGAGCACCGTATATGGCACAGCACAGCTATGGGGCACAGTGAACGGTGCAGAGCACCGTATATGGCACAGCACAGCTATGGGGCACAGTGAACGGTGCAGAGCACCGTATATGGCACAGCACAGCTATAGGGCACAGTGAACGGTGCAGAGCACCGTATATGGCACAGCACAGCTATGTATGGGGCACAGTGAACGGTGCAGAGCACCGTATATGGCACAGCACAGCTATGGGGCACAGTGAACGGTGCAGAGCACCGTATATGGCACATCTATGGGGCACAATGAACGGTGCAGAGCACCGTATATGGCACAGCTAGGGGGCATAATGAACGGTGCAGAGCACTATATGGTTCACACCTATGGGGAAATATGAACGGTGCAGAGCACTATATGGCACAGCTATGGGGAAATAATGATCTATTTTTATTTTTGAAATTCACCGGTAAATGCTGCATTTCCACCCTAGGCTTATACTCGAGTCAATAAGTTTTCCCAGTTTTTTGTGGCAAAATTAGGGGGGTCGGCTTATACTCGGGTCGGCTTATACTCGAGTATATACGGTATATATATATATATATATATATATATATATATATATATATATATATCTCAACTCATCAAGAGAAAGCCAAGAGTGTGCAACGCAGTCATCAAGGCAAAAGGTGGCTACTTTGAAGAACCTAGAATATAAGATATAATTTCAGTTGTTTCACACTTTTTTGTTAAGTATATAATTCCACATGTTAATTCATAGTTTTGATGCCTTCAGTTTTAATGTAAAATTTTCATAGTCGTGAAAACACAAAAAAATCTTTAACCCCTTCCCGACCTTTGACGCCACGTAGGCGTCATGAAAGTCGGTGCCAATCCGACCCATGACGCCTATGTGGCGTCATGGAAAGATCGCGTCCCTGCAGATCGGGTGAAAGGGTTAACTCCCATTTCACCCAATCTGCAGGGACAGGGGGAGTGGTAGTTTAGCCCAGGGGGGGTGGCTTCACCCCCCCGTGGCTACGATCGCTCTGATTGGCAGTTTCACTTTCAACAGCCAATCAGAGCGATTTGTAATATTTCACCTATTAAAACTGGTAAAATATTACAATCCAGCCATGGCCGATGCTGCAATATCATCGGCCATGGCTGGAAACACTAATGTGCCCCCACCCCACCCCACCGATCGCCCCCCCAAGCCACCGATCTGTCCGGTACACTGCTCCGGCTCCCCTCCGTCCTGTGCTCCACTCCCCCCGTGCTCTTGTCCGCTCCCCCCGTGCTCCAATCACCCCCCTTGCTCCGATCCAACCCCCCTGCACTCCGATCCACCCCCCCGTGCATCATCCACCCCCGTGCTCCGATCCACCCCCCCGCGCTCCGACCCCCCCCCAATGCTCCGTTCCACCCCCTCGTGCGCCGATCCCCCCCCCGTGCTCCCCCTCACCCCATCATACTTACCAATCCTGCCGGGGTCCGTCCGTCTTCTCCCTGGGTGCCGCCATCTTCCAAAATGGCGGGCGCATGCCCAGTGCGCCCGCCGAATCTGCCGGTTGGCAGATTCGTTCCAAAGTGCATTTTGATCACTGAGATATAATCTATCACAGTGATCAAAATAAAAAAAATAATAAATGACCCCCCCCCCTTTGTCACCCCCATAGGTAGGGACAATAAAAAAATAAAGAATTTTTTTTTTCCCACTAAGGTTAGAATAGGGTTAGGGCTAGGGTTAAGGTTTCGTTATGTGCACACGTATTCTGTTCCTCTGCGGATTTTTCCGCTGCGGATTTGATAAATCCGCAGTGCTAAACCGCTGCGGATTTATGGCGGATTTACCGCGGTTTTTCTGCGCATTTCACTGCGGTTTTACAACTGCGATTTTCTATTGGAGCAGTTGTAAAACCGCTGCGGAATCCGCAGAAACAAGTGACATGCTGCGGAATGTAAACCGCTGCGTTTCCGTGCAGTTTTTCCGCAGCATGTGTACAGCGATTTTTGTTTCCCATAGGTTTACATTGAACTGTAAACTCATGGGATACTGCTGCGGATCCGCAGCGTTTTCCGCAGCGTGTGCACATACCTTTAGAATTAGGCTATGTGCACACGGTGCGGATTTGGCTGCGGATCCGCAGCGGATTGGCCGCTGCGGATTCGCTGCAGTGTTCCATCAGGTTTACAGTACCATGTAAACCTATGGAAAACTAAATCCGCTGTGCCCATGGTGCGGAAAATACCACGCGGAAACGCTGCGTTGTATTTTCCGCAGCATGTCAATTCTTTGTGCGGATTCCGCAGCATTTTACACCTGTTCCTCAATAGGAATCCACAGGTGAAATCCGCACAAAAAACGCTGGAAATCCGCGGTAAATCCGCAGGTAAAACGCAGTGCCTTTTACCCGCGGATTTTTCAAAAATGATGCTGAAAAATCTCATACGAATCCGCAACGTGGGCACATAGCCTTAGGGTTAGGGTTGGAATTAGGGTTGTGGTTAGGGTTGTGATTAGGGTTATGGCTACAGTTGGGATTAGGGTTAGGGGTGTTTTGGGGTTAGTGTTGGAGGTAGAATTGAGGGGTTTCCACTGTTTAGGCACATCAGGGGTCTCCAAACGCAACATGGCGCCACCATTGATTCCAGCCAATCTTGTATTCAAAAAGTCAAATGGTGCCCCCTCACTTCCGAGCCCCGACGTGCGCCCAAACAGTGGTTTACCCCCACATATGGGGCATCAGCATACTCAGGACAAACTGTGCAACAATTACTGGGGTCCAATTTCTCCTGTTACCCTTGTGAAAATTAAAAAATGCTTGCTAAAACATCATTTTTGAGGAAAGAAAAAGTATTTTTTATTTTCACGGCTCTGCGTTGTAAATGTCTGTGAAGCACTTGGGGGTTCAAAGTGCTCACCACATATCTAGATAAGTTCCTTGGGGGGTCTAGTTTCTAAAATGTGGTCACTTGTGGGGGGTTTCTACTGTTTAGGCACACCAGGGGCTCTGCAAACGCAACGTGACACCCGCAGACCATTCCATCAAAGTCTGCATTTCAAAAGTCACTACTTCCCTTCTGAGCCCCGACGTGTGCCCAAACAGTGGTGTACCCCCACACATGGGGTATCAGCGTACTCAGGAGAAACTGGACAACAACTTTTGGGGTCAAATTTCTCCTGTTACCCTTGGGAAAATAAAAAATTGCAGGCTAAAAGATCATTTTTGAGAAAATAATTTTTTATTTTTTTTTCATGGCTCTGCGTTATAAACTTCTGTGAAGCACCTGGGGGTTTAAAGTGCTCAATATGCATCTAGATAAGTTCCTTGGGGGGTCTAGTTTCCAAAATGTGGTCACTTGTGGGGGATCTCCAATTTTTAGGCACACGGGGGCTCTCCAAATGTGACATGGTGTCCGCTAAAGAGTGGAGCCAATTTTTCATTCAAAAAGTCAAATGGCGCTTCTTCCCTTCCAAGCCCTGCCGTGCGCCCAAACAGTGGTTTACCCCCACATATGAGGTATTAGCGTACTCAGGACAAATTGGACAACAACTTTTGTGGTTCAGTTTCTCCTTTTACCATTGGGAAAATAAAAAAATTGTTGCTAAAAGATAATTTTTGTGACTAAAAAGTTAAATGTTCATTTTTTCCTTCCATGTTGCTTCTGCTGCTGTGAAATACCTGAAGGGTTAATAAACTTCTTGAATGTGGTTTTGTGCACCTTGAGGGATGCAGTTTTTAGAATGGTGTCACTTTTGGGTATTTTCAGCCATATAGACCCCTCAAACTGACTTCAAATGTGAGGTGGTCCCTAAAAAAAATGGTTTTGTAAATTTCGTTGTAAAAATGAGAAATCGCTGGTCAAATTTTAACCCTTATAACTTCCAAGCAAAAAAAAATGTTGTTTCCAAAATTATGCTGATGTAAAGTAAACATGTGCGAAATGTTATTTATTAACTATTTTGTGTCACATAACTCTCTGGTTTAACAGAATAAAAATTCAAAATGTGAAAATTGCGAAATTTTCAAAATTTTCGCCAAATTTCCGTTTTTATCACAAATAAACGCAGAATTTATTGACCTAAATTTACCACTAACATGAAGCCCAATATGTCACGAAAAAACAGTCTCAGAACCGCTAGGATCCGTTGAAGCGTTCCTGAGTCATTACCTCATAAAGGGACACTGGTCAAAATAGGCTGGGTCATGAAGGAGTTAAATGAGGTGTGTCCAAACTTTTGGTCTGTACTGTGTATGTGTATGTATGCATATATATATATATATATATATATATATATATATATATATATATATATATATATACATACATACATACACACATACACACATACACACACACACACACACACACACACACACACACACCGCCATCACCTATATTATATATACATAGTATATGGTATTTCCTCCTCTCCACCGAGGACACGCCCTGTTACAGCCGGTGATTCCCGGTGCCCCGCCTCCCTCTGGAGCCGCACCTCTCACTGTCTCCGCCGCTCTCCGCTCCTTGCACCTCAGGGGCC
This sequence comes from Ranitomeya imitator, assembly GCF_032444005.1. NCBI lineage: Eukaryota > Metazoa > Chordata > Amphibia > Anura > Dendrobatidae > Ranitomeya > Ranitomeya imitator. The sequence continues at coordinate 71,043,533 of NC_091291.1, read as the reverse complement.
CCGAGATCAGCAGCGCGGAGAGCAGCATCTCCGGGATCCATCTGCCGCACCTGCTCTCATCCATGTGATCGGCGATCTGCACTCTGTCCCGCCAAATTGGCCACCGCCGCTAGGATTGTCAGAAGTTGTAGTTTTTCACTCGAGTTTTTTTCCCTGTGGTCAGCGGGTCCCAGCAGCGGGGGGTCCGGCGATGACCCGCTGTTTGTACTGCACAAGGGCCTGGTACCACCAGCGGGTGCCATACTGGAATGCCCATCACTTGGGTATTCCAATATGGCGGACGGCTTTGTTCCGCTGCGGCGCGGTGGATTGTGGGATTTGAGGACGTCCAGACGGAAGTGGATGACAGACAATTTAAGGTAATTATATAAATAGATTCCACATTAAAGAGGGTGATGAATGGAAGACCATATTCAACACCTGTGATGGTCGCTATGATTATCTAGTTATTCCGTTTGGCTTATCCAATGCTGGCTGCTTTCCGGAAGTTCTTTAATGAGATCTTTCATGTTGCCCTGTACCTGTACATCCTATTCTATCTCGACATCATCCTAATCTTCTTTAGATATTTGGACTTCGTCATCTTCATGTCTGCTCCATTCTGAAGAGACTGTGATATGAAGAAATGATCTCTGCACATTAGTCTCCAATAAATTCTCTCTGGCATAATTGAATTGTTCAATTGGTGAACTTTTAGTTATAAAACTAGCTCTGGAGGAATGGAGACCTCTACATGAAGACGCTGAATTCCCAATGATTATATAGACCGCAAAAATCTGGATTATCTTCTGAATGCTAGAGACTGAATCCTTAACTGTCATGACTCTTGACAGGTGTCTCTAGACTAGGGGCTCCTTCCCTGTCCCTAACGTTAGGGGCGTCCTGTTCCCCGGATTACTTCTGATGGTGAAGACGCTGGGGCCACATACCTTGGCTTAGCTCCTGAATCCGCCCTGAGTCTGTACCCTTCCACCACCCAGGGAAGAGGGAAGTAGTAGTTACCGTAATACACCACCCAGACTAACAAGGTAATGCGAATAGGGGTAACGAATAATATCAAACATACAAATATACACATATACAAAAGAGGAATGCATCAGTGAGTGGAGAATGGGGTTAAACCAAAGTAGGAGAAGAAGGGGACTTATCACACACTCAAAACCGTGGAACTGTCACTGAGAAATCTACCAAACGCCTTCTCCAATAACCACCAACAGCCATCTCTGACAATTAGTGCCAGCCAGGACCCAGATTATATAGGAGATGGGAGTAGCTAACAGTAGACTGCTGAGAGCCTTAAGGTACTGTCACACTAGACGATATCGCTAGCGATCCGTGACGTTGCAGCGTCCTGGCTAGCGATATCGTCCAGTGTGACAGGCAGCAGCGATCAGGCCCCTGCTGTGCTGTCGCTGGTCGGGTAAGAAAGTCCAGAACTTTATTTGGTCGCTGGACTCCCCGTAGACATCGCTGAATCGGCGTGTGTGACACCGATTCAGCGATGTCTTCGCTGGTAACCAGGGTAAACATCGGGTAACTAAGCGCAGGGCCGCGCTTAGTAACCCGATGTTTACCCTGGTTACCATCGTTAAAGTAAAAAAAAACAACCGCTACATACTTACCTACCGCTGTCTGTCCCCGGCGCTCTGCTTCTCTGCTCTGGCTGTGAGCACAGCGGCCGGAAAGCAGAGCGGTGACGTCACCGCTCTGCTTTCCGGCTGCCCGGCGCTCACAGCCAGAGCAGAGAAGTAGAGCGCCGAGGACAGACAGCGGTAGGTAAGTATGTAGCGTTTGTTTTTTGACTTTTTAGGATGGTAACCAGGGTAAACATCGGGTTACTAAGCGCGGCCCTGCGCTTAGTAACCCGATGTTTACCCTGGTTACCGGGGACCTCGGGATCGTTGGTCGCTGGAGAGCTGTCTGTGTGACAGCTCTCAAGCGACCAAACAGCGACGCTGCAGCGATCCGGATCGTTGTCGGTATCGCTGCAGCGTCGTTTAGTGTGACGGTGCCTTTAGCGCCAGGAGCTCTCAACAGAGCAGATTAACCCCTGCACTGCCAAAAGAAACTTACACTATTTAATAAGAAGGTGAAGTGCTTTTAATCCGTGCAGGAGTAGGAGAAATCAGACGCTGCTGTCTTCTAGCTCCTCTCTGTCGCAGTTACATACCGGTAATTAAACAGATCTCTTAGACCTGATAAGCCTGGTGTATTTACTCTGAAAATCCATGTCAAACTGGCAGTACAATCTTACAGTTAAAGTGATAATTTTTATGAGTCAAGCTCTATCATACATTTTAAACGTTTGCAGCATTATTGGAGTTCATGCATGTATGCATATGACTCATAATATGCTCATTTTAATATGACAAGAAAATCTTCACAAAGGATTATAAAACCATGCTAATATATATTTAAAGAAAGCGCACCAGGCTAATCAAATCAAAGGGAACTATTTTATAATGTATGCTGTTTTGTATTGTGAACTCTGCTGACAGGTTAAGATCGAAAATATTGGACACAATTCAGATAACCAAACTGAAAATGTTTGACTGTGATAAGAGTGAAAATTGTAAAACACTTTATAATTACAATAGCTAATTACTGCGTGTTTCATTTTGTTTTCAGATCTACTCGAAAAACGTTTCTGCAGTGATAAATCTTCAGTGAAATAGCTATATAACATGCTGCAGATGTCCACTAGTGTTTGGGGGGAATTCACTGTCCACCATGTGATGATTAGAGTGATCCCCCACAATTACTTTTCAAGACCAATAGGAACTCATATAGTGACCAACACAAACCTTGTGGTTTTACAAGTGCAGTCAATTATGTTAAATTGTTAAATAAAAGTTAATATTTAGTTACATTATAGAATATTTAGTTAGGGTCTATTTGTCATCGTCAATTTGTAAATAAACTTCTGAAAAGAAGGATACCGCTGAACAGAGGCCAGATGGAGTCCAGAGTAGCTCTGCTGCCTCATTATAGTGAATGTCTCTCTCAGGGGTTTCATCTGTTACATCACTCAGAGATTACGATGCAAACCCCCGATGTAAGTGCTCAGTGTAGGGCGCAGGATAAATGTGATCCCAAACGTTATGTAAGATGTTCCCAGCAAAAGCTTCAACTCAATCCACAAAAAAAGCAAGTCCCCACTCAGGTCCGTCATCTGTTAACAGAAATATAAGGGGCTTCCATGTTATTGGTAGTACAAAGACCCTGTAAAAGTGCTACGGCTCCTGGCCTCCCAAAAGAAATTCAGCAAATTCTGTTCTCCCAAATCCAAATGTCTCCCTCTCTTCTGAGCCCCATAGTGTGCCTAGATCACATTTAGTGTCCACATGTTTTTGGCGATGAAAGCTCTCCCAATTTACGGGTGCGTGTCTCCAGAAGCATGAGCTGGGCACTAGAACATACTCGTCACTACAATGGCAGTTTGCAATTTTCACTCTGCAACATCCACTACTGCCTGTTTCTGGAAAACACCCATGGAGTTAAAAATCATCATTACACTTGTAGATTAATTACTAAAGGGTATAATTTCCAAAATGGGGTACTGTGAGGGTGGTCTGTTTTTCTAGCACTTAAGGGCTCTGTATATGGAGTCCGCACACTATTCTAGGAAAATCTGTGCTCCAGGAGGCAAATAGCGCTCGGTCCCTCCAGAGTCTTGCTGTGTGACTAAGCAGTGTCATTCTTACCCATTTCCCAGTGTGAAAATGTAAAATCTGGGGCTAAATCAAAAATTGTGCTGATGTAAAGCAGACAAGTGGGAAATGTTTTTTATTACATACTGAACAAATGTTATCCCTATGATGAAGTATAATATGTCACAGAAAACCAGTCTCCGAATCAGTGGGATGCGTTGAAGCGTTCCAGGGTTATTACCACATAAAGTGACAGTGGTCAGAATTGTAGAATTTGGCCTGGCCAGGAAGGTGAAAACAGGTTTTGGGGTGAAGGGGTTAATATATCATGACCATCTTTTGTTTGTTAGTCAGCAAACTGATGATGGGCTGCAGAAATAAGAGTGACCTAGCCCAGTCATATATGCAGATGTGCCTGCGGCCTTGTGCTCTTCCTAAGAATGCACAGACGGGTATAGTGTCAGGAGCTCAGGGGCAGATTGAGCCTTTCACCCATTAGAGCCTTTTCGTCGGAGAAGCGCTGGTGTTGTGTATTGTTTGCTACAATTCTACCCTTCAGTCTCCCAGCACACAGCTTCATCTGATGGTACCTGCTGTGATTGTATCCACTCTGGCCCTGTGCCGTCCTATGTAGTTCGCTGTGCAAACAATGGTCATTGGCTATCATTTCAGCAGCCATTTTTCCTAGGTACTTTGGCTCCCTGGCTCCAGGGATTTGCTCCATCGGGTGAGTATCATGGGCAGGATATATGTACATTAGACCTTTGGCCCTAACCATGATACTGCAAGCGTTTTATGTTGTTTTCTCATTATATTTCCTTGTAAAAATTCCGACCTTATCTGCAGTGACCCAGGAAGGAGATTCTTCAGATTCAACCCAGGATGACAAAGTACAAAGATCTCACTTAGCGCAAGCGTGCCCAGTGTTACCCTTTGTGGCTCCTGTTCTGCCCTCGGGAGCTCATCAGAAGTCACTGTAGACCAGTGTAAAGTTCAGGAGCATAGTGTCCGCCAGTCCTACCAGAGCCACAAGACGGCTAATTAGCCGATGAAACGGAGACATTAACAAGTGATGATCTGCAGCCGGGGATCAGACCGCAGTGCATGAGATGGCAGTGTTGTATGGGTGTAGACAGGCCGGGTACAGCAGTGCTCGCGGCTAGGACTACCTCCTGATGTCTCCATCACTGACCAAGCATAGCCAGCCATGTCGTCTCATCACATCTTTGACGAAAGCTTCCATGTGACGATTTAGCCAAAAGAAAAACAACTCCATGTGCTATTCGTCCAAGAGGGGGAAACTGATAGAAAACTCCATAAATTCTGAAAACCAAGAGACCCTAATATTAAATCATTTGATAAACCCATTATCAGTTGTTTATTATTGCAAAGCTGTAATTCAGTATTTTTGCACTTTTTTTGTTTGCTGTCATTTTTATAAAATCCATTTTTTCTGCTGCAGATCTAGCAGCTCTCTGAATGCTGAGCTCCTCTGTATAACCCCACCCACACCGCTTATTGTCTGCTTTCAGTGTACACTGTGCATAGCCAGAAAGTGGCCAATCAGGGGTGAGGATGGGGTTATACACAGCTCATGAATCTACAGGACTACTTGGTAGTAGGTTTACTTGATGTCTAATGATAATCTGCTGATAAAGCATCAAAACTACAGCAAGCAGCCCAGTGACACATCGCTGGAATCAGGGGCTCTGTCTTCACATTATGCTGTTGTCTGATTAGGTGGCAAAGACCCGGTGACAGATTCCCTTTAAATGGGGCTCCCTTGGCACATAATGGCAGCAGATTGGTCTTCTGACTGGTTTTGGTGATGTAAAGCATAGTGATCGGTCAGGAACAGAGCAGTGGATTCGGCGGCTGTGACTGATGCTGGGGCGGGTGGATCGCTGTGATTACAGCTCTGAGTGGTGCAGCCGCCTGCCTGTCATCAGTATCTGTGCACTCGCCATGTTCCATGCTAATAAGAATTGGCCAACACTCAGGCACAGGTCGCCGGCCTCCGGTAAGAACTTCTACTGTCATTTAATGCACTTGAGAAAGGGATGATCTAACCATTGCGTAACCTGCCCCAACAAGTAAGAGCAGCGAGTAGTGAGTAATTATTTCTGTAGTGTAGGTGTAATGTGTACATACATGTGAGAACCAGAGCAGGGATCATTCCGTCACTCATCTTATTGTTGGGAAAGTAGTGGAGAGATGACGGAATGATTGGAGTGGTTGTTTAGAGTTAATCAGTGGACAGCCGCTATGTGTTGGTATTGTCAGTGGGGACAACCATGGTGATAATGGGCCGATCACATGAACATTCTGGGGTTACTTCATTTATATTTGTTTGCTGCACTTTTCTTAAAGATGTAGAAAGCCTAAAGGCAGGTGTCTGTTATTAGCATCGGTGGAGATCAGTTGGCATCTCTTCTGATAGAACCAGGACTGATCCCCTTAACAGGCTTGTTAACGATAATTAAACAACTACAAACAATAATGTGTAACTTATTCACCACGGTTTAAATCTCGTGATCCGCTGTTGTCCTATGTGAAGAGGACCAATGAATAGGCAGGAAGGCTGATATTACTTGTTAGAAGTTTTGTGTATGAGGCATGATGGGCTTGGACTAGCCCACTGGAGCACGAGAGAATCCTCCGGTGGGCCGCTGTGTAGGAGGGGGCCACCACCCTGCTGTATCCGCAGGATTTGGCACTGTATACTTGGATCTCTATGTGCAGACAGAGGCGGCATCTTAATCATTTACATCCTGTCCAGTCCATTGTTATATAAATTAATGATAGAGGATAATGTCACATTTATAGGTAGTTGAAAAGCGGGGTCCTGGATTTGGTTACTGGTGGGCCCTGGGCACCCCAGTCTGACACTGGGCACAAAATACTATTTGGGGGCATTTGGGTCATTAATACTTTGGCACTAATATTTTAGGGTCACTGTTCTTTTCAGAAGCGCTGTCTTCTGAAACTTTTTATTGGAGGTAGATTTCTTAACATTACTTATCAAATACAGTATTTGGGGGCACTGTGCACACAACTGTACAGCAGCAGGCACATAATTGGGGGAAATAGCAAGATGGGCAGTTTGTGATGGTTGGGAAACAATTGTAAGGATGCAGGAAAGTCAGTAGTCAAAGATGTGTGGACAGATAGAGGTCAGAAAAAGCTGCAATCCAATAATACAGAGTCTAAGTCATTGGATTTAGCTGGACTGTGTCAATTCAGATGATCTGCAGAATGTCTGTGTATAACTAATATCTACCACTACATGCCACTGTACATACACACTCACATATACACAGTCCACATATATACATGCACACAGTGTATACACTCACACATACTGTAGACACAGTATATACAGTCACACATACTGTAGACAGCGTATACACTCACACATACTGTAGTGTAGACACACAGTATATACAGTCACACATACTGTAGTGTAGACACAGCGTATACACTCACACATACTGTAGTGTAGACACAGCGTATACACTCACACATACTGTAGTATAGACACACAGTATATACAGTCACACATACTGTAGTGTAGACACAGCGTATACACTCACACATACTGTAGTGTAGACACAGCGTATACACTCACACATACTGTAGTATAGACACACAGTATATACAGTCACACATACTGTAGTGTAGACACAGCGTATACACTCACACATACTGTAGTGTAGACACAGCGTATACACTCACACATACTGTAGTGTAGACACAGCGTATACACTCACACATACTGTAGTATAGACACACAGTATATACAGTCACACATACTGTAGTGTAGACACAGCGTATACACTCACACATACTGTAGTGTAGACGCAGCGTATACTCACACATACTGTAGTGTAGACACAGCGTATACACTCACACATACTGTAGACACACAGTATATACCCTCGCACATACTGTAGACACACAGTATATACAGTCACACATACTGTAGACACCGTTTATACACTCACACATACTGTAGTGTAGACACAGCGTATATAGTCACACATACTGTAGACAGTGTATACACTCACACATACTGTAGACACACAGTATACAGTCACACAGCGTATACACTCACACATACTGTAGTGTAGACACACAGTATATACAGTCACACATACTGTAGTGTAGACACACACAGTATATACAGTCACACATACTGTAGTGTAGACACAGCGTATACACTCACACATACTGTAGTGTAGACACAGCGTATACACTCACACATACTGTAGTGTAGACACAGCGTATACACTCACACATACTGTAGACACACAGTATATACCCTCGCACATACTGTAGACACACAGTATATACAGTCACACATACTGTAGACACCGTGTATACACTCACACATACTGTAGACACACTGTATACAGTCACACAGCGTATACACTCACACATACTGTAGTGTAGACACACAGTATATACAGTCATACATACTGTAGTGTAGACACAGCGTATACAGTCACACATAGTGCAGTGTAGACACACACAGTATATACAGTCAAACATACTGTATTGTAGACACAGCGTATACAGTCACATACTGTAGACATACTATATACAGTCACACATACTGTAGACACACAGTATATACACTCACACATACTGTAGTGTAGATACACAGTATACACACACATACTGAAGACACACAGTATACACACTCACACATACTGTAGATAGACATTATATACAGTAACACATACTGTAGACACAGTATATACAGTCACACATACTGTGGACACACAGTATATAGTCTAACATACTGTGGACACACAGTTTATATATACAGTCACATACTGTAGACACAGTATACACACACATACTGTAGACACACAGTATATAGTCACACATACTGTAGTGTAGATACAGTATATACAGTCACATACTGTAGACACAGTATATACAGTTACACATACTGTAGACACAGTATATACAGTCACACATACTGTGGACACACAGTATATACAGTCACACATACTGTAGACACAGTATACACACTCACACATACTGTAGACACACAGTATATAGTCGCACATACTGTAGTGTAGATACAGTATATACAGTCACATACTGTAGACACAGTATATACAGTTACACATACTGTAGACACAGTAAATACAGTCACACATACTATAGACACACAGTGTATACAGTCACATACTGTAGACACACAGTATATACAGTCACACATACTGTAGACACAGTGTATACAGTCACACATACTGCAGACACAGTGTATACACACACAGACACACACACACACTGTATACACACTGTATTTTTATGGCCGGCGAGAGATGGCCTGTACTGATTGGCTCCATTATTGCATTCTTGTATGTAACCAGGATGACTAGTCACAGAGGTATGACCCTGCCAGATTCTCCTCGCCCCACTCCGCTAGACGGACAGGTCTCTCCCTATATACATACAAAGAAACAGACCTGTCCGTGTAGGTGAGCAAGCGAGGAGATTCCGGCATATCTCTGTGACTAGTCATTCTTGTCCTAGGCCCCTATTTTAAGTATATTTTCACAGAATCGGCACAGCATTTCAGTATTGAGCATAAATGTCAACAAAAATGGAGCAAGTTCAGCCAGCTGATTGGATCTGTTTAGACCCCATTTCTTGCTGGAGGAGAGAGCGCAGTTATTCCACAATTTGTGCAGTGTAAGGCTACTTTCACACTAGCGTCGGTACGGGGCTGTCGCCATGCGTCGGCCCGACGTACCGACGCAAACTGTGAAGAAAATGAACAACGGGGGCAGCGGATGCAGTTTTACAACGCATCCGCTGCCCCATTGTAAGGTCCGGGGAGGAGGGGGCGGAGTTCCGGCCGCACATGCGTGGTCGGAAAAAGCGGAACCGACAGACAAAAAAACATTGCATTCAACGTTTTTTTGTCCCAACGGACTGCAAAAACACCATGCATCCATCGCACGACAGATGCAACGTGTGGCAATCCGTCGCAATGCATTGCTAATGAAAGTCTATGGAGAAAAAACACATCCTGTGGGCAACTTTGCAGGATGCGTTTTTTCTCCCAAACAACGCATTGCGACGGAGGCCAAACAATGCGAGTGTGAAAGTAGCCTAAAATGCATCTGCAGCTTGAAGATACCGTGACCAGTGATCCTGCACTGTATCTGTATGTGGGAAACAAATCAGGAATGACCTAGTGATGAAAAAGCGGTCAGCATCGCTAACCCGAGCTCAGTAGCAAAAGGAATAGGCCCCTTTCACACATCATTTTTTTGCCATCAGTCGCATTCTGTCGAATTTTGAAAAAAACGAATCTGGAAACTGATGCCGCTGTATTAATTTTTTTCTCATAGACTTGTATTAGCGATGGATTGCGCTGGATGGCCTCACATTTCATCGTCGTTCACTGGACCCATCGAAAATTGTTTGTCCGGCGGCCGGAGAAGACAGATAAAGTAACTTTTTTTGTGTACGTCGAAAAAACGGACAACGACCTCCGTCGTTTGCTAGAATGGAAGCCTAAGGCGCCAGATCCGTCAAATGACAGAATCCGGCTCTGGATTCCGTTTTTTTTAACTGAGCATGCTCCAATCCATTTAGCCAGGTCCACTAGTCGGATCTGTCCAAAAAATGGATCTGTCGCATCAGTTTTCACAATCTGCGACGGATCCATCGAGCCAACGACTTGTGACTGACGGCAAAAAGCTGAAGTGTGAAAGGAGCCTTAGCATACTGTAGGTGTTCAGCTTTTACATCTAAGCTATGTTCACACGTTGCGTTTTTGCAGCGTTTTTGATGCAAATTTTAAGCAGTGTTACAGTATTTGGAAAACTACCATGATTTTGTACACTGCAGCATGTCACTTCTTTCAGCGTTTTTTTTTTTTTGTGAATTTGCAGTGTTACTTTCACCCATAAGAGGCAATGGGTAAGTACAAAAGATTTTGCTGCGTTTTTGGTACAAAAACCTTAAGGAAGTTGCAATATGATGTTTTGGAGGCATTAAACTTTATCAGCATATACAAGAGACAACAAAAACCGCAAAAATGCAGCAAAAAAACTGCAGCAAAACACGCTTTTTTTGTAGCACCTTCGAGTAGGTTTTGCCTGCAGAAAAAAAAATGCTTCAAACGCAACGTGTGAACATAGCCTAAGACTCCTGTGAAGATTTGTATTTTTTACTAGACTTTTTTCTGTAAGCAGCCGTCCCCAGCTGTTGCTTGGTTTCTTTGCTTCTGTTCTTGCAGATGTATAATTCATTGTGTGATTGCACAAAATGTGACTTTGCCCTTTGACCAATACGATTCTGCACTTGGCATGTAGTCTACTAAAATACCACATTTTACATGCCAGATACTGAGTCAGATATGAGAATCAGCAACATTAAACAATCACACATCTACTGTGGATATAAAAAGTCATCAGGTTTTTGTCATGTAAAAAAAAAACATACCAAGAAGAATCATTTCAGAGCTTTTTACACCTTTAATGTCACCCATAATCTGACATCTGTGGCTGCATAAGTGTGATCACCCATTGGGTATGTGGCATCGGGAAAGGTCAGAGAGGCCCGGCGCCTGCGCACTGCAGTACTTCCATCTGACCTCAACAGGACAGATAAAGTACGCCTGCGCCGCCGCAGGAAGACAAGAAGAGGACGTCATCCTATGAAGATGGGAGGCCCCGGACCAGACCGCAACGCCCATCGGACCCGGACCTCAGCGGGACCGCCCCTGGGTGAGTATAAAATAACCTGTTTTTCTTATCTTTCAGGATACATTGGGGGCTTATCTACAGCATTACAGAATGCTGTAGATAAGCCACTGATGCCGGTGGCCTTAGGGTACCGTCACACAGTGGCATTTTGATCGCTACGACGGCACGATCCGTGACGCTGCAGCATCGTAACAATAGCGCTCCAGCGTCGTAGACTGCTGTCACACTTTGCAATGTACGACGCTGGAGCGATAATTTCATGACGTATGTGCGATGTAGAAGCCGTTGGTTACTATGCACACATCGTATACAATATCGTGCACACCTTTGTTACACCATGCGATCATGCCGCCACAGCGGGACACTAGACGACGAAAGAAAGTTTCAAACGATCTGCTACGACGTACGATTCTCAGCGGGGTCCCTGATCGCAGGAGCGTGTCAGACACTGCGAGATCGTAACTATATCGCTGGAACGTCACGAATCGTGCCGTCGTAGCGATCAAAATGCCACTGTGTGACGGTACCCTTAGTTTATAGGCTATTTTTGGGGTGACAGGTTCCCTTTTATTTGCCACAGCTATATATAATGTTACTTGGTGGCCTGGCAAATGTAACCTAAAGCCAGTTTCACACGTTTGCAATCCTCATATTATATAGCATTGTCCACTTACAATTGCTCATTTTGCCTTTCTACTGTTATGAACTGGTGGTTTAGGAGCAACATGGGACGAGCTCTGAAGGAGGTGGTACCTGTACTGACCGCAGTCCCTAAGCTCAACACAACACTAGAAGTAGCCGTGGGATGCTCCTGTCACTCCCTAGGCACCTCGTCACAGCCTGAGAATTAACTACCCCTAAAGATAGAAACAGGAAAACTATCTTGCCTCAGAGAAAATCCCCAAAGGATAGATAGCCCCCCACAAGTAATGACTGTGAGTGGAGAGGGAAAAGACATACACAGAATGAAACCAGGATGTAGCACAGGAGGCCAGTCTAGCTAGATAGATAGGACAGGATAGAATACTGTGCGGTCAGTATTAAAAACTACAAAAATCCACACAGAGTTTACAAAAATCTCCACACCTGACTAAAGGTATGGAGGGTAAATCTGCTTCCCAGAGCTTCCAGCTTAACTGAATTAATCCATACTGACAAGCTGGACAAAACATAGAATGCACAGAACGAATAAGTCCACAACATGTGGACAGAAAAGAGCAAAGCAAGGACTTATCTTTGCAGAACTGGTCAGGATATCAGGGAAATCCAGGAGAGATGTGAATCCAACCAGGAATCATTGACAAGTGGCACTGGCTGAAGGGAAGAGCCAGGCATAAATAGCCGAGCAGAAAGACAATCAGTGGAAGCAGCTGCAGACAGCTAAATCCAAGGAGCAGCCATTCCACTTAAAACCACCGGAGGGAGCCCAAGAGCAGAACTCACAAAAGTGCCACTTAGTACTGCAGTGCGCAGGCGCCGGGAAAGGTTAGAGAGGCGGTAAAAAACGCAGCATGTTCATTAATTTTGCGTTTTTTTTGCGGATTTCCCACTACAAAATGCATTGGGAAATGTCCAGAAAAAAACGCCGCAAAAACGCATGCAGATTTCTTGCGGATTTCTTGCAGAAAATTTCAGGTTTTTCTCAGGAATTTTCTGCGAGAAATCCTGAACGTGTGCACATAGCCTAAAGAGTAGTGACGTCACTGAGGAGAGGAGCAGGTCGGCTCTGGATCCTGGAGAAGGCGAGTATATTGGTAAATACACTGCACTATATACACAGATTTATTTAAAAAAAAAAAAAAACACTTCATGGGAAGGCTTCTTTATTAACATCAGCTCAAACACTGGGCACTGAGAGCTTTGTGACGTGTTTCCAAGGCCAAACGGCTACAGGCAACCTTACATCAGCAAGCATAATATCAGATGAAGTGAAATCAGCTGCCTCAGGAGCAGAAGTGTGTATTGTGGAGCAAGGGCTCACACTTCTTTAGCAGGCATCTTATGGAAGCGTTTGGGACGGGTGAATGTCGGGAGAACGTTACAATTTAACAAGTGTAAAACATTATACAAGGGGGAAATATTGTGACAGTTAATGTGAACACTCTGCTTATCTATATATACTCTATAAACACACACTCTTCACCTAGACCACATATGTCAAATTCTGACCCGCAGGGTGAGGGCGTTTGTCCCTCAAAGCAGAGCGTTCCCCCACCCGGCATTGCACTTTCAACTGTATCAACATACTGTATGGAGGACTATGTGAGGCCCCATCATACTGTAATGAGGACTATGTGAGGCCTCATAATACTGTAATGAGGACTATGTGGGGCCCCATCATACTCCTATGGAGGACTATGGGAGGACCCATCATACTGTATGGAGGACTGCTGTATTGAGGACTATATGTGGCCCCATCATAGTGTAATGAGGACTATGTGGGGCCCCATCATACTGTAATGAGGACTATGTGGGGCCCCATCATACTGTAATGAGGACTATGTGGGGCCCCATCATACTGTAATGAGGACTATGTGGGGCCCCATCATACTGTGTGGAGGACTATGTGAGGCCCCATCATACTGTAATGAGGACTATGTGGGGCCCCATCATACTGTAATGAGGACTATGTGGGGCCCCATCATACTGTAATGAGGACTATGTGGGGCCCCATCATACTGTGTGGAGGACTATGTGAGGCCCCACCATACTGTAAGGAGGACTATGTGAGGCCCCCATCATACTGTATGGAGGACTATGTGAGGCCCCATCATGCTGTATGGAACACTTAAGTGGGGCCCCATTGTATTGTATGGAAGAATTATACTGTATGGAGCACTGTGAGGCATTATACTTTATGGAGGGCTGTGTGGGGTTTACAGTTGAGGAATCATACTGTGATGGGGTCACCATACTGTACGTTTGTAGGCTAGTGAGCAAGAATTTACTGTGGGGGTATCTAACTGTGTTATATACAGAATTAGAAGAATTATACTGTATGAAGCACTGTGAGGCCATTATACTTTATGGAGGGCTGTGTGGGGTTTACAGTTGAGGAATCATACTGTGATGGGGTCACCATACTGTACGTTTGTAGGCTACTGAGCAAGAATTTACTGTGGGGGTATCTAACTGTGTTTGGGGGCAGTTTTGTTCACATCATACTTTATTATCTCTATTAATCAAGGTTTTTAATCATTTTTAATTACATGTCTAAATTGAGCTATTGGGCCATATGCTTTTTACTGCTCTTACATAACATCATATAATTCTAATGTTTTATTCTAAGATCTATTTCCGTATTTTTCAGACTATAAGATGCACTGGACCATAAGACACACCTAGGTTTTAGAGGAGGAAATTAGAAAAAAATTGAAGCAAAAAATGAGATCAATTCTGTTCTTAATATCCCCTACCCTGGTATGCATGGCCCCCTCATCCCTACCCTGGTATGCATGGCCCCCTCATCCCTACCCTGGTATGCATTGGCCCTTCATCCTTACCCTGGTATGCATGGCCCTCTTGTCCCTATCCTGGTATGCATTGTCCCCCTCATCCCTATCCTGGTATGCATGGCTCCTCTCATCCCTATCCTGGTATGCATGGCCCCCTCATCCCTATCCTGGTATGCATTGTCCCCTCATCCCTACCCTGGTATGCATGGCCCCCTCATCCCTATCCTGGTATGCATGGCCCCCTCATCCCTATCCTGGTATGCATGGCCCCCTCATCCCTATCCTGGTATGCATGGCCCCCTCATCCCTATCCTGGTATGCATTGTCCCCTCATCCCTATCCTGGTATGCATGGCCCCCTCATCCCCATCCTGGTATGCACGGCCCCCTCATCCCCATCCTGGTATGCATGACCCCCTCATCCCCATCCTGGTATGCATGGCCCCCTCATCCCTATCCTGGAATGCATGATCCCCTCATTCCCATCCTGGTATGCATGGCCCCCTCATCCCTATCCTGGTATGCATGGCCCCCTCATCCCTATCCTGGTATGCATGGCCCCCTCATCCCCATCCTGGTATGCATGGCCCCCTCAACCCCATCCTGGTATGCATGGCCCCCTCATCCCCATCCTGGTATGCATGGCCCCCTCATCCCCATCCTGGTATGCATGGCCCCATCATTCCCATCCTGGTATACATGGCCCCCTCATCCCCATCCTGGTATGCATGGCCCCCTCATCCCCATCCTGGTATACATGGCCCCCCTCATCCCTATCCTGGTATACATGGCCCCTCATTCCTATCTTAGTATGCAGGGCCCCCTCATCCCTATCTTGGTATACATGGCCCCCTCATCCCCATGCTGGTATGCATGGCCCCCTCATCCCTATCCTGGTATGCATGGCCCCCTCATCCCCATCCTGGTATGCATGGTCTCCTCATCCCTATCCTGGTATACATGGCCCCTCATTCCTATCTTAGTATGCAGGGCCCCCTCATCCCTATCTTGGTATACATGGCCCCCTCATCCCCATGCTGGTATGCATGGCCCCCTCATCCCTATCCTGGTATGCATGGCCCCCTCATCCCCATCCTGGTATACATGGCCCCCTCATCCCTATCCTGGTATGCATGGCCCCCCTCATCCCTATCCTGGTATACATGGCCCCCTCATCCCTATCTTGGTATACATGGCCCCCTCATCCCCATCCTGGTATACATGGCCCCCTCATCCCCATGCTGGTATGCATGGCCCCCTCATTCCTATCTTATTATGCATGGCCCCCTCATCCCCATCCTGGTATGCATGGCCCCCTCATCCCCATCTTGGTATGCATGGCCCCCTCATCCCCATCCTGGTATGCATGGCCCCCTCATCCCCATCCTGGTATGAATGGCCCCCTCATCCCCATCCTGGTATGCATGGCCCCCTCATCCCCATCCTGGTATGCATGGCCCCTCATTCCTATCTTAGTATGCATGGCCCCCTCATCCCTATCTTGGTATACATGGCCCCCTCATCCCCATGCTGGTATGCATGGCCCCCTCATCCCTATCCTGGTATGCATGGCCCCCTCATCCCCATCCTGGTATGCATGGTCTCCTCATCCCTATCCTGGTATACATGGCCCCTCATTCCTATCTTAGTATGCAGGGCCCCCTCATCCCTATCTTGGTATACATGGCCCCCTCATCCCCATGCTGGTATGCATGGCCCCCTCATCCCTATCTTGGTATACATGGCCCCTCTCATCCCCATGCTGGTATGCATGGCCCCCTCATCCCTATCCTGGTATGCATGGTCCCCTCATCCCCATGCTGGTATGCATGGCCCCCTCATCCCTATCCTGGTATGCATGGCCCCCTCATCCCCATCCTGGTATACATGGCCCCCTCATCCCTATCCTGGTATGCATGGCCCCCCTCATCCCTATCCTGGTATACATGGCCCCCTCATCCCTATCTTGGTATACATGGCCCCCTCATCCCCATCCTGGTATACATGGCCCCCTCATCCCCATGCTGGTATACATGGCCCCCTCATCCCCATGCTGGTATGCATGGCCCCCTCATTCCTATCTTATTATGCATGGCCCCCTCATCCCTATCCTGGTATGCATGGCCCCCTCATTCCTATCTTATTATGCATGGCCCCCTCATCCCTATCCTGGTATGCATGGCCCCCTCATCCCCATCTTGGTATGCATGGCCCCCTCATCCCCATCCTGGTATGCATGGCCCCCTCATCCCCATCCTGGTATGAATGGCCCCCTCATCCCCATCCTGGTATGCATGGCCCCCTCATCCCCATCCTGGTATGCATGGCCCCTCATTCCTATCTTGGTATGCATGGCCCCCTCATCCCTATCTTGGTATACATGGCCCCCTCATCCCCATGCTGGTATGCATGGCCCCCTCATCCCTATCCTGGTATGCATGGCCCCCTCATCCCCATCCTGGTATGCATGGTCTCCTCATCCCTATCCTGGTATACATGGTCCCTCATTCCTATCTTAGTATGCAGGGCCCCCTCATCCCTATCTTGGTATACATGGCCCCCTCATCCCCATGCTGGTATGCATGGCCCCCTCATCCCTATCTTGGTATACATGGCCCCTCTCATCCCCATGCTGGTATGCATGGCCCCCTCATCCCTATCTTGGTATACATGGCCCCCTCATCCCCATCCTGGTATACATGGCCCCCTCATCCCCATGCTGGTATACATGGCCCCCTCATCCCCATGCTGGTATGCATGGCCCCCTCATTCCTATCTTATTATGCATGGCCCCCTCATTACTATCCTGGTATGCATGGCCCCCTCATTCCTATCTTATTATGCATGGCCCCCTCATCCCTATCCTGGTATGCATGGCCCCCTCATTCCTATCTTATTATGCAGGGCCTCCTCATCCCTATCCTGGTATGCATGGCCCCCTCATTCCTATCTTATTATGCATGGCCCCCTCATCCCCATCCTGGTATACATGGCCCCCTCATTCCTATCTTATTATGCAGGGCCTCCTCATCCCTATCCTGGTATGCATGGCCCCCTCATTCCTATCTTATTATGCATGGCCCCCTCATCCCCATCCTGGTATACATGGCCCCCTCATTCCTATCTTATTATGCAGGGCCTCCTCATCCCTATCCTGGTGTGCATGGCTCCATCCTTATCCAGGTATAATAACATGGGAAAACGTGAGGGCCAAACAATGGCATCCATTCTGGTCACGTGAGGTTGTTGTGGGGCATTGCTAGGGACCTAGGCCCACTGCACCCTGGTCCTAACAGCAGTCAGGGTACTGTGAGGTAACGTGAGTTTGGGGCGCCCTGTGAAGAATATACCTCCTTGTAAAGCTGGAGAATGTTACAGGCAGCTTCACATTCTCGATGTCCCCAGATTTTACGTCTGTGTGAACAGTGGTGTAGCCGGTGTCGCCAGCACCTGGGGCAAGGCAAGAATATCGTACCCCCCTCTAACCCATGTACCATTAGCACTCTCTGTGTCACTTCCAGCCCAACATTGAACTCCTTTTTCCCTAAGTATATGAATTATATATTAAGAAAATGCTGATGTTACAGTTTTCCCTTTGGCTCTATTTTTTTAAGGTTTTTTTTGTGTTAAATCTGGCATAAAATTTGAAAAACAAAAACGTAGACATTGTTACAATATTTTTTTACTTTTTAAAAACTTTTTGTATATTACAATTTGAGTGTATTTTGGGTAACTCGAACCCTTTTTCATTGCCAATGAATAAGGATTACAATCCGAAATATGTTTGCTCATTTTGCTGATTTATGCCACCCCATGTACAGAGCTGCAACATTTATGGATTTTTATACTGAATAATAAAGTTTCTATTTTTACTGAAGACCTATACGCTGGATTTTTCTCCAGTTTTCGTCAGCGCTCAGATGTCACCCAACTACAGTGTGACATTTCCCAGGCACCCATAGACTTGTATGGTGAAGTATGATCCGATTATTGAGCATACAATATCATTGGTCCGTGTGATCCGATGTTGTGTCGGAGAGTGCGCTGGTGTGCCCCTGCCCTTACACTGTGATGTACAGGCGGTCCCTTCGTTCCTGAGCAGTGTGGATCTCTCCCACTCATGAGGGGACAGTTCTTCTGATACCTGGCGTGGCGTTGCTGTGGTGCAGGCTCCGTATGGAGCACTCAGCGCTGATCTCTTGCCTTCTATTAGTGTGTGCTGAATTATAGCCATGTATATTATTATAGCCTGCTATTTTATATATACTGTAGATTTATAGTGTCTTATGATAAGAAATTAAATAAACCCTGTGTAAACACCCCAAATAACAGATCCCAGGTGAGGATCAGGGGCCATTGCTATTAGAGACACTGTACTCTGCGCTCAGTATCTCCAGCTCTGTAAGTCAGCATCATTTAACCCCTGATTTTCCTTCCGTAAAGGTGGATTCCAGCGCCATGGTGCACAAGGTGTGACTTCTGGCAGACGGTTGCTACCATCCTGCCCCACCCTGCAGATTGTCTCTGTCATTGTCCAGGTATGTGAGTGCACATACAGAACACACCCTACCTGAGTGACGGCACCTCCTGTTCCTGGCATGGGGCCATGGGGTGGTGAGCTGCCGCGCTGCATTTTCTGCCCTTTTTTGGAAGTGGGTAAAACCTGTGTTTTTGCTCTCCTCCTCCTCCTCGCAGTCCCATTTAGAAGGCTTGCGTGATCTGAGGGTGTGGGTGAAGGAGTGTCATCGGTATACTTCACCTCTTTGTATCATTTTATTTGAATTTTAAGGGTTTAAAAAAAAATGGCAATTTTGCATCAGACTCTGGGCAATGGTGAGCAGCTACTAGAGTTAGTCTTCTAGGTCCGCTCAGCAACCTCCGAAATGTTG
Source organism: Ranitomeya imitator (assembly GCF_032444005.1). Taxonomy (NCBI): domain Eukaryota; kingdom Metazoa; phylum Chordata; class Amphibia; order Anura; family Dendrobatidae; genus Ranitomeya; species Ranitomeya imitator. The sequence goes on along the minus strand of NC_091291.1, from coordinate 71,023,804 downwards.
GAAGTGCCAACTCCAAACTGGTTTTTGTTTTTAATTATGACAATATATCAAACAAAAAAAAACGCTAATTCACCAAAATGTTAATAAATGAGATAATGTATTCACACCCTAATTGTGTGGCAGATGGAGCCGGGCAAGGTGTCGTATAGATCCTCAAATAAAATCTGAAAGTGTCCGAATTTGTGTGGAATTTCAAGGAATCCGACTTGGAGTCAATCCTCCGCAGATGGATCCGCTTATCTGTCGTATTTTATGGCCTTCAGTAGATCGGGCAGGCCAAGCGTAACCCAAGGTGGTACCCTGCAGACCCCTCTAAAGGGAACACATTCCCTCAATGATCTGTAAAATGTGATATCCGCTGTCATGTCTCCTCTCGGCGGCTGGCTGATTGATCAGTTTTCCCTTCATACTGTTGACTTAGGTAAGCGGTGTTTGCTCTGGAGCCTCTGCATATGGGTGTAATGGTTAGTACAATAGTCTGCCGGCCATATAACGCCGCTGTGTGTGTGATCATGGATCAGTAGTCCTGTGCTATAGACTGTACAGATGGACTGCAGTCAATGCTATCGTCATCATATGTGTACTCTCCAGGGCATACAGTCTAATGTTACACAAAGTAGTGCGGAGCTTCCACAGCTCTCTTCTCACCCCAGTATTCTTAATGACCCCTTTAAAGGAGGCCTTTAGTTTGTGAAATTTGTTGCTTTTAATATGATTTAAAGGGAATGTTTCATCAGGTTTATGTTCCCTCTCTGGGGAGGGCAGCAGTAGAAGACCCTGATCCCAGAGCCGTGTTACTGGCCTGCGAGCAGTAACGCAATATTACCTGCTGCAGCTCTGCTAGTCCTCTCAGTGATGAGCACAGTGTATCTCTCAGTGATTGACAGATTTATCCTACGCTGTGCATAGGAAGCAAAAACTGGGGCAGCACTCCACATAACCATGGGGACGCAAGTGGTTTATTACTCCATACTGGCAATGTTTCGGCTCTGAATTGCTAACCTTCAGACCTGCAGAACCGAAATGTGGCCACTATGGCCTAATAAAGCACTCTCTTTGCCATCATTTTTTGGAGTGCTGCCCCCAGTTTTTGCTTTTGATCTGGATGGTTTGGTTCTTGCCAGCAGCTGTGCAGCCATACTTCTCTGGTGCTGCTCCTATTCATCTACACTGCATAGATAGGAAACTGCTACATGCCCATGGGGGCAGAACAGACAAAGCTCGCGAATATCAAGAACTACATAGCGCGTTATTGAAAGGACTAGCAGAGCTGTAGCAGATTAATCAGTGTTGTATCAAAACTACAGCAAGTAGCCCAGTAGTCACCCAGCACTGGAATCAGGGCCAACAGCACAGTGATGGCGGTGGTCTGACCTGTCAGTCAAGAAGCTGGAGCGCACTATGCCCGACAAACAGGAAGCTGGGAGGACGGGGGGCACTGCGCTCCTGCAGAAGATGAACTATGCCCGACAAACAGGAAGCTGGGAGGACGGGAGGCACTGCGCTCCTGCAGAAGATGAACTATGCCCGACAAACAGGAAGCTGGGAGGACGGGGGGCACTGCGCTCCTGCAGAAGATGAACTATGCCCGACAAACAGGAAGCTGGGAGGACGGGAGGCACTGCGCTCCTGCAGAAGATGAACTATGCCCGACAAGCTGGGAGGACGGGGGGCACTGCGCTCCTGCAGAAGATGAACTATGCCCGACAAACAGGAAGCTGGGAGGACAGGGGGCACTGCGCTCCTGCAGAAGATGAACTATGCCCGACAAACAGGAAGCTGGGAGGACGGGGGGCACTGCGCTCCTGCAGAAGATGATAGGGCAAGCACTGTAGTAATAATACTCGCCTGGCAAGACCCCCAGTGCCCTACTGCCATCCCAGTGGTCTCTTTACTACAGTGGTCATTCATACAGGACGTGATCACAGCAGCAAAGCAAACGGAACCCCATTGGGAGGGCTGGGGAGGCAGGGGATTTAGGAGGTGAGGGTTTTCTATGTTCTACCATTCCATGGTGGCGGAAGTTTTTTTTTTTTTAAGTCCATAGCTCCTCAGTAAGTGTCATTGTTGAAATGACCAGACAGATTGGGAAGCAGTGATTTGATGATCTGCAACGAAGCTGAGCATTGGGAGCAGCACGGCGGCCTTCTTAATGATGGCCGTCAGTCAGTGGTGCACTGCGGAGGGGAATGCAGACTGTTATGTAAATAATGAAAGCTATGCAGCTATGGATGGATGCCTGGCCACTGTGCTGCACCTTGCCATCCTAGAGGTGTCCGATGACAGCTTGGCCCGGGCTTTTTATCTACCGCTGGCAGGAATGATATTGGCTGCTGCAGTGTTACTGGGACTGTATGATCACTACACCTGCTTGGTGTAAAGCTAGTGCAAAGACTGCTGCATACAAGCGACCAAAAATCCAAGGATGGTATTATGGTCGCAGCAAAATGCCGATCACAGCACAGCCACATTCACTCACACCGAGCTTCATTGTAGCAGCACCATAGTTCGGTATTTGGACATGTGGCGGAGCTCCACTCTTAAAGGGGTTGTCCCAGACCTAAACATTGATGGCCTCTTCTTAGGAAAGGTCATCAGTGTCTGATCAGTAGGGGTCTGATTCAAATCAATGGGGAGCGAATGTGCAGTACCCGCCTGCGGCCACTATTCCATCGATGGAGCTGTGCCGCTCTGCAACTGACCATTCCAGACACTAAAACAACAGCAAAAGAAGCCGACCGATATTCAGAATTCAGAATAATAAAATGTATTTATTAGTATAACAGGTTTAAAATTGAGGTACGGTCAAATAATACAAAATAGTAAAATTTAATAAAATGTCTGTACTTTTCTGTATGCCATCAAAAAAGTTCCGGACACTGTAGACGCCAAGAACACCTGATTGGCAGGGAGGCCGGGGGTCGCATCCTCACCAGTCTGACATTGATGACCTATCCTAAGGCTACGTCGTCAATCCTAAAGTTCTGGACAACCCCTCTTAATATTTCTACTCACAGGAAATATTAAAATATCTTGAAAATGATAAACTGAAGTACAGAGTAAGGCCACGTTCACACATTCAGTATTTGGCCAGTATTTCCCCTCAGTATTTGTAAGGCAAAACCAGGAGTGGGTGATAAATCCAGAAGTGGTGACGTGTTTCTATTATACTTTTCCTCGGTTCCTTTTGTTCCACTGCTGGTTTTGGCTTACAAATACTGAGGTAAAATACTGACCAAATGTTGAATATGTGACCGTGGCCTAAGGGCTCATTCAGAGGTCCATTTTACTAGTACAAGTGCTAGCCATGTTTTTCACCTTTCATACTCTATGGGGCTGTTCCCATGTCTGAATATTCCTTGGAGAAAGTGGTCCGACTCCTCACAAAACCATGGTGACTTTTCCAATATTGATCTAAGTGTTGGATCAAACTCGCCAGTCCAATTCTGTGGATCTGTAAGCAAATCGAACAGCATTCAGAAGCCACCTGTCTCCTCTTAGGTTTTCACGGACTGTTTGATAGGAGATGCTTGGGAAACCTCCATCTGTTCTTTTCTCACCCAAGAAAAACTGATCAAACTCTGATGACACTCTGATCGAGAACACTGATGACACTCTGATCGAGAACACTGATGACACTCTGATCGAGAACACTGATGACGCTCTGATCGAGAACACTGATGACACTCTGATCGAGAACACGGAGGACTCTCTGATCGAGAACACGGATGACACTCTGATCGAGAAGACTGATGACACTCTGATCGAGAAGACTGATGACACTGTGACCGAGAACACTGGTGACACTGATCGAGAACACTGATGACACTCTGATCGAGAACACTGATGATACTGATCGAGAACACTGGTGATACTGATCGAGAACACTGGTGACACTCTGATCGAGAACACTGATGACACTCTGACCGAGAACACTGGTGACACTCTGGTCAAGAACACTGGTGACACTCTGATCGAGAACACTGATGACACTGTGACCGAGAACACTGGTGACACTGATCGAGAACACTGATGACACTCTGATCGAGAACACTGATGACACTGATCGAGAACACTGGTGACACTCTGATCGAGAACACTGGTGATACTGATCGAGAACACTGGTGACACTCTGAGAACACTGATGACACTGTGACCGAGAACACTGGTGACACTGATCGAGAACACTGATGACACTCTGATCGAGAACACTGGTGACACTCTGATCGAGAACACTGATGACACTCTGATCGAGAACGCTGATGACACTCTGGTCGAGAACACTGATGACACTCTGACCGAGAACACTGATGACACTCTGGTCGAGAACACTGGTGACACTGATCGAGAACACTGGTGACACTCTGATTGAGAACACGGTTGAAATTCTGGATTTTTTTTTAGATATGTCTATCTCCGCAAGGAGAAACGATACTTCTTGGATATTTTACGTATAAAATTCTTGTCTGAATGAGGCACTTAGAAGGCTACAGAAACTTTACCCCTATGATTGCTCATCACATAAAACCAGAATACTTCTTTAACATAAAACCCAAGAAGGTTCTCTGTGCGGAGTAGACCACATGTGATGTGCGCGGAGCTGGGATCGGTCCAGTCCCAGTTTAGCATCTGTTCTCTATCGCAATACACAAAGGTGAAATAAATGTAGAAAGTTTTATTTGGCAGAAAGTAGTGGAACAAAGTAACAATGAGGAAGCATTTTACACCTTTGTCAGAGTAGGTTGGCAGTGTGTTGAGCCTATCCCTTAGTGTAGGTATGATGTGTGGCTACATGGAGCAGAGCCTGCCCCTCCTGGCAGTGACATCAGGGACTGCTGCCTGTTCTTCTCCTTCCGGACATGTACTGACAGTGGTGTCTGGATGCACTGCGGGACACTTTGGAGTTAACTACCTGCTCTGCGGCCGGGGAGTAGATTTCTTCTTTTTCTGGTTCTGCAGGAAAGCTGCACATTCCGTGAGAACAGGTACGATTCCTAATCCGCAGGCTGGCTGTAGGTGTTTAGGCTCCCGATTGTGGAGGATTTCCGAACAGCGGGAGGTTCTGATATATTCCGATATAACTTTTCCCATGTGCAGAGGTTATATCTGTAAGTTACCGTTTCTCGCCATATAGTTCTGGGGTACAGGTGTACTAATATTCATTGCTTCCGATGGCTTGTTACCAAATGTAATGCTGTAAGACGAAATTCACATTATACCAATACAATACAACAGCCATACAGAGTAAAGACGAGATTTACTGCGTTACCTTCTGATCTGTTCTGCACAGGATCTATAATTGTACTTATCATATTGGTTTTATGTAGAGCAGTGGCTCTTCAACGGTTGTGGAACTACAGGTACCAGCATTCCCTAAGACTTACCCCTAGTTTACAGACTGGGAACCACAGATGTTGGGAGTAGCTCAATGATGATAATACGTCTAGCCTATTGTGTAAACATTGTCTTGTAAACTAATTGATTTTTTACTTTATATGATTATCGCTGGATATTATGAGATTTTTGCAAACACACAATCTTTCTAGTCGATATCTATTTTTAACTCGTTTGTAGAGTAAATCGCACTTGGTGAGAGAAATGCAGTGGACAACAGCTCTTTACATTGTTTCATGGTACAGATAGTGGCTGGTCACTATGGCGCATCCATGGTACAGATAGCGGCTGGTCACTATGGAGCGTCCATGGTACAGATAGCGGCTGGTCACTATGGCGCGTTCAAAGTGTAGATAGAAGCTGGTCACTATGGAGCGTCCATGGTACAGATAGCGGCTGGTCACTATGGCACGTCCATGGTACAGATAGCGGCTGGTCACTATGGCGCGTCCATGGTACAGATAGCGGCTGGTCACTATGGCGCGTTCATGGTGTAGATAGAAGCTGGTCACTACAGAGCGTCCATGGTACAGATAGTGGCTGGTCACTATGGCGCGTCCATGGTACAGATAGTGGCTGGTCACTATGGAGCGTCCATGGTACAAATAGCGGCTGGTCAATATGGAGCGTCCATGGTACAGATAGAGGCTGGTCACTACTGAGCGTCCATGGTACAGATAGCGGCTGGTCACTACTGAGCGTCCATGGTACAGATAGCGGCTGGTCACTATGGAGCGTTCATGGTACAGATAGCGGCTGGTCACTATGGAGCGTCCATGATACAGAGAGAGGCTGGTCACTATGGAGCGTCCATGGTACAGATAGCGGCTGGTCAATATGGAGCGTCCATGGTACAGATAGAGGCTGGTCACTACTGAGCGTCCATGGTACAGATAGCGGCTGGTCACTACTGAGCGTCCATGGTACAGATAGCGGCTGGTCACTATGGAGCGTTCATGGTACAGATAGCGGCTGGTCACTATGGAGCGTCCATGGTACAGATAGAGGCTGGTCACTATGGAGTGTCCATGGTACAGAAAGCTACAAAAAAGGTTGCACTCTATCGTGCAAAAGCATGTCTAATATGAAATATATGAAATATGAATCGCAAAATGGCATTTGAACATTAGGAAAATATTTAAGAGACGCTTTGCACAGAATTTGATATAATCAAATAGTGTGAGCCCATCAACCAATCGTCAAGGTGGTCTCAGAACTGATGGGTCCCTGACCCCCCTGTCCAAATGTGAACACTTACCAAAGGCCAATGCCTGTATGCCTGGGTGAATATGGACACCTCTGTTCAGCAAAGCCTACATATGAGTTGGCCGGGACCAAGTGTGATGAGATGCAATTAAAAACCACATGGTGATGGGAGGAGTGCGCAGTCAGTAAGCTAACATAGAAATGACAAAAAAAGACTCGCACATCCAAGCCAGTGTGAATAGGTGCATACCAGGAGCAGCTTTTTGTAGATTCATGTATTGAGGTAGCTGCTCCTGGTATGCACCTATTCACACTGGCTTGGATGTGCGAGTCTTTTTTTGTCATTTCATGGTACAGATAGCGGCTGGTCAATATGGAGCGTCCATGGTACATATAGATGCTGGTCACTATGGAGCGTCCATGGTACAGATAGTGGCTGGTCACTACGGAGCGTCCATGGTACAGATAGCGGCTGGTCAATATGGCGCGTCCATGGTACAGATAGAGGCTGGTCACTACGGGGCGTCCATGGTACAGATAGCGGCTGGTCACTATGGAGCGTCCATGGTACAGATAGCGGCTGGTCAATATGGCGCGTCCATGGTACAGATAGAGGCTGGTCACTACGGTGCGTCCATGGTACACATAGCGGCTGGTCACTATGGAGCGTCCATGGTACAGATAGCGGCTGGTCAATATGGCGCGTCCATGGTACAGATAGCGGCTGGTCAATATGGAGCGTCCATGGTACAGATAGAGGCTGGTCACTATGGCGCGTCCATGGTACAGATAGCGGCTGGTCACTATGGAGCGTCCATGGTATAGATAGTGGCTGGTCACTATGGAGCGTCCATGGTACAGATAGCGGCTGGTCAATATGGCGCGTTCATGGTACAGATAGAGGCTGGTCACTACGGGGCGTCCATGGTACAGATAGCGGCTGGTCACTATGGAGCGTCCATGGTACAGATAGCGGCTGGTCAATATGGCGCGTCCATGGTACAGATAGCGGTTGGTCAATATGGAGCGTCCATGGTACAGATAGAGGCTGGTCAATATGGCGCGTCCATGGTACAGATAGTGGCTGGTCACTACGGAGCGTCCATGCTCCAGATAGCGGCCGGTCACTGGAGCATCCATGGTACAGATAGCGGCCGGTCACTATGGAGCGTCCATGGTACAGATAGCGGCTGGTCACTATGGAGCGTCCATGGTACAGATAGCGGCTGGTCAATATGGAGCGTCCATGGTACAGATAGCGGCTGGTCACTATGGCGCGTTCATGGTGTAGATAGAAGCTGGTCACTACGGAGCGCCCATGGTACAGATAGTGACTGGTCACTATGACACGTCCATTGTACAGATAGCGGCTGGTCACTATGGAGCGTCCATGATACAGAGAGAGGCTGGTCACTATGGAGCGTCCATGGTACAGATAGCGGCTGCTCACTATGGAGCGTCCATGGTACAGATAGAGGCTGGTCACTATGGAGCGTCCATGATACAGATAGAGGCTGCTCACTATGGAGCGTCCATGATACAGATAGCGGCTGCTCACTATGGAGCGTCCATGATACAGAGAGAGGCTGCTCACTATGGAGCGTCCATGATACAGATAGCGGCTGCTCACTATGGAGCGTCCATGGTACAGATAGAGGCTGCTCACTATGGAGCGTCCATGGTACAGAGAGAGGCTGCTCACTATGGAGCGTCCATGATACAGATAGCGGCTGCTCACTATGGAGCGTCCATGATACAGAGAGAGGCTGCTCACTATGGAGCGTCCATGATACAGAGAGAGGCTGGTCACTATGGAGCGTCCATGATACAGAGAGAGGCTGGTCACTATGGAGCGTCCATGATACAGATAGCGGCTGCTCACTATGGAGCGTCCATGATACAGAGAGAGGCTGCTCACTATGGAGCGTCCATGATACAGAGAGAGGCTGGTCACTATGGAGCGTCCATGGTACAGATAGAGGCTGCTCACTATGGAGCGTCCATGATACAGAGAGAGGCTGGTCACTATGGAGCGTCCATGATACAAAGAGAGGCTGGTCACTATGGAGCGTCCATGATACAGAGAGAGGCTGGTCACTATGGAGTGTCCATGGTACAGATAGAGGCTGGTCATTACGGAGCGTCCATGGTACAGATAGAGGCTGCTCACTATGGAGCGTCCATGATACAGAGAGAGGCTGGTCACTATGGAGCGTCCATGATACAGAGAGAGGCTGGTCACTATGGAGCGTCCATGATACAGAGAGAGGCTGGTCACTATGGAGCGTCCATGATACAGATAGCGGCTGCTCACTATGGAGCGTCCATGGTACAGATAGCGGCTGCTCACTATGGAGCGTCCATGATACAGAGAGAGGCTGCTCACTATGGAGCGTCCATGATACAGAGAGAGGCTGGTCACTATGGAGCGTCCATGATACAGAGAGAGGCTGGTCACTATGGAGCGTCCATGATACAGATAGCGGCTGCTCACTATGGAGCGTCCATGATACAGAGAGAGGCTGCTCACTATGGAGCGTCCATGATACAGAGAGAGGCTGGTCACTATGGAGCGTCCATGGTACAGATAGAGGCTGCTCACTATGGAGCGTCCATGATACAGAGAGAGGCTGGTCACTATGGAGCGTCCATGATACAGAGAGAGGCTGGTCACTATGGAGCGTCCATGATACAGAGAGAGGCTGGTCACTATGGAGTGTCCATGGTACAGATAGAGGCTGGTCATAACGGAGCGTCCATGGTACAGATAGAGGCTGCTCACTATGGAGCGTCCATGATACAGAGAGAGGCTGGTCACTATGGAGCGTCCATGATACAGAGAGAGGCTGGTCACTATGGAGCGTCCATGATACAGAGAGAGGCTGGTCACTATGGAGCGTCCATGATACAGATAGCGGCTGCTCACTATGGAGCGTCCATGGTACAGATAGCGGCTGCTCACTATGGAGCGTCCATGATACAGAGAGAGGCTGCTCACTATGGAGCGTCCATGATACAGAGAGAGGCTGGTCACTATGGAGCGTCCATGATACAGAGAGAGGCTGGTCACTATGGAGCGTCCATGATACAGATAGCGGCTGCTCACTATGGAGCGTCCATGATACAGAGAGAGGCTGCTCACTATGGAGCGTCCATGATACAGAGAGAGGCTGGTCACTATGGAGCGTCCATGGTACAGATAGAGGCTGCTCACTATGGAGCGTCCATGATACAGAGAGAGGCTGCTCACTATGGAGCGTCCATGGTACAGAGAGAGGCTGGTCACTATGGAGCGTCCATGGTACAGATAGAGGCTGCTCACTATGGAGCGTCCATGATACAGAGAGAGGCTGGTCACTATGGAGCGTCCATGATACAGATAGCGGCTGCTCACTATGGAGCGTCCATGATACAGAGAGAGGCTGCTCACTATGGAGCGTCCATGATACAGAGAGAGGCTGGTCACTATGGAGCGTCCATGATACAGAGAGAGGCTGGTCACTATGGAGCGTCCATGGTACAGATAGAGGCTGCTCACTATGGAGCGTCCATGGTACAGATAGAGGCTGCTCACTATGGAGCGTCCATGATACAGATAGCGGCTGGTCACTATGGAGCGTCCATGATACAGAGAGAGGCTGCTCACTATGGAGTGTCCATGGTACAGATAGAGGCTGGTCATTACGGAGCGTCCATGGTACAGATAGAGGCTGCTCACTATGGAGCGTCCATGATACAGAGAGAGGCTGGTCACTATGGAGCGTCCATGATACAGAGAGAGGCTGGTCACTATGGAGCGTCCATGATACAGATAGAGGCTGCTCACTATGGAGCGTCCATGATACAGATAGAGGCTGCTCACTATGGAGCGTCCATGATACAGAGAGAGGCTGGTCACTATGGAGCGTCCATGATACAGAGAGAGGCTGGTCACTATGGAGCGTCCATGGTACAGATAGCGGCTGCTCACTATGGAGCGTCCATGATACAGAGAGAGGCTGGTCACTATGGAGCGTCCATGATACAGAGAGAGGCTGCTCACTATGGAGCGTCCATGATACAGAGAGAGGCTGGTCACTATGGAGCGTCCATGATACAGAGAGAGGCTGGTCACTATGGAGCGTCCATGATACAGAGAGAGGCTGCTCACTATGGAGCGTCCATGGTACAGATAGAGGCTGCTCACTATGGAGCGTCCATGATACAGAGAGAGGCTGCTCACTATGGAGCGTCCATGATACAGAGAGAGGCTGGTCACTATGGAGCGTCCATGATACAGATAGCGGCTGCTCACTATGGAGCGTCCATGATACAGATAGCAGCTGCTCACTATGGAGCGTCCATGATACAGAGAGAGGCTGCTCACTATGGAGCGTCCATGATACAGAGAGAGGCTGCTCACTATGGAGCGTCCATGGTACAGATAGAGGCTGGTCACTATGGAGCGTCCATGATACAGAGAGAGGCTGCTCACTATGGAGCGTCCATGATACAGAGAGAGGCTGCTCACTATGGAGCGTCCATGATACAGATAGAGGCTGGTCACTATGGAGCGTCCATGATACAGAGAGAGGCTGGTCACTATGGAGCGTCCATGGTACAGATAGAGGCTGGTCATTACGGAGCGTCCATGGTACAGATAGAGGCTGCTCACTATGGAGCGTCCATGATACAGAGAGAGGCTGCTCACTATGGAGCGTCCATGGTACAGAGAGAGGCTGGTCACTATGGAGCGTCCATGATACAGAGAGAGGCTGGTCACTATGGAGCGTCCATGATACAGAGAGAGGCTGGTCACTATGGAGTGTCCATGGTACAGATAGAGGCTGGTCATTACGGAGCGTCCATGGTACAGATAGAGGCTGCTCACTATGGAGCGTCCATGATACAGAGAGAGGCTGGTCACTATGGAGCGTCCATGATACAGAGAGAGGCTGGTCACTATGGAGTGTCCATGGTACAGATAGAGGCTGGTCATTACGGAGCGTCCATGGTACAGATAGAGGCTGGTCACTATGGAGCGTCCATGGTACAGATAGGAGTGTCCTGAGGCCGTACACGAGACGTTTGAGGTGTCGTTATAGTCGGTGGCTCTTGCTGCAGCACCTTTATGAGTGTTTCTTCGAGTTGCCTGGAGTGTGAGGCTGGGACCGTGATGTCCCAGGCACATAAAATGATGGCCAATTGATTGGCATGAACATGTTTCCTTGGCACATAGTGTAAAAAGAAAACTAATAAACCCATGTGAGTGCGACTAACTGATGTTTTTCTTGGCAGAGCAGTGAATACTTTATTATTTGATAGTAATAGATTACAACTATTTAACATAAGGCAGACAATAGGGTGTTTATGAAGCCCATAAACATGACGCCCCGTCACACGAGTTCAAACCTGAGCGTCACCTCAGTAAGTGGTTACTGACAATGCTGCATGCGGGGAGCACATTAATGGCTGCTGGACTGGGCCTTATGGCTATTTACCTACCATACGGATGACAGGTGGGAAAGGCATGGGCTTTACACTGCCGGCAGGGGTGGACAGGCCTTCTGCCTTAGACATTGTGCATATTCTTCATATAGTTTCTTCACATACTGCAGTGAATGAAAGGTAACTGAAGGGGGATATGATGGATCCATAGCTGGAATGGGCTTTAGTCTGGATATTTCATCAAGTAATTTATTTGCTTTGCTCCAAGCTGTTAGAAGGTCATGGGTGTCTCTTGGCTCTAGTGTGAAGGTCCATCACTTTTATGGCCTCCGTGGCATAACTTGGATAACCTGGGTTATAAAATGCATTTATCACCTTTTCACAGGTGATAAAGGTCTGATCGCTGGCTGTGGGACCCCCACCAACATCAAGATTCTTGCTCCCACAGTCCTCTATATGAATGGAGCAGCAGTGCTTACTTTTCTATTCACTTATGTTAGACTTATGGAGGAGACCCTGGGAAGCAGTGGAGGAGACCTTCCGTGGCTGTGTTCCCAATGGCCCTCTCGCTAGTCCAGGGAAGCAGTGGAGGAGACTCGCCGTGACTGTGTTACCCATGGGCATCTTGCTTGTCCTGGGAAGCAGTGGAGGAGACCCTCTGTGGCTGCTACCCGTGGGCCTCTCGCTAGTCCTGGGAAGCAGTGGACGAGACCCTCTGTGACTGTGTACCCCGTGGGCCTCTCACTAGTCCTGGGAAGCAGTGGACGAGACCCTCCGTGGCTGTGCTACCTGTGTGCCTCTCGCTAGTCCTGGGAAGCAGTGGAGGAGAACATCCGTGGCTGTGCTACCCGTGGGCCTTTCGCTAGTCCTGGGAAGCAGTGGAGGAGACCCTCCGTGGCTGTGCTACCCGTGGGCCTCTTGCTAGTCCTGGGAAGCAGTGGAGGAGACCCTCCGTGGCTGTGCTACCCGTGGGCCTTTCGCTAGTCTTGGGAATCAGTGGAGGAGACCCCCCGTGGCTGTGCTACCTGTGTGCCTCTCGCTAGTCCTGGGAAGCAGTGGAGGAGACCCTCCGTGGCTGTGCTACCTGTGGGCCTCTCACTAGTCCTGGGAAGCAGTGGAGGAGACCCTCCGTGGCTGTGCTACCTGTGTGCCTCTCGCTAGTCCTGGGAAGCAGTGGAAGAGACCCTCCGTGGCTGTGCTACCTGTGGGCCTCTCACTAGTCCTGGGAAGCAGTGGAGGAGACCCCCCGTGGATGTGCTACCTGTGGGCCTCTCGCTAGTCCTGGGAAGCAGTGGAGGAGACCCTCCGTGGCTGTGCTACCTGTGGGCCTCTCACTAGTCCTGGGAAGCAGTGGAGGAGACCCCCCGTGGATGTGCTACCCGTGGGCCTCTCACTAGTCCTGGCAAGCAGTGGAGGAGACCCTCCGTGGCTGTGCTACCCGTGGGCTTTTCGCTAGTCTTGGGAATCAGTGGAGGAGACCCCCCGTGGCTGTGCTACCTGTGTGCCTCTCGCTAGTCCTGGGAAGCAGTGGAGGAGACCCTCCGTGGCTGTGCTACCTGTGGGCCTCTCACTAGTCCTGGGAAGCAGTGGAGGAGACCCCCCGTGGCTGTGCTACCTGTGGGCCTCTCACTAGTCCTGGGAAGCAGTGGAGGAGACCCCCCGTGGATGTGCTACCCGTGGGCCTCTCACTAGTCCTGGCAAGCAGTGGAGGAGACCCTCCGTGGCTGTGCTACCCGTGGGCTTTTCGCTAGTCTTGGGAATCAGTGGAGGAGACCCCCCGTGGCTGTGCTACCTGTGTGCCTCTCGCTAGTCCTGGGAAGCAGTGGAGGAGACCCTCCGTGGCTGTGCTACCTGTGGGCCTCTCACTAGTCCTGGGAAGCAGTGGAGGAGACCCTCCGTGGCTGTGCTACCTGTGTGCCTCTCGCTAGTCCTGGGAAGCAGTGGAGGAGACCCTCCGTGGCTGTGCTACCTGTGGGCCTCTCACTAGTCCTGGGAAGCAGTGGAGGAGACCCCCCGTGGATGTGCTACCTGTGTGCCTCTCGCTAGTCCTGGGAAGCAGTGGAGGAGACCCTCCGTGGCTGTGCTACCTGTGGGCCTCTCACTAGTCCTGGGAAGCAGTGGAGGAGACCCTCCGTGGCTGTGCTACCTGTGTGCCTCTCGCTAGTCCTGGGAAGCAGTGGAGGAGACCCTCCGTGGCTGTGCTACCTGTGGGCCTCTCACTAGTCCTGGGAAGCAGTGGAGGAGACCCCCCGTGGATGTGCTACCTGTGGGCCTCTCGCTAGTCCTGGGAAGCAGTGGAGGAAGACCCTCCGTGGCTGTGCTACCTGTGGGCCTCTCACTAGTCCTGGGAAGCAGTGGAGGAGACCCCCCGTGGCTGTGCTACCTGTGGGCCTCTCACTAGTCCTGGGAAGCAGTGGAGGAAACCCCCCGTGGCTGTGCTACCTGTGGGCCTCTCACTAGTCCTGGGAAGCAGTGGAGGAGACCCTCCGTGGCTGTGCTACCTGTGTGCCTCTCGCTAGTCCTGGGAAGCAGTGGAGGAGACCCTCCGTGGCTGTGCTACCTGTGGGCCTCTCACTAGTCCTGGGAAGCAGTGGAGGAAACCCCCCGTGGCTGTGCTACCTGTGGGCCTCTCACTAGTCCTGGGAAGCAGTGGAGGAAACCCCCCGTGGCTGTGCTACCTGTGGGCCTCTCACTAGTCCTGGGAAGCAGTGGAGGAGACCCCCCGTGGATGTGCTACCCGTGGGCCTCTCACTAGTCCTGGCAAGCAGTGGAGGAGACCCTCCGTGGCTGTGCTACCCGTGGGCCTCTCGCTAGTCCTGGGAAGCAGTGGAGGAAACCCCCCGTGGCTGTGCTACCTGTGGGCCTCTTGCTAGTCCTGGGAAGCAGTGGAGGAAACCCCCCGTGGCTGTGCTACCTGTGGGCCTCTCGCTAGTCCTGGGAAGCAGTGGAGGAAACCCTCCGTGGCTGTGCTACCTGTGGGCCTCTCACTAGTCCTGGGAAGCAGTGGAGGAGACCCCCCATGGCTGTGCTACCTGTGGGCCCCTCACTAGTCCTGGGAAGCAGTGGAGGAGACCCCCCGTGGCTGTGCTACCTGTGGGCCTCTCACTAGTCCTGGGAAGCAGTGGAGGAAACCCTCCGTGGCTGTGCTACCTGTGGGCCTCTCACTAGTCCTGGCAAGCAGTGGAGGAGACCCTCCGTGGCTGTGCTACCCGTGGGCCTCTCGCTAGTCCTGGGAAGCAGTGGAGGAGACCCTCCGTGGCTGTGCTACCTGTGGGCCTCTTGCTAGTCCTGGGAAGCAGTGGAGGAAACCCCCCGTGGCTGTGCTACCTGTGGGCCTCTCGCTAGTCCTGGCAAGCAGTGGAGGAGACCCTCCGTGGCTGTGCTACCCGTGGGCCTCTCGCTAGTCCTGGGAAGCAGTGGAGGAGACCCTCCGTGGCTGTGCTACCTGTGGGCCTCTTGCTAGTCCTGGGAAGCAGTGGAGGAAACCCCCCGTGGCTGTGCTACCTGTGGGCCTCTCACTAGTCCTGGGAAGCAGTGGAGGAGACCCTCCGTGGCTGTGCTACCTGTGGGCCTCTCACTAGTCCTGGGAAGCAGTGGAGGAGACCCCCCGTGGATGTGCTACCCGTGGGCCTCTCACTAGTCCTGGCAAGCAGTGGAGGAGACCCTCCGTGGCTGTGCTACCTGTGTGCCTCTCACTAGTCCTGGGAAGCAGTGGAGGAGACCCCCCGTGGATGTGCTACCCGTGGGCCTCTCACTAGTCCTGGCAAGCAGTGGAGGAGACCCTCCGTGGCTGTGCTACCCGTGGGCCTCTCGCTAGTCCTGGGAAGCAGTGGAGGAGACCCTCCGTGGCTGTGCTACCTGTGGGCCTCTTGCTAGTCCTGGGAAGCAGTGGAGGAGACCCTCCGTGGATGTGCTACCTGTGGGCCTCTTGCTAGTCCTGGGAAGCAGTGGAGGAAACCCCCCGTGGCTGTGCTACCTGTGGCCCTCTCACTAGTCCTGGGAAGCAGTGGAGGAAACCCCCCGTGGCTGTGCTACCTGTGGGCCTCTCACTAGTCCTGGGAAGCAGTGGAGGAGACCCTCCGTGGATGTGCTACCCGTGGGCCTCTCGCTAGTCCTGGGAAGCAGTGGAGGAGACCCTCCGTGGCTGTGCTACCTGTGGGCCTCTTGCTAGTCCTGGGAAGCAGTGGAGGAGACCCTCCGTGGATGTGCTACCTGTGGGCCTCTTGCTAGTCCTGGGAAGCAGTGGAGGAAACCCCCCGTGGCTGTGCTACCTGTGGCCCTCTCGCTAGTCCTGGGAAGCAGTGGAGGAAACCCCCCGTGGCTGTGCTACCTGTGGGCCTCTCACTAGTCCTGGGAAGCAGTGGAGGAGACCCCCCGTGGCTGTGCTACCTGTGGGCCTCTCACTAGTCCTAGGAAACGTGTAGGTTATGGTTGACGTCACACTTAGAGATGAGGCTCCAGCTGTAGGGTGGGGCAGAGCTGTGCGTGACTTTGTACTTGAAAGATCAGAAAGTACGTTACAAAAGGCGTCTTCACACCATTTTGAAGCTATTTTCCCATTTTTGTCTATATGCACCAAAGCTTGCAGAAGACATTTTTTCTTCTAAAACAGATAGTTAATATAATAAAATGGAACGGTTTAGATGGAGAAACAGATTGGACTCTTCAGGCTGTCACTACCAGAAAGACTGTGCCAAGTCTTGCAAGCAACAATTTTTTATTGCTCCAATGCAAAAATAAGCCATTTTGGAAATATCACAAGTTACTCTTGTGTTCCTTGCGTTGCCGCCTGTAGTCATTGAATGGCCTCAAATATGAACGGTTTTCTCCTATACGTCACGCGGTGAGGCAATCTTCTTCCGCTCTCTTGTATACTTGGATTAGCAATTTTGGGCAATAATACTATTATGGCTGCAGGGTCTGACTACACCAGCTTCAGCTGTAATTTTCAGGATTTTTAATTAAGATTATTTTTACTGTTTATTAAGGTTCAGTGTCAGAAACATGTGGCAACTTCCTGGGATGGAGCCGCTTGTGATAATGTCCACGGCAGGTGACGTCTAGTGTTACGTTCCAGCCCTTCAGATAAATGCACAGACCAGGCTCCCAGAAAGAGCCGTGCTCACGGCTAGTGGCCCTCTATTCTGGCTAACAGAGGGTCCTTTGCAGGAGACACCATCTTTGATGTCCAAATACCCCAGAGAAAACCACTCTGAGTATAAGGCCGGGATCACAAATGCGAGTAACATGTCCGTGTCTCGCATGTGAAATCCAAGCTCTGGCGCCGGCACTGTGGAGCGGAGCGTGCGGCCGCATAGGAATACATGGAGCTGCACGCTGCGCTCCGGAGTGCCGGCGCCAGAGCTTGGATTTCACATGCGAGACACGGACTTGTTTCTCGCATGTGTGATCCCGGCCTAATGGTCTTAGTTTTGCTAATAAGACTTTTTTCTACACTATACAGCTGTTTTATAGAAATGATAGTTTGTAAGAAACTAAATTATTATTTTTACAGTACGGTATTTCTATTTAAGCTGTAAAGATAGACACCTGTTAGGACCCAGAAAGCGATGGCCAACACGGCGGCTCAGTGGTTAGCACTGTGCTAGCACTTTGCATTGCTGGGGTCCAGGGTCTAAATTCCACCAATGACAACATGAACAAGCAGTTTATATGTTACTCCCGTGTTTGTGTGGGTTTCCTCCAGGTACTTCAGTTTGCTCCCATACCAATAGCAAATTTAGATTGTGAGCCCAATGGGGACAGTGATGATGTCTGTAAAGTGCTGTGAGATTAATGATCCTTTATAAGTATTATATTTTAGGCTACGTACCCATTATCCAGAATAGCAGCTTTTTGGACACGGCGTTTTTTCTTGAATTACGGTAAATGTTTGGCCCCAATAAAATAATAAAGCTTCTACTCACCTCCTGTCCTGTTGTTGTTCCATCGGTGTGAGCAGTCACAGTCCCAGTGTCAGCAGTCACAGTCCCAGTGTCGGCAGTCACAGTCCCAGTGTCGGCAGTCACAGTCCCAGTGTCGGCAGTCACAGTCCCAGTGTCGGCAGTCACAGTCCCAGTGTCGGCAGTCACAGTCCCAGTGTCGGCAGTCACAGTCCCAGTGTCGGCAGTCACAGTCCCAGTGTCGGCAGTCACAGTCCCAGTGTCGGCAGTCACAGTCCCAGTGTCGGCAGTCACAGTCCCAGTGTCGGCAGTCACAGTCCCAGTGTCGGCAGTCACAGTCCCAGTGTCGGCAGTCACAGTCCCAGTGTCGGCAGTCACAGTCCCAGTGTCGGCAGTCACAGTCCCAGTGTCGGCAGTCACAGTCCCAGTGTCGGCAGTCACAGTCCCAGTGTCGGCACTCTGTCCCCGTGTCGGCACTCACAGTCCCAGTGTCGGCACTCTGTCCCCATGTCAGCACTCACAGTCCCAGTGTCGGCACTCACAGTCCCAGTGTCGGCACTCTGTCCCCATGTCAGCACTCACAGTCCCAGTGTCAGCACTCACAGTCCCAGTGTCGGCACTCACAGTCCCAGTGTCGGCACTCTGTCCCCATGTCAGCACTCACAGTCCCCGTGTCGGCACTCACAGTCCCAGTGTCGGCACTCACAGTCCCAGTGTCGGCACTCTGTCCCCATGTCAGCACTCACAGTCCCAGTGTCGGCACTCACAGTCCCAGTGTCGGCACTCTGTCCCCATGTCGGCACTCACAGTCCCAGTGTCGGCACTCACAGTGCCAGTGTCGGCACTCACAGTCCCAGTGTCGGCACTCACAGTCCCAGTGTCGGCACTCACAGTCCCAGTGTCGGCACTCACAGTCCCAGTGTCGGCACTCACAGTGCCAGTGTCGGCACTCACAGTCCCAGTGTCGGCACTCTGTCCCCATGTCAGCACTCACAGTCCCAGTGTCGGCACTCACAGTCCCAGTGTCGGCACTCACAGTCCCAGTGTCGGCACTCACAGTCCCAGTGTCGGCACTCACAGTCCCAGTGTCGGCACTCACAGTCCCAGTGTCGGCAGTCACAGTCCCAGTGTCGGCAGTCACAGTCCCAGTGTCGGCAGTCACAGTCCCAGTGTCGGCACTCACAGTCCCAGTGTCGGCACTCACAGTCCCAGTGTCGGCACTCACAGTCCCAGTGTCGGCACTCACAGTCCCAGTGTCGGCACTCACAGTCCCAGTGTCGGCACTCACAGTCCCAGTGTCGGCACTCACAGTCCCAGTGTCGGCACTCACAGTCCCCGTGTCGGCACTCACAGTCCCAGTGTCGGCACTCACAGTCCCAGTGTCGGCACTCACAGTGCCAGTGTCGGCACTCACAGTCCCAGTGTCGGCACTCTGTCCCCGTGTCGGCACTCACAGTCCCAGTGTCGGCACTCACAGTCCCAGTGTCGGCAGTCACAGTCCCAGTGTCGGCACTCACAGTCCCAGTGTCGGCAGTCACAGTCCCAGTGTCGGCAGTCACAGTCCCAGTGTCGGCAGTCACAGTCCCAGTGTCGGCACTCACAGTCCCAGTGTCGGCACTCACAGTCCCAGTGTCGGCACTCACAGTCCCCGTGTCGGCACTCACAGTCCCAGTGTCGGCACTCACAGTCCCAGTGTCGGCACTCACAGTCCCAGTGTCGGCACTCACAGTCCCCGTGTCGGCACTCACAGTCCCCGTGTCGGCACTCACAGTCCCCGTGTCGGCACTCACAGTCCCCGTGTCGGCACTCACAGTCCCCGTGTCGGCACTCACAGTCCCAGTGTCGGCACTCACAGTCCCAGTGTCGGCACTCACAGTCCCAGTGTCGGCACTCACAGTCCCAGTGTCGGCACTCTGTCCCCATGTAGCACTCACAGTCCCAGTGTCGGCACTCTGTCCCCATGTCAGCACTCACAGTCCCAGTGTCGGCACTCACAGTCCTCATGCGGTATTGTGACATGTGGCACCCAATCAGGGCTTTTTATTATTTTACCGGGGCCAAACATTTAGTTCAAGAAGGGTTCATCCTTGTATTGGACAAACCCTTTGAAGAAAAAAAATGGTGCTGCAGGAACTTGTACGTCGTTTTTTTGTGGCTTTTAGCGACTGATACAGATCACAATCTTTATAATTTATTTTGGGCTTTCTAATGCTTTTTTTTTTATACTTTGTCCCTCCCCCAACAATTATATAATTAAATTGGCCTGTTTTAATTAATTGGGTCTCTATAGTTACACTGAGATGAACAAGTGTTTGTAAAGTTGCTCATTCCCAGTTACTAAAACATGCTGTTCGTTCAGGAAACAGATAGTATAAAATCTTATGTATCGGCAGCACATTGCTCAGTGTGATAACATGACACCGTGTGGGGACAGAATGGTCGTATTAATGATTATTCTTTTCCCATCGCTTTCATGGCGTCCTGTGTAAACAAGCGCTTATGGACTTATACATGGTCAATTGGCTGATGTAAATGGGCCGTATGCTGTGCGTTGTGCACACAGGTGGAGTCTGCATGTACCATGCTGTAGGCTGGCTGCATGGACGTACGTCTGAACACATAGCATAAGGTTATGTGTCCACGTTCAGGATTGCATCAGGATTTGGTCAGGATTTTATGCAGGTAAAATCCTGACCAAATCTGCACCTGAGGTCACTGGCAGGTCACCTGCGCTGTCTTTGCATTGTTTCTGCAATGTAAGGACATGCTGCATTCTTAAAAGACGCTCCGCATGTGCGTTTTCGCGGGTCTGTCACAAGGCTTTTGCCACCTATTCTGAGAGCAGCCACCCTGATTCTAGCGATGTGTCACTTACTCAGCTCTTTTATGCAGTTTTTATAAAATCAATGTTTTATCATCAGCAGATTATTACTAAAGAGCTAGTAAACCTACCACTATGCAGCTATTAATATTCATGAACTCTGTATAACCCGCCTCCACCACTGATTAGCAGCTTTCTGCCTATGCAGAATGTACACAGAAAGCTGTCAATCAGTGGTGTGGGTGGGGTTATATTGAGCTCAGCATTCAGAGCACTGCTAAATCTGCAACACAGAAAATGGGGATTTTATCAGTACTGTAGCAAGCACCCCAGTGAGTGATAAATCATTGGAATCCGGTCTGCTGGTGATACATTTCAGATGACATATTCCCATTAAGTAAATTGTCTTTTTGAGGTGTTTCTGGCCAGGAGGGAACGCAGGTGGCGAATGTCTCACTTTCACCGCACTCTTGTCATATTGATGGCAATAACAAACACGTACGTTCCAGTCTGCCTCATGTGTCACAAAGCTGCCTTTGGTGGAGTCTGAAGCTTTGAGCAATTCTCGCTCATCAAACAAGCGGTAGCACCGCTCCGATAAGGACTGTATGTGCGGGTTCTGGGTGAGGAGCACTGGGATCTGAAGACAAGCAAGCTGTGATTTGTGTTTCTCCGCTTACGGTCTCATTGTAGGTGAGTGGCTGTCATACAATGGCACACAAGGTGCATCACTGCCGCCATAACTAATCATTCCGATGAGATGTATCTGTGAAGCGTCTTCACTTAAAAATTACCTATCACCAGGTCAAAAGTGGACCGTTTTTGCTTTTATTTTATTCTCACTGCTCACCTTATTATTATTTTTTTTTTTTTAAAGCCGTCATGCAGTTCCAGAGATATTGACCTTTCTATTAAGTGCAAATTTTTATGGTCTTCACCGAGGAGGCGTGGCTCTCAGATCCTCGTGGGCGTGTCTTTAGGCTGCTCTGCCCTGTGAGCCACGCCCTCATAACGAGTTGCACTACATAAAAGGGTTTTGGAAAGAGTGAAAGGTCTGTGGAAGTTGTTCTTTGCCACAACCGCTGGAATCATTGGCCAATATGATCATCCTGGACTCGTAGGAACATTCAGCAATAATTACCACAACTATATAGCGGCTATAATATAACAATATGGCTCCATGACCAACCTATAGTAATGGCTGAAATGTGCTGGATTGGTAATCTTTACAGGGAGATAGTCACATAACCACTGGTGGCAATGTAGGGCACACTACCAGGGCAATACATGCTCTGTAGGGTGATGAGCTGTCACTGACAGCACCACCTGCCATGCGGGTCTCCATGGCACATAGCTCCCATAGTCACTGGGCTGCAGGCAATGAAGCCAATATCGCAAACTGTCATTCATCAAGAGTGCAGCGGCCCCGGGAGGTGGAGGAACGGCGCGCTCCTGGGGAAACCGCGTGAGAAAACACCTTTACCTGCATCATTTACTATAGCCACGGCCACTGTCTATGACCTGCCAGCTGTGACCATGGCCCGAGCCTTGTGTAACTAGGAAACGCCACCATGTTGTGTTAGACAATGAAAGGGGTTATGGAAAACCACAATAGATGTGAAATATGAAAAGCAGCCATCCAGCTCAGAAGCTCCAGCGGTGCCCACAAGTGTCACCATGGAGACACATAAGGCTGATTTGGAGCTGTAGACAAGTTAGGACATTTCTTATTCAGACTTGCTATAGCATTGCACAGGATGGGAGCCATAACTGTTCCCGATGTAGCAGTGCATACGATATCTGACAATGGCTGACCATGAAGTGCTGCCTGTTATATGCCTCTGTACACATAATAACTACATGATTCAAGTAACATGGATATATACGAGTTACAACACTCGCCGGAGATTTTCTGCAGTTCAGAGGCATTAATGAATTTGACCAGTTGCTGCTTTCTATTTAAAGGGAACCTGTCACAAGAATAAATGCTATTAGCCTGCAGATATGGTTAATCTGCAGGTTATCAGTGTTATTTACCTGCCCAATGCCTGCACTCAGTCAAGAAAAGTAACTTTTTTCCATACGCAGCGCTCCGGTTTCAGTCACGGGAGCGGTGTCGGTGCATGTTCAGTTACTGCGCTGAGTCACCGCTGAGTATACAGAGTGGTGTCAGTAACCACACCTGTCCCCGACTGACAGCCGCCCCAAAGTAGAGCCAGTGTTAGTCACGGGTGCTGTGCAGGTTCAGTCACCGCTGAGTATACAGAGTGGTGTCAGTCACCACACCTGTCCCCGACTGACAGCCGCCCCAATGTAGAGCCAGTGTTAGTCACAGGTGCTGTGCAGGTTCAGTCACTGCTGAGTATACAGAGTGGTGTCAGTAACCACACCTGTCCCCGACTGACAGCCGCCCCAAAGTAGAGCCAGTGTTAGTCACAGGTGCTGTGCAGGTTCAGTCACTGCTGAGTATACAGAGTGGTGTCAGTAACCACACCTGTCCCCGACTGACAGCCGCCCCAATGTAGAGCCAGTGTTAGTCACAGGTGCTGTGCAGGTTCAGTCACCGCTGAGTATACAGAGTGGTGTCAGTAACCACACCTGTCCCCGACTGACAGCCGCCCCAATGTAGAGCCAGTGTCAGTCACGGGTGCTGTGCAGGTTCAGTCACTGCTGAGTATACAGAGCGGTGACAGTAACCACACCTGTCCCCGACTGACAGCCGCCCCAAAGTAGAGCCAGTGTTAGTCACAGGTGCTGTGCAGGTTCAGTCACCGCTGAGTATACAGAGTGGTGTCAGTAACCACACCTGTCCCCGACTGACAGCCGCCTCAAAGTAGAGCCAGTGTCAGTCACGGGTGCTGTGCTGCTGCAGGTTCAGTCACCGCTGAGTATACAGAGCGGTGACCGTAACCACACCTGTCCCCAACTGACAGCCGCCCCAATGTAGAGCCAGTGTTAGTCACGGGTGCTGTGCAGGTTCAGTCACTGCTGAGTATACAGAGTGGTGTCAGTAACCACACCTGTCCCCGACTGACAGCCGCCCCAAAGTAGAGCCAGTGTTAGTCACAGGTGCTGTGCAGGTTCAGTCACCGCTGAGTATACAGAGTGGTGTCAGTAACCACACCTGTCCCCGACTGACAGCCGCCCCAAAGTAGAGCCAGTGTCAGTCACGGGTGCTGTGCTGCTGCAGGTTCAGTCACCGCTGAGTATACAGAGCGGTGACAGTAACCACACCTGTCCCCAACTGACAGCCGCCCCAATGTAGAGCCAGTGTTAGTCACAGGTGCTGTGCAGGTTCAGTCACCGCTGAGTATACAGAGTGGTGTCAGTCACCACACCTGTCCCCGACTGACAGCCGCCCCAAAGTAGAGCCAGTGTTAGTCACAGGTGCTGTGCAGGTTCAGTCACTGCTGAGTATACAGAGTGGTGTCAGTAACCACACCTGTCCCCGACTGACAGCCGCCCCAAAGTAGAGCCAGTGTTAGTCACAGGTGCTGTGCAGGTTCAGTCACTGCTGAGTATACAGAGTGGTGTCAGTAACCACACCTGTCCCCGACTGACAGCCGCCCCAATGTAGAGCCAGTGTTAGTCACAGGTGCTGTGCAGGTTCAGTCACCGCTGAGTATACAGAGTGGTGTCAGTAACCACACCTGTCCCCGACTGACAGCCGCCCCAATGTAGAGCCAGTGTCAGTCACGGGTGCTGTGCAGGTTCAGTCACTGCTGAGTATACAGAGCGGTGACAGTAACCACACCTGTCCCCGACTGACAGCCGCCCCAAAGTAGAGCCAGTGTTAGTCACAGGTGCTGTGCAGGTTCAGTCACCGCTGAGTATACAGAGTGGTGTCAGTAACCACACCTGTCCCCGACTGACAGCCGCCTCAAAGTAGAGCCAGTGTCAGTCACGGGTGCTGTGCTGCTGCAGGTTCAGTCACCGCTGAGTATACAGAGCGGTGACCGTAACCACACCTGTCCCCAACTGACAGCCGCCCCAATGTAGAGCCAGTGTTAGTCACGGGTGCTGTGCAGGTTCAGTCACTGCTGAGTATACAGAGTGGTGTCAGTAACCACACCTGTCCCCGACTGACAGCCGCCCCAAAGTAGAGCCAGTGTTAGTCACAGGTGCTGTGCAGGTTCAGTCACCGCTGAGTATACAGAGTGGTGTCAGTAACCACACCTGTCCCCGACTGACAGCCGCCCCAAAGTAGAGCCAGTGTCAGTCACGGGTGCTGTGCTGCTGCAGGTTCAGTCACCGCTGAGTATACAGAGCGGTGACAGTAACCACACCTGTCCCCAACTGACAGCCGCCCCAATGTAGAGCCAGTGTTAGTCACGGGTGCTGTGCAGGTTCAGTCACTGCTGAGTATACAGAGTGGTGTCAGTAACCACACCTGTCCCCGACTGACAGCCGCCCCAATGTAGAGCCAGTGTTAGTCACAGGTGCTGTGCAGGTTCAGTCACCGCTGAGTATACAGAGTGGTGTCAGTAACCACACCTGTCCCCAACTGACAGCCGCCCCAATGTAGAGCCAGTGTTAGTCACGGGTGCTGTGCAGGTTCAGTCACTGCTGAGTATACAGAGTGGTGTCAGTAACCACACCTGTCCCCGACTGACAGCCGCCCCAAAGTAGAGCCAGTGTCAGTCACGGGTGCTGTGCTGCTGCAGGTTCAGTCACCGCTGAGTATACAGAGCGGTGACAGTAACCACACCTGTCCCCAACTGACAGCCGCCCCAATGTAGAGCCAGTGTTAGTCACGGGTGCTGTGCAGGTTCAGTCACTGCTGAGTATACAGAGTGGTGTCAGTAACCACACCTGTCCCCGACTGACAGCCGCCCCAAAGTAGAGCCAGTGTCAGTCACGGGTGCTGTGCCGGTGTGGGTTCAGTCACCGCTGAGTATACAGAGTGGTGTCAGTAACCACACCTGTCCCCGACTGACAGCCGCCTCAATGTAGAGCCAGTGTCAGTCACGGGTGCTGTGCCGGTGTGGGTTCAGTCACCGCTGAGTATACAGAGTGGTGTCAGTAACCACACCTGTCCCCGACTGACAGCCGCCCCAATGTACAGCCAGTGTCAGTCACGGGTGCTGTGCCGGTGTGGGTTCAGTCACCGCTGAGTATACAGACTGGTGACAGTAACCACACCTGTCCCCGACTGACAGCCGCCCCAATGTACAGCCAGTGTCAGTCACGGGTGCTGTGCCGGTGTGGGTTCAGTCACCGCTGAGTATACAGATTGGTGACAGTAACCACACCTGTCCCCGACTGACAGCCACCCCAATGTAGAGCCAGTGTCAGTCACGGGTGCTGTGCCGGTGTGGGTTCAGTCACCGCTGAGTATACAGAGTGGTGTCAGTAACCACACCTGTCCCCGACTGACAGCCGCCCCAATGTACAGCCAGTGTCAGTCACGGGTGCTGTGCCGGTGTGGGTTCAGTCACCGCTGAGTATACAGAGTGGTGACAGTAACCACACCTGTCCCCGACTGACAGCCACCCCAATGTAGAGCCAGTGTTAGTCACAGGTGCTGTGCCGGTGTGGGTTCATTCACTGCTGAGTATACAGAGTGGTGACAGTAACCACACCTGTCCCCGACTGACAGCCGCCTCAATGTAGAGCCAGTGTCAGTCACGGGTGCTGTGCCGGTGTGGGTTCAGTCACCGCTGAGTATACAGAGTGGTGTCAGTAACCACACCTGTCCCCGACTGACAGCCGCCCCAAAGTAGAGCCAGTGTCAGTCACGGGTGCTGTGCCGGTGTGGGTTCAGTCACCGCTGAGTATACAGAGTGGTGTCAGTAACCACACCTGTCCCCGACTGACAGCCGCCTCAATGTAGAGCCAGTGTCAGTCACGGGTGCTGTGCCGGTGTGGGTTCAGTCACCGCTGAGTATACAGAGTGGTGTCAGTAACCACACCTGTCCCCGACTGACAGCCGCCCCAATGTACAGCCAGTGTCAGTCACGGGTGCTGTGCCGGTGTGGGTTCAGTCACCGCTGAGTATACAGACTGGTGACAGTAACCACACCTGTCCCCGACTGACAGCCGCCCCAATGTACAGCCAGTGTCAGTCACGGGTGCTGTGCCGGTGTGGGTTCAGTCACCGCTGAGTATACAGAGTGGTGACAGTAACCACACCTGTCCCCGACTGACAGCCACCCCAATGTAGAGCCAGTGTCAGTCACGGGTGCTGTGCCGGTGTGGGTTCAGTCACCGCTGAGTATACAGAGTGGTGTCAGTAACCACACCTGTCCCCGACTGACAGCCGCCCCAATGTACAGCCAGTGTCAGTCACGGGTGCTGTGCCGGTGTGGGTTCAGTCACCGCTGAGTATACAGAGTGGTGACAGTAACCACACCTGTCCCCGACTGACAGCCACCCCAATGTAGAGCCAGTGTTAGTCACAGGTGCTGTGCCGGTGTGGGTTCATTCACTGCTGAGTATACAGAGTGGTGACAGTAACCACACCTGTCCCCGACTGACAGCCACCTCAATGTACAGCCAGTGTCAGTTACGGGTGCTGTGCTGCTGCAGGTTCAGTCACTGCTGAGTATACAGAGCAGTGACCGTAACCACACCTGTCCCCGACTGACAGCCGCCCCAATGTAGAGCCAGTGTTAGTCACGAGTGCTGTGCTGCTGCAGGTTCAGTTACTGCTGAGTATACAGAGCGGTGACAGTAACCACACCTGTCCCCGACTGACAGCCACTCCAATGTAGAGCCAGTGTCAGTCACTGGTGCTGTGCCGCTGCAGGTTGTCACAGCTGAGTATAAAGAGCGGCCACTGTAGCCGGGCCCTCGGCCCTGACTGACAGCCGACCCCAATGTAGAGCCAGTGTTAGTCACGAGTGCTGTGCTGCTGCAGGTTCAGTTACTGCTGAGTATACAGAGCGGTGACAGTAACCACACCTGTCCCCAACTGACAGCCGCCCCAAAGTAGAGCCAGTGTCAGTCACGGGTGCTGTGCTGCTGCAGGTTCAGTCACCGCTGAGTATACAGAGCGGTGACAGTAACCACACCTGTCCCCAACTGACAGCCGCCCCAATGTAGAGCCAGTGTTAGTCACGGGTGCTGTGCATGTTCAGTCACTGCTGAGTATACAGAGTGGTGTCAGTAACCACACCTGTCCCCGACTGACAGCCGCCCCAATGTAGAGCCAGTGTTAGTCACAGGTGCTGTGCAGGTTCAGTCACCGCTGAGTATACAGAGTGGTGTCAGTAACCACACCTGTCCCCAACTGACAGCCGCCCCAATGTAGAGCCAGTGTTAGTCACGGGTGCTGTGCAGGTTCAGTCACTGCTGAGTATACAGAGTGGTGTCAGTAACCACACCTGTCCCCGACTGACAGCCGCCCCAAAGTAGAGCCAGTGTCAGTCACGGGTGCTGTGCTGCTGCAGGTTCAGTCACCGCTGAGTATACAGAGCGGTGACAGTAACCACACCTGTCCCCAACTGACAGCCGCCCCAATGTAGAGCCAGTGTTAGTCACGGGTGCTGTGCAGGTTCAGTCACTGCTGAGTATACAGAGTGGTGTCAGTAACCACACCTGTCCCCGACTGACAGCCGCCCCAAAGTAGAGCCAGTGTCAGTCACGGGTGCTGTGCCGGTGTGGGTTCAGTCACCGCTGAGTATACAGAGTGGTGTCAGTAACCACACCTGTCCCCGACTGACAGCCGCCTCAATGTAGAGCCAGTGTCAGTCACGGGTGCTGTGCCGGTGTGGGTTCAGTCACCGCTGAGTATACAGAGTGGTGTCAGTAACCACACCTGTCCCCGACTGACAGCCGCCCCAATGTACAGCCAGTGTCAGTCACGGGTGCTGTGCCGGTGTGGGTTCAGTCACCGCTGAGTATACAGACTGGTGACAGTAACCACACCTGTCCCCGACTGACAGCCGCCCCAATGTACAGCCAGTGTCAGTCACGGGTGCTGTGCCGGTGTGGGTTCAGTCACCGCTGAGTATACAGAGTGGTGACAGTAACCACACCTGTCCCCGACTGACAGCCACCCCAATGTAGAGCCAGTGTCAGTCACGGGTGCTGTGCCGGTGTGGGTTCAGTCACCGCTGAGTATACAGAGTGGTGTCAGTAACCACACCTGTCCCCGACTGACAGCCGCCCCAATGTACAGCCAGTGTCAGTCACGGGTGCTGTGCCGGTGTGGGTTCAGTCACCGCTGAGTATACAGAGTGGTGACAGTAACCACACCTGTCCCCGACTGACAGCCACCCCAATGTAGAGCCAGTGTTAGTCACAGGTGCTGTGCCGGTGTGGGTTCATTCACTGCTGAGTATACAGAGTGGTGACAGTAACCACACCTGTCCCCGACTGACAGCCGCCTCAATGTAGAGCCAGTGTCAGTTACTGGTGCTGTGCCGCTGTGGGTTCATTCACCGCTGAGTATACAGAGTGGTGACAGTAACCACACCTGTCCCCGACTGACAGCCGCCCCAATGTAGAGCCAGTGTTAGTCACGGGTGCTGTGCAGGTTCAGTCACCGCTGAGTATACAGAGTGGTGTCAGTAACCACACCTGTCCCCGACTGACAGCCGCCCCAAAGTAGAGCCAGTGTCAGTCACGGGTGCTGTGCTGCTGCAGGTTCAGTCACCGCTGAGTATACAGAGCGGTGACAGTAACCACACCTGTCCCCAACTGACAGCCGCCCCAATGTAGAGCCAGTGTTAGTCACGGGTGCTGTGCAGGTTCAGTCACTGCTGAGTATACAGAGTGGTGTCAGTAACCACACCTGTCCCCGACTGACAGCCGCCCCAAAGTAGAGCCAGTGTCAGTCACGGGTGCTGTGCCGGTGTGGGTTCAGTCACCGCTGAGTATACAGAGTGGTGTCAGTAACCACACCTGTCCCCGACTGACAGCCGCCTCAATGTAGAGCCAGTGTCAGTCACGGGTGCTGTGCCGGTGTGGGTTCAGTCACCGCTGAGTATACAGAGTGGTGTCAGTAACCACACCTGTCCCCGACTGACAGCCACCCCAATGTAGAGCCAGTGTCAGTCACGGGTGCTGTGCCGGTGTGGGTTCAGTCACCGCTGAGTATACAGAGTGGTGTCAGTAACCACACCTGTCCCCGACTGACAGCCGCCCCAATGTACAGCCAGTGTCAGTCACGGGTGCTGTGCCGGTGTGGGTTCAGTCACCGCTGAGTATACAGAGTGGTGACAGTAACCACACCTGTCCCCGACTGACAGCCACCCCAATGTAGAGCCAGTGTTAGTCACAGGTGCTGTGCCGGTGTGGGTTCATTCACTGCTGAGTATACAGAGTGGTGACAGTAACCACACCTGTCCCCGACTGACAGCCGCCTCAATGTAGAGCCAGTATCAGTTACGGGTGCTGTGCCGCTGTGGGTTCATTCACCGCTGAGTATACAGAGTGGTGACAGTAACCACACCTGTCCCCGACTGACAGCCACCTCAATGTACAGCCAGTGTCAGTTACGGGTGCTGTGCTGCTGCAGGTTCAGTCACTGCTGAGTATACAGAGCAGTGACCGTAACCACACCTGTCCCCGACTGACAGCCGCCCCAATGTAGAGCCAGTGTTAGTCACGAGTGCTGTGCTGCTGCAGGTTCAGTTACTGCTGAGTATACAGAGCGGTGACAGTAACCACACCTGTCCCCGACTGACAGCCACTCCAATGTAGAGCCAGTGTCAGTCACTGGTGCTGTGCCGCTGCAGGTTGTCACCGCTGAGTATAAAGAGCGGCCACTGTAGCCGGGCCCTCGGCCCTGACTGACAGCCGACCCCAATGTAGAGCCAGTGTCGGTCACTGTACCGGTGTGGGTTCAGTCCGCTGAGTATAAAGAGCCGGGGGAGCAGACACAGCGGCTGCTCCGTATACTCAGCAGTGACTGAACCCTTGCCGGCCATGCCCCTAGGGAGCCGTTTGGCTTATCCAAACAGTAACATATCAGTTTGCTGTCAGCCCCCCCTAGTGGTGACTTCAGGAAGCTGTAAATGTATGCTTTACCTATGCAGCGGGTGAGGGGCTCCAGCTGCTATAGCAATATTACAAAGCTGATGTGCTCAGCTTATTGGATGTGGAACAGCATGTAGTTGGCCGTTTATTCTTCCGATATTAACTCATGAATATGAATTTAGTTAATATTTACAGGAATTTGCTCCAAGCATTTAGGTCTAAGGGTTATATTCAGATAGTGATTTCTCCATAAGAGCTGCAGTGAAACTAACAATCATGAGGAAATCTCTGGCTAGATGCCTCCTGAAGGTGTGGCGGTAATTGGTTGTACAGCTAGGCTTTGTATTTTGTAGCATCAAAGAAAGGCATCTCTTGATGTTCTAAAGCTCTGGGGAAGAAAAGTCGATTGCACACAAGTTTTAGCTCCACTCTGGAAAAAAATGTATGCAAATAGGTTTTATTTTACTTGAAGGGAATCTGTCTGTAGTATCCATCCTCCTAAGATGTCTATATGGGCATGTTGGTCATAGGCAGCTGAATAAAATGATACCTTGATATCTGATGTTTTATTCCAGAGAAGTCCATGTTTTTTCATATATGTAGATCGGCTATTCAGGGCTATGTGCCGGACATGGATCTGTATGAGACTCCGCCTCCAGAGATTATCATAAATAAAAGTAGGAGTCAGCAGTGTGAGACAAGTAACACAGAGCACAGGGGAACTGAACTCTGCCTCCTTACAGACATGTTATCAGTTTCAGCTTCCACAGCTCTGCTGTACTGCAGCAATATTACCGCCCTGTCTGCCTGGAAGCTGCAGATGTGTCCGGTATAATCACACACAGCTCTGCTGTACTGCAGCAGTATTACTGCCCTGCCCGAGTGGAAGCTGGAGATGTGTCCGGTATAATCACACACAGCTCTGCTGTACTGCAGCAATATTACCGCCCTGTCTGCCTGGAAGCTGGAGATGTGTCCGGTATAATCACACACAGCTCTGCTGTACTGCAGCAGTATTACTGCCCTGCCCGAGTGGAAGCTGGAGATGTGTCCGGTATAATCACACACAGCTCTGCTGTACTGCAGCAATATTACCGCCCTGTCTGCCTGGAAGCTGCAGATGTGTCTGGTATAATCACACTTAGCTCTGCTGTACTTCAGCAATATTACTGGGAACCAAAAGAGAAAACAGCACTAATAAGAACCAAGTAAACTAAGATCGAACTTTATTGAAGTATAAATACAAACATGATAAAGGACCAGTAAAACAGAAACAAGGAGACAAGAACCAGGGAAAGACAATGATCACCAAATAGGCAGTGTGGTAACAGCAGGTAGTTATTATATTACAGGCTGTTATAATAGTATAACATACAATAGATGATACAGTACTGGGTAGCACCACTGACAGATAAAGTGCAAAAGTGCATGCTAAGTAAACATAATTAAATAGAGTCAGTGCAATGTATAGCACCTTGACCTGTACAACAAAGCCAGTGGTGATAGATACCAGAGAGTATAACATCAAGGAGTTAATAGATCATATTACCTGCGGGAGAAACCACACTGCCAGGAACCCCAACGCACGTTTCGGCGCGGTGCCTTCTTCCGGGGGTGTGGCGTGGATACAAATATAAGGGATATTTAAATAGAATGTCTACCAATCAAAGGACCTCTTACATGGGGATGCTGCACCACACAGGGAACTGCGCATGCGTGTATAGTGATGTGGTATGAGTCGGCTACTCCGATAGGTCAAACGACATCTGAATATCAAATCAGACTAACAAACCCGGCCGCGCACGCGCAGTATACCCAGCAGAGACGTAATGGCCCGAGTATGCGGATATCTACACCCCGTAAACAACACTCACGTCATAAGAACCAATCCAGTTCAGTGTAATGGACAGCGGTGTAAATAAACCGCACTTACGCACTGGAAAGTATAAGCCACGTCATGAGGAGAGAACCGGAGGTGTAAACCAATCCGGTCCTGTATAATAAACAGAAATGCAGATAGACCGCACGTGTGTACTAAAAAGTGTAGGCCGCAATGACCAAAGCGCACATGCGCCGGTCATCACCAGGACTGTAATGAATAGCGGTGCAGATAGACCGCTTGTGCATACTAGATAGTATAAACCGCAATGACCAAACCGCGCATGCGCCGGTCATCACAAGGACAACGGTGTAAACGTCAACAGAGGAGGACACGAGGAACCACCCGGGTCACGCCCACCGGTAAGGCGCGAGTCGGGTAGTAAAAGCCCCGCATGCCCAACTCAAAGAAGACGAGAACACCGCCGCTGGGCAACGCAATACAGACTTACAAGTGCCAGAGGTAAAAATAAAATGAAAAAAAGAGCCCTCAAAAATAGAGGGGGAAAGGGAAAGGAAGATGTTGGTGCAAAGTGCAAATGTGATTTACATGGACGAGAAAAATACGATAAGTGTTAATAACATTATACTCTATAATACTACAATAGCATCATCATAATGAACCACAAAAAATATATGTATAACACAATATGAGGCATATAACACATAATGTAAATAACATAAAATATATATATATATACGTGTAATACTAAAAACAAATACAATACGTGAATGGACAAGACAGCAAGTTGGCAATTGTAAGATACAGAGGTCGCATGGAGTATATGTATATACTAAAAATAGCCAAAACAGCATATATAGAAAAATACATGAACAATTATGAACAGAATAAACGTACATGCAAGACAGCATATATAGCCAGGACAGCAATGTATAAAAATATATGAACATCTATGACCAGTATGAATATACATGCAGATGTGTTTGAAAAAAGTGGAAATTGGTCTCAGCTACAGCCAATATTTTTCCTTCATAACGACAATTGATTGCATGAACCGGAGGGTAGAAACACCAAGGATAAAACTACGAGTCAGCATCAGTGTTGGCAACATCCATATAAAAGGAGGTAACTAAAGAAGGGTAGACAAAGTGTTAAAACCAATACAAACACAATTAAAAAAAAACAACTAAAAAGCATGGACTGATGATTCATAGGAATGGTGAGAAACTAAGTGTTCCATTGAGACCTTGAGGTTGAAGTGTTTTAAGTCGCCAAATCCAGCGAGACTCTTTTTGCGCAAGATGGCGGTTAAGGTTGCCGCCACGTTGCGTTGTAATTAGATGATCAATGCCTATAATTCTAAAGCCGGAAGGGTCACAGTGATGGTGGCGTTTAAAATGGCGGGGAACTGTCAAAATTATCCTCTTTTTGGGCTGCCAAGATGTCCCGTACATGTTCCCGCACACGTATTTTCAGAGCACGTGTCGTAAGGCCAATGTAAATCTTGCTACATGGGCAAGTGCCGTGGTAAACTACCATAGTAGTTGAACAATTAATCGAGTGGGTGATGGCAAATTTACGTCCGTCTGAGGATACGAAATGAGTAGCAGTGTCCATGTTCTGACAGGCAATGCATTTCCCACAAGGTTTACAACCCCACCGGGGGGGTTTTGGGTCACCAGAGACTGTTGGAAATAAGGGGGGCGGAGTGGCAGGTGGAAAGTAACTCCGTACTAGATGGTCCCCTAAATTTTTAGATCTCCGGGCCAAAAATATTACTGCCCTGCCTGACTGTAAGCTGCAGATGTGTCCGGTATAATCACACACAGCTCTGCTGTACTTCAGCAATATTACCGGCCTGGAAGCTGGAGATGTGTCCGGTATAATCACACACAGCTCTGCTGTACTTCAGCAATATTACCGCCCTGTCTGCCTGGAAGCTGCAGATGTGTCCGGTATAATCACACACAGCTCTGCTGTACTTCAGCAATATTACCGCCCTGTCTGCCTGGAAGCTGCAGATGTGTCCGGTATAATCACACACAGCTCTGCTGTACTTCAGCAATATTACCGGCCTGTCTGACTGGAAGCTGGAGATGTGTCCGGTATAATCACACACAGCTCTGCTGTACTGCAGCAATATTACCGCCCTGTCTGACTGGAGGCTGCAGATGTGTCAGGTATAATCACACACAGCTCTGCTGTACTGCAGCAATATTACCGCCCTGTCTGCCTGGAAGCTGCAGATGTGTCAGGTATAATCACACACAGCTCTGCTGTGCTGCAGCAATATTACCGCCCTGTCTGACTGGAAGCTGGAGATGTGTCCGGTGTAATCACACACAGCTCTGCAGAGAGCGGCCATTACACGTCACGCTGGTAACTCCCCTTCATGTACAATAATCTCTGGAGGCAGCGTTATCTTCTGGGCAGCGTCCTCCCCGGAGTCTGGAAGACGTGCTTCATACCTCTGGAGTGCGGCAGTAAATAGCAGATCTCACTGTACCATTCTATTCCGCTCACAATGACATACATGCCCATGTAGATGGTGCAGGAGGGAGGATCCCACTGACTGATTCCCTTTAGAGTAAACCAGCTGAAATGCATTCCTCATAAATCCATGTGTGGCTCTCCTGTGGATTCTCCATTTTATATACCCTTGTAAACAATTATGAGCTAATATAGGGCTGGATCTTTGCAGCCACATTGCAAATTCACTAGTCTCTCTTCCTAGGGACAATTTGTATCAAACAATATAACATTAGTTTTAAAGGGAACCTGTGGTCAGATACATACTGCCGAACCACTGCCGCCATGTGTGATCTACTATGTGACGTTGCAGCATCTCAGAGAAGACATACTGACTAGAAGCCGGCAATGTGTCTGGGCTGACCAGTGTGAGGAAGGTCCTGCTCCCCTGTGTGTGTCCAGAGGAGCTGGGCAGGAGAAGCTCCCTACTAGGGCGGCTCGGGCAGCATCAATCATGTGAGTGGTTCCCTTTAAGGTACCGTCTGGCTGCATACCCATTTTATGTACCATATTAACAAATACTAAGTTAAAAGGAGCCTGTCGCCAGGAATAATGCTGTTAACCTGCAGACTAACAGTGTGATGATGCCGTCCGATGCCTGCTCACAGCCGAATGCAGCAAGGAGAAAATGATCATTATCCCCCGCCAGCATTCAGTATTCCGTCATGGTGCCGGCATCGGTTCAGTCACCGTTCTTGAGAATCTTGAAATCCGGATCCTTGTGTATTACGTTCTGTTGTGTTGGATTTTAGGAAAGCTGGTTGTCCATCCATGATGTAGTTTGTGCAATGGCACGCAGAGCTACCAGTGATGGTATTTTTACAGGTCACTAGTTGAAAAGTGTTTAGTTATTGCTCTTATATTATTTCTGTTGCCCCACTGAATATTAAACTTTCTGGAACTATACAGTTCCAGTGATATTGTCCTTTTTATTTAATGCTAATTTTTAGGGTCTTAACAATGGGGTGTGCCTTACAGGATCCTCTGGGGCGTGTCTGTAGGGTGATCTGCATTATTACCCAGTGAGTATTGCTCCCTTGGTAAAGAGCATATGTAAAAAGCCGATATCTCTGGGTCCATACGGTGGATGACCCAGGGGTACAGTGGTAATAAAAAAAGACCAAAGGCTGGACAATTCTTACAGCACCACTCCAGTGATTTTTTGTTGCACCCTTGGAGTGGTGCTTTTAATGTAAGCCTCCTGTCTGATGTTGCCCTTCTGGCACTGAAAAATTGGGAAGGCGACACAGGGTGAGTTTATGATTTGGGGCATATGACTTGGATTAAAATAACTTATGACGGGTCCTTTCTAAGACCATTCCTTCTCAGGAGAGCGTTTGGTGACATCTTCACATTAATACGTGCAGAAGACATGGTGTGGGCGTCATTGTGAGTGTGATATTGATGATAACGGTGGGAAATGCAGGATTAGTGTTGTGCACTTAATACATTGGCGATTCCAGCAATGCAGCCAGTAATGACCTAAAATGTATGAAAACCTATGCTATGCCCCCTCCCATATCCCAGAGCTGGTGCTTTGCTGCAGGCACTCCTTTGTGTCCTCTGTTGTTGCTGGGAAGGATGGCGCTGCACCCTGCACTTCTTCACTGTCCGGGCCTCACACACTGATTAGGCCCTAGTACAGATTTGTCTTATTTTGGAGGCTCCGCAGAAGTTACATAGTTACATAGTTATTAAGGTTGAAGGAAGACTTTAAGTCCATCTAGTTCAACCCATAGCCTAACCTAACATGCCCTAACATGTTGATCCAGAGGAAAGCAAAAAAAACCCATGTTGCAAAGAGTAAGCTCCACATTGGGGAAAAAAATTCCTTCCCGACTTCACATACGACAATCAGACTAGTTCCCTGGATCAACGCTCTATCAAGGAATCTAGTGTATATACCCTGTAACATTACACTTTTCCAGAAATGTATCCAGTCCCCTCTTAAATTTAAGTAATGAATCACTCATTACAACATCATACGGCAGAGAGTTCCATAGTCTCACTGCTCTTACAGTAAAGAATCCGCGTCTGTTATTATGCTTAAACCTTTTTTCCTCCAAACGCAGAGGATGCCCCCTTGTCCCTGTTTCAGGTCTATGATTAAAAAGATCATCAGAAAGGTCGTTGTACTGTCCCCTCATATATTTATACATTAACATAAGATCACCCCTTAGTCTTCGTTTTTCCAAACTAAATAGCCCTAAGTGTAATAACCTATCTTGGTATTGCAGACCCCCCAGTCCTCTAATAACCTTGGTCGCTCTTCTCTGCACCCGCTCTAGTTCAGCTATGTCTTTCTTATACACCGGAGACCAGAACTGTGCACAGTATTCTAAGTGTGGTCGAACTAGTGACTTGTACAGAGGTAAAATTATGTTCTCCTCATGAGCATCTATGCCTCTTTTAATGCATCCCATTATTTTATTTGCCTTTGTAGCAGCTGCCTGACACTGGCCACTGAATATGAGTGTTATCCACCCATACTCCCAGGTCTTTTTCATTGACGGTTTTGCCCAGAGTTTTAGAATTAAGCACATAATTATACATCTTATTACTTCTACCCAAGTGCATGACCTTACATTTATCCCCATTAAAGCTCATTTGCCATTTATCAGCCCAAGCTTCTAGTTTACATAAATCATCCTGTAATATAAAATTGTCCTCCTCTGTATTGATTACCCTGCAGAGTTTAGTGTCATCTGCAAATATTGAAATTCTACTCTGAATGCCCCCTACAAGGTCATTAATAAATATGTTAAAAAGAAGAGGGCCCAATACTGACCCCTGTGGTACCCCACTGCTAACCGCGACCCAGTCCGAGTGTGCTCCATTAATAACCACCCTTTGTTTCCTATCCCTGAGCCAGCTCTCAACCCACTTACACTTATTTTCCCCTATCCCCATTATTCTCATTTTATGTATCAACCTTTTGTGTGGCACCGTATCAAAAGCTTTTGAAAAGTCCATATACACTACATCCACTGGGTTCCCTTGGTCCAATCCGGAACTTACCTCTTCATAGAAACTGATCAAATTAGTCTGACATGAACGGCCCCTAGTAAACCCGTGCTGATACTGGGTCACGAGGTTATTTGTCTTCAGATACTCCAGTATAGCGTCCCTTAGAATGCCCTCCAGGATTTTACCCACAGTAGAGGTTAAGCTTACTGGCCGATAATTTCCGAGTTCAGTTTTTGTCCCCTTTTTGAATATTGGCACCACATTTGCTATACGCCAGTCCTGTGGTACAGACCCTGTTATTATGGAGTCTTTAAAGATTTAAAATAATGGTCTATCAATGACTGTACTTAATTCCTGCAGCACTCGAGGGTGTATCCAATCCGGGCCCGGAGATTTGTCAATTTTAGTGATTTTTAGACGACGCCGCACTTCCTGCTGGGTTAAGCAGGTTACATTTAATTGAGAATTTTTATCACTAGTCATTTTGTCTGCCATGGGATTTTCTTGTGTAAATACTGATGAAAAAAAGTCATTTAGCATATTGGCTTTTTCCTCATCCTCATCCACCATTTCACCCAGACTATTTTTAAGGGAGCTAACACTATCATTTTTTAGTTTCTTACTATTTATGTAGTTAAAGAATATTTTGGGATTATTTTTACTCTCTCTGGCAATGAGTCTCTCTGTCTCAATCTTTGCTGCCTTGATTTGCTTTTTACAGAATTTATTTAATTTTCTGTATTTATTTAATGCCTCCTCACTACCTACTTCCTTTAATTCTCTAAATGCTTTCTTTTTGTCACTTATTCCGCCCCTTACAGCTCTATTTAGCTATATTGGTTTCCTCCTATTCCTAGTATGTTTATTCCCATACGGTATATACTGTGCACAGGTCCTATCCAGGATGCTAATAAATGTCTCCCATTTTCTTTGTGTATTTTATGTCTCAGGATATCGTCCCAGTTACCGTATTTTTCGGACTATAAGACGCACCGGACCAGAAGACGCACCCCAAATTTGGGGTGAAAATTGCAGAAAAAAAGATTTTTTATAACATGGGGGTCCGTCTTATTGTCCGAATTTACAGTATCTTATGGCGGTGGCAGAGCAGGGTCACAGGAGGCAAGGTGGGGTGATGCTGGGATGAGGAGGTGCTGGGATGAGAAGGTGCTGGGATGAGAAGGTGCTGGGATGAGAAGGTGCTGGGATCAGGAGGTGCTGGGATCAGGAGGTGCTGGGATGAGAAGGTGCTGGGATCAGGAGGTGCTGGGATCAGGAGGTGCTGGGATCAGGAGGTGCTGGGATCAGGAGGTGCTGGGATCAGGAGGTGCTGGGATCAGGAGGTGCTGGGATCAGGAGGTGCAGTGAGAGGTATGGCGTGAGAGGGGTCCCTGGCGTACCATGCAGGCTTACCTAGGTGGCAGAGGTCCGGTGGCAGAGGTGCGGTGGCGGGGGTGTGGCAGCAGAGGAGGCGCAGGAAGCGGGGTCCCTTTCCCCGGTATGGTGATGCAGCAGGCCCGGTATGCAGCAGAGCCGGGTGAATCCTCTTGTTATCGGTGGGCGCGGCCATCTTCCGGAGGCCGCGCGTGTGCAGATGAAGCGCTCTGCTCCCGGGGCTTCAGGAAAATGGCCACGGGAGGCCGCGCGTGCGCAGATGGAGATCGCGGCGGCCATTTTCCTGAAGCCCCGGGAAGCAGAGCGCTCCATCTGCGCACGCGCGGCCTCCGGAAAATGGCCGCCACCACCGATAACAAGAGGATTCACCCGGCTCTGCTGCATACCGGGCCTGCTGCATCACCATACCGGGGAAAGGGACCCCGCTTACTGCGCCTCCTCTGCCGCCACACCCCCGCAACCGCACCTCTGCCACCGGACCTCTGCCACCGCACCTCTGCCACCTAGGTAAGCCTGCATTGCGACTATTAGATGCACCCCCCATTTTCCCCCCTTTTTTGGGGGGGAAAAAGTGCGTCTTTTAGTCCGAAAAATACGGTAATTGCACCAAGATCCTCTCTCATCCTTTGGAAATTTGCCCTCCTGAAGTTTAGTGTCCTTGTAACCCCTCTATTACACATCTTTTTAAAGGATTCATGAAAACTCATTATTTTGTGATCACTATTCCCCAAGTGACCCCCAACCCTTATATTTGCTATGCGGTCTGGCCTGTTGGTTAATATTAGGTCTAGCAGTGCCCCCCTTCTTGTTGGGTCCTGAACCAGTTGTGAAAGAAGTGAAGAGGCCGCTCATCATTAACCAGGTACAAGAAGTATGTCGCCAATTTTCTCACTTCTGAGAAACTTCTTAATGCGGTGGTGCTGTACTGATGCTCCTCGCAATCGCTCCTGTAACATTGTAGTTTATTTTTTTCTCTATTTGCTATAGGGAAAGTAAAGGGAACCTGTCAGTAGGATTGTACACAGTAACGTACAGTGTCAGGTCGGCGCAGTTATACTGATTAATGAGACCTGGTGATGAAATCCGTCTTGTGGTTGTTGTGTAATCTTTATGCACAGTTTTGAGTTAATGAAATTCTCGTGCTCCAGGGCGGAGCTTCATGTCGTGCTCTGCTTACATATGCATTTGTATGGCTTATGATAGGTCACTGATCCCTCACTGACCTGCCCCCTATTTTACATAATGCATAGAATAATGTTGATAATGCATATAATACTGTTTTCTATAGTAAGGCTTAGAACAAAAATGCCTCCTATTACACATACCGCATAAAATATGATTTGAAAAAAAAAAAAATCACCTTCATCAAACAGGTCTTTGGCGGCGCTTGTGCTGTAGCATGATACGGTGGATAATATGACTGTTTTCATGTTATTTAGACATATAGTTTTGTTGTAAAAAAAAAAAAGAAGAACAAATAAACATTTCTTAATCAAAATGGTGGTGGTGCCTGCGCGGTAGCCTCTATTGTGGTCTGACAGATGCTACCGCACAGGTGCCGGCGCCATTTTGCTAGAGGAAAAAAAAATTAGGCTTCATGAAGATGGCGCTGGTGCCATTTAGCTGGATGTAAAGTTATTTTTCTAAGCTTCACTATAGCCAACAATACTCTATGTATGCCTTATCAACATTATTCTATGCCGTATGTAAAATAGGAAGGTCAGTGAGAGATCAGTGACCTATCATAAACCATAATGATGAATAGCTAATCAGAGCACCACATGAAGACCCCCACAGGCCGCCCCGGAGCTCGAGCATATCATTAACTCAAAACTGAAAATAAAGATTACACAACAACCACAAGACGGATTCCATCACCAGGTCTCATTAATCAGTATAACGGCGCCGACCTGACACTGTCTGCAGGTCACTGTGCACAATCCTGCTGACAGGTTCCTTTTAAAGGGACTCTGTCAGCACAGAATGACTTTTCACACCAAATACAGGCGCTCGGTGCGTCACGGTGGAGCCAATCCTTTATATACACCTTCCCACCTGCTTGATTCCCTCTATCTCCATCCTCCTCTGACTCTATGAAGCCAGAGCTGTTCATCAAAGCTGACGCGGACAAATATTGAGGGAAAACAATAAACAAGCGTGTGCGAACGTGTATATAAAGGATCAGCCCCACCATAAAGCACGGAGCGGTGGGGCTTAGGCTACTTTCACACTAGCGTCGGCCCGACGTACCGACGCAAACTGCGAAAAAAATGAACAACGGGGGGCAGCGGATGCAGTTTTCCAACGCATCCGCTGCCCCATTGTTAGGTCCAGAGAGGAGGGGGCGAAGTTCCAGCCGCGCATGCACGGTCGGAAATGGCGGACATGATGCACAAAAAACGTTACATGCAACGTTTTTTTGTGCCGACGGTCCGCCAAAACACGATGCATCCGTCGCACCACGGATCCGTTGCACGACGGATGCAACGTGTGGCCATACGTCGCAATGCGTCGCTAATGCAAGTCTATGGAGAAACACGCATCCTGCAAGCACATTTGCAGGATGCGTTTTTTCTCCATAACGACGCATTGCGACGTACAGCAAACAACGCTAGTGGGAAAGTAGCCTTAGACCAGTCATCCTGTGCTGACACTGTCCCTTTAATAACCGCTTGTGACATTCTGATTGATGAGGAAAGGGTGACGTCCTGGCTGTAGCCCACAGCACTGCTGCGTCAGTTGCCTGTACTATTAATGGAAGCAATGGAAGAGCAAGATAATGGATCCGTCTATATGGAATATTGATATCTGAAATATAACCCTTAAGTCTGTGCTTGATGCTACATAATCAGCAATGAAGATAAGAGCCATCATAACTCAGTTTCTGGTTAAATGGGGAAAATAAGATTTTAGAAGTCGTTGCCATGTGGTGTGACAAACCGTTGATTTTAGGGCCCATCCCCATGTATTCCTCAAAGCATTGTATCCCCTGTCTTTAGTTTCTATTGTCCTGTTAGTTATTTATTACTAACATTTAGGAGCTGTGTCAGGATTGCGTTCAGGAGCACACTGCTCCCCAACCTCCCATCTTCCTGTTTATGATGGGCGGACGCTGTGCTCATGAATGGCTGACCATTCCATCAGCATTGCTGCACAAAACTGTGTTCCCCCATGCTGACAGCACAGGCAGGTTTGCCTCTGTAGCATCGGAGAAGTGCAGGGGTACTGAAGCTGGCCGGATCCGGGCTTTGGAGAACACTTACAAGTTCTATAGAAAAGAGCTTGTAAGCATTGCACTCCTTAGCTAAGAGAACCGCCACTGCTGACAGACCGAAGAGGAGGCTGGTAACCTAGACAACAAGCAGCAAACAATATAATCAAAATCCCTCCATTCTTGAGAATAAGAATGAATTGCAAAGTTGCTTTCATAGGAAGTAAATTCCAACACTGCGTGTTTTTTGCAAGCACTTTGCAATTTTAACTTTAAGCACTTGAGAATAACCCTGAAAATATTTAATTTTATGTCAATTGTTGTAACTTATTCTGGAAAGCTCTTGGGTAGAGAAGTGTGCAGGATTACCATGAGCGGACAGGGATGGGCACAGTGATTCATGGCAAAGTGACTGTGGCCGTAAGATCGCGAACTCTGCCGGCAGGAATTGGTGATATACTGTATGTGGCTAGGCATGTGTCTGTGCGGCTGTCAGGTAGAATATGGTTGTGTTCCACATCTAGTCCTGGTCGTTCTCGTGATCCCTTCTTGCTGTCAGTGAATAGAAGTAATCATATGTATACATTTATGGAGCCAGTGTTTCTCAACTTATTGTCTCAGACTTGAGAAAACATGATTTTCCTCCTTGACACATTAGCATAAAAGAATAAAAAATGTTGAGTATTTGCTTGAGTGGCAATTGTGGTGTATAAGATAATATCCAGTATTGTGTCCCTGGAGTGAGCCGGGAGCGCAGGATTGTTTGTGTAAGCTGAAGCACAGCCCAGAGGCCAAGGACAGTGAGCAGCCTGGCAGCAGTGAGCACCCTGGCAGCAGTGAGCACCCTGGCAGCAGTGAGCACCCTGGCAGCAGTGAGCACCCTGGCAGCAGTGAGCACTCTGGGCAGCAGTGAGCACTCTGGGCAGCAGTGAGCACTCTGGCAGCAGTGAGCACTCTGGCAGCAGTGAGCACCCTGGCACCAGTGAGCACCCTGACAGCAGTGAGTAGCCTAGCAGTGAGCACCCTGGCAGCAGTGAGCACCCTGGCACCAGTGAGCACCCTGACAGCAGTGAGTAGCCTAGCAGTGAGCACCCTGGCAGCAGTGAGCACCCTGGCAGCAGTGAGCAGCCTGGCAGCAGTGGGCAGCCTGGCAGCAGTGGGCAGCCTGGCAGCAGTGAGCAGCCTGACAGCGGTGAGCACCATGTCAGCGGTGACTAGCCTGGCAGTAGTGAGCAGCAGTGAGCAGCCCGGCAGTAGTGAGCAGCCTGTCGGCAGTGAGTAGCCTGGCAATAGTGAACAGCCTGGCAGCAGTGAGCAGCCTGTCAGCAGTGAGTAGCCTGGCAGTAGTGAGCAGCAGTGAGCAGCCCGGCAGTAGTGAGCAGCCTGTCGGCAGTGAGTAGCCCGGCAATAGTGAACAGCCTGGCAGTAGTGAGCAGCAGTGAGCAGCCCGGCAGTAGTGAGCAGCCTGTCGGCAGTGAGTAGCCTGGCAGTAGTGAGCAGCAGTGAGCAGCCCGGCAGTAGTGAGCAGCCTGTCGGCAGTGAGTAGCCTGGCAATAGTGAACAGCCTGGCAGCAGTGAGCAGCCTGTCAGCAGTGAGTAGCCTGGCAATAGTGAACAGCCTGGCAGCAGTGAGCAGCCTGTCGGCAGTGAGTAGCCTGGCAATAGTGAACAGCCTGGCAGCAGTGAGCAGCCTGTCAGCAGTGAGTAGCCTGGCAGTAGTGAGAAGCAGTGAGCAGCCCGGCAGTAGTGAGCAGCCTGTCGGCAGTGAGTAGCCTGGCAGTAGTGAGCAGCAGTGAGTAGCCTGGCAGTAGTGAGCAGCAGTGAGTAGCCCGGCAGTAGTGAGCAGCCTGTCGGCAGTGAGTAGCCCGGCAATAGTGAGCAGCCTGGCAGCCGGCCATCGTTCCGTGGGCTGGATTGTGCAGCTGACGTGGCCAGTGCATGCCAGGCCGGCCGTCCAGCACTGTCAGGCTTTGTCCCACCAAGCGTT
Source organism: Ranitomeya imitator (assembly GCF_032444005.1). Lineage (NCBI taxonomy): Eukaryota > Metazoa > Chordata > Amphibia > Anura > Dendrobatidae > Ranitomeya > Ranitomeya imitator. Next base: position 70,979,200 of record NC_091291.1, on the reverse strand, counting down.
TGTAGACTGGGGGTTGTTCTTATTATTTTTATGAACAATACGCTCTTCATAACATATCCCATTGGGTTTAATGAAAAAAACTCACTTTGTGCATTTTGGCTTTTATATATTTAATGAAATTAGTAGTGGGAATGAATAGTTGGGATATTTGTTCTGGGCTGTACTGTGTTCTCCAGGAGATAAATACATGGCTGGTGAGGAATGAATTCTGTTGCCATGAAAATACTGTACCCCTTTGTCTTACATTCACCACATTTGCAGATGCAAAACTGAGGCTTCATTCAAATGCTAATGTGCTAAATCACAGGCGGCATGAGGAATCCTGGCACACTGCTGCACATACTGTACGTCTGGACGGGCGCAGGATGTGTCCTCTACACAGATCTGCTTTCCCTTTAATGCACACAATGCTTTTTTGATGATTTTTTTTCCACGTGGAATTGGCCCAAAATGCTATGGAACCCTTATGCCAGCAAAGTGTATGACAATCCGGAAGTGCTGTGCCCATGATCAGTATTTTTCCTTTCAGGATTTCCTGTGTGTTTAAATCCGCAGCATGTCAATTCTTTGTGTGTTTTCGCATGCATTTTTGACCCATTGAATGCACAGGAAAAAAAACGCATGCAATAACGCAGCAGAATTTTCGGCAGCGTTTTTGCTGCCAAGAAATGCAGAATCCTTGCAGAAATTTCTGAAAGAAATTACTCAATGTGCACACAGAGCTTAAGGCAGTATTCCCATCTCTGTCATTCATGGCCAACGTATGAATAAGCTAAGTGGGCGTTGTTATTCTACTTCTGTAACCTCCTTGTGAATTGGTGCTAAGGAAACAATGTAGCATGGCGAGCTGCCCCAAGGCGGGAAGAAGCATTAAGCCGGGGTCACACTTGTGAGTGCAATGCGAGAAACTTACGCAAATCTCACATCAGTACCCAGCACTGCCGCTGGGATCAGAGCGTGCGGCTGCATGTATGTCTGAGCGCTCCAGTCCTAACCGCCGCCGGCTGTGCCAGTATTGATGCGAGAGATTCGTTCGAGTTTCCCGCGTTGCACACGTAAGTGTGACCCTGGGCTTAGGGTGCCTCTCCATATTGGATGAATGTCCACCGAACCCCCCAGCAGATGTCTGGGAAATGAAGGGTGAGGCATGTTGAACTTGTACATGCCCGATCTGTAATAATAATAATCTGCCTCCCGAGCTGTCTGTCAGCAGTTTATTTCCCAGATACGAGCATGTATGTGTGATGCAGGAAGCAAGGCTGTCACATATAGCAAACTTTATTGATCATGGAATAAAGATTACCAGATCAATTATAAAATGTGAGAAATTAAATCTTATCCCCCCCCCAATATACAGGGGTTGGACAAAATAATGGAAACACCTGGGAACATCCACAAAAGTTAGTTTAATATAGTGTAGGTCCATCTTTTGCGGCGATTACAGCCCCAATTCTCCGAGGTATGGATTCATACAAGGTGTGAATTGTTTCCAAAGGAATTTTAGCCCATTCTGCAGTTAAAACACCCTCCAGTTCTTTGAGCGACGATGGCGGCAGAAATCAACGTCTAACTTGAATCTCTGAAATCGACCATAATTGCTAAATAATGTTGAGGTCTGGGGATTGTGGCGGCCAGATGAGATGCTCAACTTCATTAGAACGTTCCTCGTGCCATGCTTTAACGATTCTAGCTGTATGAATTGGTGCATCATCCTGAAAGATGGCGTTCCCCTCCGGGAACAGTGCTTGAACCATTGGATGCACTTAGTCGCCCAAAATACCCTAAATAATCTCGGGTGTTAATTCTTCCATGAAGGGATATCATTGGCCCGGCAGATCTCCACGAAATAGCCCCCAGATCATTACAGAACCTCTGCCATGTTTTACTGTTGGGAGAAGGCAGTCTGGATGGAATGCTTCTTTCGGCTGTCTCCAAACGTACACTCGGCCAGAGGTCGTAAATAGGGTAAACGATGATTCGTCTGAGAATATCACATGTTTTCACTGCTCGAGGGACCAATTCTGGAGGTTTCTACACCACTCTAAACGCTTGGAAACATTTGTCATTGAGAGCAGCGGTTTTCTAATTGCAGCTCTTCAGTGGAATCCAGATTTGTGTAGCTCCCGATGAACAGTTTTCGTGGAAACTGGGTTCTGTAGGTGTACATTGCGCTCAGCAGTGATTTTCGGAGCCGTGGTCTTGCGATCCTCTCACAATTCGCTTTAGAGTCTGACGGTCTCTCTCAGTCAACTTTGACTTTCGGCCGGACCTGTGCTTTGCTGCGGACGTTTTTCCTTCTCTTTCAAACACAGTCATTACTTTGGAGACAGTACCTCTTGACACGCCAAGCATTCGGGCACTTTCTGATACACTAGCGCCTGCCAAATTTGGCCTCTTTGAAAATCCAAGAGGTCTGCCATTGGTATCAGGTTCTCATCAATGTTCTTACAATTATGCTAAACAAACTGTTAATTTACATACACATATCACATAACACAAATAATCAACTACCAAACATTACCATGTGTCACGGTTTGCATGGTTATCACATGTTCGAAGATTATGATGCCAAAACGTTAGGTGTTTCCATTATTTTGTCCAACCCCTGTAGGTGCTGTGCTTCTGCCTATTGTTCGGCTATCTGAGCAGTCCATCATCTCCTTTCACTACATGCAGCATGGATGAGCAGACCTTAATAGTAGACCCCCACCATAGCGATTACTCTTGAGTCTTACTCCATACCTGCAGTCACCAGATCCTGAGACAGACACTGCTCTATTGGAATCTGGCAGAGCAGCACGTATGGTGCAGAGCTTTCCCAGACCTACTGCGAACCTCTGGGGAAAAATTGGTCTCCAGTATCTCTCCCAAGTACTCACACCATTTTCCTGAAGACCACCGGAGGTTGATCTGCACATGCGCCGGTGCCATTTTCATGAAGACCGCCATCTGGTAAATCTGTGAGAGCAGCGCTCACTGCTAGGATGGCGCCAGCCCAGAATATAAATTTCAAAGATGATGAATACAACATGTGCAGCGGAAGGGCGATGGCTGAGCCGAAGACCCTACCCACAGCCCTGCCCACAAGTCCCGCCACGGGGCACTGAGGAAACCAAAATTTATCATGATGACTTAATGAGAACCAGGCTGCAGATATTTACACTAGAAGTTTGTATTAAATCAGTATGAGCGCCATTCTGCCCATGCATTTAATGTAACATATATAGCATAATCCTTCTGACAGGTTCTCTTTAGCAAAATGCAAATTGAATGAGCAAAATAGAAGCCTAAATCACATTGATATGTGACTGCCCATTGCCTTCAAAACAGCATCAGTTCTAATGTTTATTTGAAGGAACTCGGCAGGAAGATTGTTCTAAACATCTTGGCGATCTAACCACAGATCTGTGGATGTCGTTTGTGTAAACTCTTGTGTCTCTTCATGTAATCCCAGACAGCCCGGACTGTGTGATATCAGGGCTGTGTGCGGCCATATCATCACTGCCACGGCAACTTGTTCTTTACTCTGAAAATAGATCTTAATGACATTGGTTATATGTTTGGGGTCATCGTCCTGCTGCAGAATAAATCTGGAGCCGATCAGACACCTCCCTGATGGTAATACCTGACTTCTCGGCATTGAAGACACCATTAATGTTGGCAAAATTCCCAATTCTGTTTGCTGACCCTGCACCATGCCTTACTGTTGCCTGCAGGCACTTATTACAGTTGTACACTACTTTTCTCCAGTCCTTCTGCAAACAAACTGCCTTCTGCTACAGCCAAATATTTCACTTTTTGAGTCATCAGTGCTAAGTAGCTGCTGCCATTTTTCTGCACCCCAGGTCGTATGTTTTCATGCACAGAAGAGTCCTTTAGCCTTCTTTCCGTGATCACGGTGTGTCTTTTTGGACACAATTCTTCCGTGCAGACCACTTTTGGACAGATTTCTCCTAACAATAGCTGGGTGTAGCTTGGTACCATTGGTTGCTGACGGTTCTGAGCTGATGACACTGCTGGACATCTTCCAATTTGAAGGGAAGTAATAAACATGATCCGTCTTTTTTCTGCTGCACTAAGTTTCCTTGGCCGATTACTGCTTCTACTATTCCCAGTGTTGTGAATTTCTTGGTGCTTCCGCAATAGAGCTTGGACAGCACATCTTGTAATCCCCAGTCTTCTTTGAAATGTTTGCCTGGGAGAGACCTTGCTGATGCAGTGTAACTACCTTGTATGTTGTTGCAGTGCTCAGTCTTGCCATGATGAATGACCTGTGACATAAAACAGTCTTCATCTACCTCACTTTTGTGGTAGAGTCTGGTTGATCCTCACAAATTTTTAAGCCTTATACACAGTTTGTTTCTGTTTCAACTAATGTCTGTGTTGCACTGTACATTTGAAGATGATCTTTATCACCTATTTGGTGTCTGGTTACTCATACACCTGACTATAATTTTGCAAAACCACTGACATTTTCCATTTACTCCAGATACAAGGAAACCCCTATTTCCATGTGTAGAGTGACTGCTTGATTGCGCACACTTATGTTTTACGTATTGCCCACAGTAGGGTGCATGCACACTTATTAGCTGTCGGCGTTCATAGCAAGTGAGCATTTCTGCTACACACAGGTGATCTGATCATCGCCTGTGTGTTGCAGAGGTGATTGGATTATTGCAGCTTCCAGTCTCCCATGGAGACTATTGAACTAATTGAAAAGTAAAAAAAAAGTTTTTAAAAATATTTAAAAAATATAAGATTTCTAATCGCGTCCCATTCGCCTCATTCATAATAAAACAATTTAAAAAAATAGGTATTTGGTATTGCGGCATTCAGAACTGCCCGATGTATCAAGATATAAAAAGAATTAAATTGATTAATAAACGGCATAGCGACAATAACTAAACGTCAGTATTATGTTTTTTTGGTCGTTGCTACATTGCAATAAAATGCAATAACAGGCGATCAAAAGAACGTATCCACACCAAAATGGTACCATTAAAAAAGTCAGCTCTGCACACAACAAATAAGCCTTCACCCAACCCAAGATCACGAAAAATGGAGATGCTACGGGTATCGGAAAATGACGGATTTTTTTTTTCTTTAACAAACTAGATTTTTTTCACCACTTAAATACAAAAGAACCTAGACAAGTTTGATGTCTATGAACTCGTAATGACCTGGAGAATCATAGTGACAGGTCAGTTTTAGCATTTAGTGAATATGATTAAATAAGAAAGAAACAGTTATGGGATTGCACTTTTTTTTACAATTTCACTGCACTTGGATTTTTTTCCCGCTTTCCAGTACACTATATGGTAAAACCAATGGTGTCGTTCAAAAGTAGAACTCGTCCCACAAAAAATAAGCCCTCACATGGCCATATTGATGGAAAAATAAAAAAGTTATGGCTCTGGGAAGGAGGGGAGCAAAAAACAGAAAAACTGGGCTGCGGCGTGAAGAGATTAACGTTCTGTTATGATAACTTGTATGGCCAACTCATTGTTAAGATGTTTAGATATTACTAAAGAATTGCCCACACAGGGCAACAATAATGGGAATATGCAGGCACATCTGTACTATGTGGTGTATTTGTAAAGTGTAAAGACCCTGAGCACAGCCGTCACGGGCTTACACGCTGTAGAATTCTGCATTTTGAGCACAAATGATATATATCCTTTCTGAAAGAAGTATTTGAAGTTCCCTCAAAATGTTTAACACTTAATGTGATCAAGTTATAGATGGAAAACCACATTGTGCTGAGGGCTCGTACAGTATATGTGAAGCTTTATGGCTTACAAATAACAGATACCAGCAAACGATAACGTGTAGGCCATCACTAAAGATGAGGCCATGACTGCGCCTGACGACACGGGGTAATAATGGGTAAGGAATCGCTGCTCGAGCTCTCCCTCTGTTACAGGATAACTGCTCATAAAGGGAACCTGTCCCCTCATCAATGCCGCCCTAACCACTGGCTGCGCTGCTACAGTCGTGTATAGTTTACTCTGAAACGAGGTGGTGTTTCGGAGAAATCATACTTTGAAAAAGTCGGCCGGGTACTATGGCCGTCACCAGCCAGCTCCATGTGATTGACAGGTCCCTGTGTATGTGTAGGGGGAGACTTGTCAGCCATAAGGATGCGGTCAGGGAGAGGAACTATTCAGCCAAGACACATAGTCACAGGATGGCTCTTCCCTGTAATGCTGCAGCAGCAGGACATCCCATGTGTAGTCACTGCTCACAGTTCAGACAGCACTGATGAGATGACAGGTCCCCTGCTGACCAGCGCAGTTCAGACAGCACTGATGAGATGACGGGTCCCCTGCTGACCAGCACAGTTCAGACAGCACTGATGAGATGACGGGTCCCCTGCTGACCAGCGCAGTTCAGACAGCACTGATGAGATGACGGGTCCCCTGCTGACCAGCGCAGTTCAGACAGCACTGATGAGATGACAGGTCCCCTGCTGACCAGCACAGTTCAGACAGCACTGATGAGATGACGGGTCCCCTGCTGACCAGCGCAGTTCAGACAGCACTGATGAGATGACGGGTCCCCTGCTGACCAGCACAGTTCAGACAGCACTGATGAGATGACGGGTCCCCTGCTGACCAGCACAGTTCAGACAGCACTGATGAGATGACGGGTCCCCTGCTGACCAGCACAGTTCAGACAGCACTGATGAGATGACGGGTCCCCTGCTGACCAGCACAGTTCAGACAGCACTGATGAGATGACGGGTCCCCTGCTGACCAGCACAGTTCAGACAGCACTGATGAGATGACGGGTCCCCTGCTGACCAGCGCAGTTCAGACAGCACTGATGAGATGACGGGTCCCCTGCTGACCAGCGCAGTTCAGACAGCACTGATGAGATGACGGGTCCCCTGCTGACCAGCGCAGTTCAGACAGCACTGATGAGATGACGGGTCCCCTGCTGACCAGCGCAGTTCAGACAGCACTGATGAGATGACGGGTCCCCTGCTGACCAGCGCAGTTCAGACAGCACTGATGAGATGACGGGTCCCCTGCTGACCAGCACAGTTCAGACAGCACTGATGAGATGACGGGTCCCCTGCTGACCAGCGCAGTTCAGACAGCACTGATGAGATGACGGGTCCCCTGCTGACCAGCACAGTTCAGACAGCACTGATGAGATGACGGGTCCCCTGCTGACCAGCACAGTTCAGACAGCACTGATGAGATGACGGGTCCCCTGCTGACCAGCGCAGTTCAGACAGCACTGATGAGATGACGGGTCCCCTGCTGACCAGCGCAGTTCAGACAGCACTGATGAGATGACGGGTCCCCTGCTGACCAGCACAGTTCAGCCAGCACTGATGAGATGACAGGTCCCCTGCTGACCAGCGCAGTTCAGACAGCACTGATGAGATGACGGGTCCCCTGCTGACCAGCACAGTTCAGACAGCACTGATGAGATGACGGGTCCCCTGCTGACCAGCACAGTTCAGACAGCACTGATGAGATGACGGGTCCCCTGCTGACCAGCGCAGTTCAGACAGCACTGATGAGATGACGGGTCCCCTGCTGACCAGCGCAGTTCAGACAGCACTGATGAGATGACGGGTCCCCTGCTGACCAGCACAGTTCAGCCAGCACTGATGAGATGACAGGTCCCCTGCTGACCAGCGCAGTTCAGACAGCACTGATGAGATGACGGGTCCCCTGCTGACCAGCACAGTTCAGACAGCACTGATGAGATGACGGGTCCCCTGCTGACCAGCACAGCTCAGACAGCACTGATGAGATGACGGGTCCCCTGCTGACCAGCACAGCTCAGACAGCACTGATGAGATGACGGGTCCCCTGCTGACCAGCGCAGTTCAGACAGCACTGATGAGATGACAGGTCCCCTGCTGACCAGCGCAGTTCAGACAGCACTGATGAGATGACGGGTCCCCTGCTGACCAGCGCAGTTCAGACAGCACTGATGAGATGACAGGTCCCCTGCTGACCAGCGCAGTTCAGACAGCACTGATGAGATGACGGGTCCCCTGCTGACCAGCGCAGTTCAGACAGCACTGATGAGATGACGGGTCCCCTGCTGACCAGCACAGTTCAGACAGCACTGATGAGATGACGGGTCCCCTGCTGACCAGCGCAGTTCAGACAGCACTGATGAGATGACGGGTCCCCTGCTGACCAGCGCAGTTCAGACAGCACTGATGAGATGACGGGTCCCCTGCTGACCAGCGCAGTTCAGACAGCACTGATGAGATGACGGGTCCCCTGCTGACCAGCACAGCTCAGACAGCACTGATGAGATGACGGGTCCCCTGCTGACCAGCGCAGTTCAGACAGCACTGATGAGATGACGGGTCCCCTGCTGACCAGCGCAGTTCAGACAGCACTGATGAGATGACGGGTCCCCTGCTGACCAGCACAGCTCAGACAGCACTGATGAGATGACGGGTCCCCTGCTGACCAGCACAGCTCAGACAGCACTGATGAGATGACGGGTCCCCTGCTGACCAGCGCAGTTCAGACAGCACTGATGAGATGACAGGTCCCCTGCTGACCAGCGCAGTTCAGACAGCACTGATGAGATGACGGGTCCCCTGCTGACCAGCACAGTTCAGACAGCACTGATGAGATGACGGGTCCCCTGCTGACCAGCGCAGTTCAGACAGCACTGATGAGATGACAGGTCCCCTGCTGACCAGCACAGTTCAGACAGCACTGATGAGATGACAGGTCCCCTGCTGACCAGCTATGCGCCTCTGCCTCTCCCTGCATGGCTCCTTGCAGCCCAGGCATGCTGGAAGCTGTGAGGCTCGTACGTCTCACACCTGTCTGGATGTTTTGCACTGCAGTTTTCAATAGTTTTTCACTATGCAGCATTCTCCAACGAATCCAGTGTTGGCTGAAAAAAAAAGTGTAAATGTTTTGCACATATTACCTGTATGTGTGCACAATGTAGTGGATGTGAAAGGTAAAGGGTGTAGGTAAAGAAAAATAATCATCTGGAAATGTTCACACTGAGGTTTTAGACTCCTACTTCTTTCATGCTTCCGCTGATCAGCACAGCCCCATAGAACATGATGGTCCTAGTGCTGTCCCATAACCATCGGGCCCTCAGTGATACCGCCAGAGCGGTCACTCCAAGGCTTAGCGCCACTTAGTCCTGCAGGCCCCGATCACTGGTGTGTGCTGGAGCCTGGTGGTGCGGTAGTGGCCCCACATCCAGGCTCTAATGAAGCCTGGACCCAAACAATCATCACTGGTCCAGGACTTACACCCCAGAGCGGCCTCAGTGCCACATACGGTACCAGCCGTCCGCCATCTTACCTCCTGACTATATAAAGCCGCACTGTGTGGTTACGGTGATACTATATCTTACCAGTAAGTATTCTTCATATTTATGATGTGACTGAAACCAATGTTGAACTTTTATCAGCGATATAGAAAGCAAATGCCACCATATTGTGTAATGATTAACCTGTGAAGTCCCGGACAGTGTTCAGGAATGTGAATTACCGGCACTATAGTCTTCTACACTACCTGATAGCTGTGTGAGTGCACACTATGGCGGCAGGTGTGCTGTGGGCAATGTGTGGGTGATAGGAGAGCATAGCCAGACGTGGACAGTCCAGCACATCTAGCGGACAGCACTCACCGTATTCCTAGTGAGATTAGGGAGACTGACCCCACAGAAGAATATGGAAACCTGGCCTGAGTACAGACGGCAGTGTGTGGCCCAGCCGTGGTGACTATGCACAGATATTGGTGCTGAGTCGGCGCCAGTAGACCCGCAGCCAGTTCACACATTACACTCCACACTTGGACCATGTTTCATGGATTTCTGAATTGGGGATTATACACCTATAGCCATTGGAAGATGGCCAACAACTAACATACTTGTGAGCAATGGCAGGATCTTCACTTCTCTGTACTAATGTTAAAGGCAGCCTGCTAAAAGGTGTTTGCTCTGCAATGCCCCACAATTACCTCATCGTTTTCTCCTGCAGTCGTTAGAGGTGTCCTTGGTAGCCTGAGTCCATGTGTCTGTGCCATGTGTTTATTAGGTCTCTCACACACTGAAGTCCAGTGGTCTCCATCTTATTCAGAGTCTTAATAGCCTGAACAGTTTCCGAAGATCATGTAGAGGGAATGCACCACACCTAATTTATCACGTGTGTGTTTGACCCAATAATAACCATGCTCCATGAACTTACGGCACTTAGCCCTGGACTTCAGGCCTGCGCTGTTGTATACTTACTGCTAACGATTGAAGCTCCTTTCCTGCCATCTAGAAGGAGCAGGTCTGGTCTCTGATCCTCTGGGAATCTGGGGAGAAGGCAGAAGCGGTTCATTGTCACTTCTGGCTTCTATTTCACAAAGCCGATGCTTCCGGAAGACATGGCCATTACATGATGGTTGTCTGGACACAGACAATGGCGGCAGGTGCACTGTGGGGCAATGTGTGGGTGACAGATGTGTCATTGGCAGTATTGTGAGACACACACATTAAAGTCTAGTGTTACATACCGGTAATAAGAAAAACCTGCACATATTAGATATCCACATGACCTTAATAACCTGGAGCATTCATTCAATGGCTTATTTGTTGTGAAAGTTGAGCAGGAAAAAAATGAAAGAATTGAAAAAAAAAAATTCGTATAAAAATATTATTTAAATTTTATATGTACGGTACCCCAAAACAGCGCTTATAACCCAAAATATTTCAGGGGCCATAACGTGATTAAGTGGGGGTTGGCCAGTAGTGGATAGCCCCTGTAAGGGGTAAAGAAATATGTATCATTTTGCTCTGTACTCTTATTGATTGTGCAGCCGGTCCCGTCCCTGACGCGCTCCGCACTTCTACCCCTATAAATGCCTCCATACGTGACGTGTGTGATTCCAGTCTGATATTTCTACCTTCTGTTCTGCAGGGAGTTGTCCTCTACAAATAACCCACCGATAATGTATGTGAACAGCGCCCACACACCCCACGCTTCTACCACTGAACTCAGGCTTATTACAATATTTGGCACTGGTATATATGAGCGGTAGTAACGTGACCTGGAATGTAACTGGGATCTGTTGGAAAACTGTAAATTTAGCGGCTCAGTGAGTGTTATGGGACCACTAAACTTCAAATATGTTTTCAAGGGAATGTGTCATGTATATATGTCGTTCATTAAATGTAAATCCTCAGTTGAGAAATAATGTACAATTAATTATTTCATGCATTTATATTTTTGTTGTACATTTTAATTTTTTTATACTTTCATTAGGGCGGCCTTATTTCAGATGATAACTTCTTTCCTGCATTCTCTGCACTTCAGCATGTGCTATATGTCAGCAGTGATGAATGGGAGATAATGGCCAGAACATGTTCATAGACTAAGGGTATGTGCACATGCTGCGGATGTGCAGCGGATTAGCCGCTGCAGATTCGTAGCTGTTTTCCCTGAGTTTACAGTACCATGTAAACCTATGGAAAACAAAATCCGCAGAGCACATTGTTTATTCCGCAGCATGTCAATTCTTTGTGCGGATTCTGCAGCGGTTTACACCTGCTCCATAATACGAAGCCGCAGGTGGAATCCGCACAAAAACCGTGGTAATTCCGCAGTAAATCCGCAGAGCACATTGTTTATTCCGCAGCATGTCAATTCTTTGTGCGGATTCTGCAGCGGTTTACACCTGCTCCATAATACGAAGCCGCAGGTGGAATCCGCACAAAAACCGTGGTAATTCCGCAGTAAATCCGCAGTGCACATTGTTTATTCCGCAGCAAGTCAATTCTTTGTGCGGATTCTGCAGCGGTTTACACCTGTTCCATAATAGGAATCCGCAGGTGGAATCCACACAAAAACCGTGGTAATTCCGCAGTAAATCCGCAGTGCACATTGTTTATTCCACAGCATGTCAATTCTTTGTGCGGATTCTGCAGCGGTTTACACCTGCTCTATAATAGGAATCCGCAGGTGGAATCCGCACAAAAACCGTGGTAATTCCTCAGTAAATCCGCAGTGCACATTGTTTATTCCGCAGCATGTCAATTCTTTGTGCGGATTCCGCAGCGGTTTACACCTGCTACATAATAGGAATCCGCAGGTGGAATCCGCACAAAAACCGTGGTAATTCCGCAGTAAATCCGCAGTGCACATTGTTTATTCCGCAGCAAGTCAATTCTTTGTGCGGATTCTGCAGCGGTTTACACCTGCTCCATAATACGAAGCCGCAGGTGGAATCCGCACAAAAACCGTGGTAATTCCGCAGTAAATCCGCAGTGCACATTGTTTATTCCACAGCAAGTCAATTCTTTGTGCGGATTCTGCAGCGGTTTACACCTGCTCTATAATAGGAATCCGCAGGTGGAATCCGCACAAAAACCGTGGTAATTCCGCAGTAAATCCGCAGTGCACATTGTTTATTCCGCAGCAAGTCAATTCTTTGTGCAGATTCTGCAGCGGTTTACACCTGTTCCATAATAGGAATCCGCAGGTGGAATCCACACAAAAACCGTGGTAATTCCGCAGTAAATCCGCAGTGCACATTGTTTATTCCACAGCATGTCAATTCTTTGTGCGGATTCTGCAGCGGTTTACGCCTGCTCCATAATAGGAATCCGCAGGTGGAATCCGCACAAAAACCGTGGTAATTCCGCAGTAAATCTGTAGTGCGGATTTCCTGCGGATTTGCCAAAATCAGTCCGAAAAAATCCGCACACCTTTCCGCAACGTGTGCACATACCCTTAGGCCCCCATTCATCGAAAGACCGCCATTGTAATTGATGAGGGGCATGTTGAAATCAGATGGTCCTGACTCATTAAGAGGCGCGCATCACCTAATAAACCAGGCGCGGCTGATATGTGGTGTGTGCCTCCGTGATCATACTCCAGTGACTAGAGTAACATTTGTGGGCCGCTGCTGCTTGTCATTAATTTGATGGAGGTTGCCACTCCCTGTCCACCCAGCTTGCCTGACCCAGGCGATAATGGTGTGAACCTGTCAAGAGTCCCAAGAGTCTAGCTTAGCCTCATGTTGCTTCAAAATTTTGCAACTTCTCAAATATTTTTACAACAGAATTCTGGTGCAAAAGCTTTGATAAATAAGGGCTTATGACTTTCCAGAAAATAACCAGGAGCCCCCTGGGAGGAGTGTTCGGGGAATATTCAGGATCTCCCTGTTTAGTTATCATCCATGGAGCAGTGTGGGGACTTTCTTGCAGTGGACTTTTTGTAACCATTTTTGATGCACGTATGATGTTCTGAAAGCCTTTCATTGCATTTATTAGAGGGCCTGAAAAGCACTACCTTTGGCATTTTTGTTGTACACAGCATTTACCCCACTGGTTTATGTAAAAAGATTTTATATTTTGACAGATGTGATTTTTACTTATTTTACTACTTTATTTTTGTAATCTTTAGGGGGTGATTAGACTTTTTATACATAGTATTATGAGTTGAGACACAGGAATGGTGAGCTTTTTTGATAACAGAATATTGCTGTAGCTGGAAGTAATGTGAAATATACAAAATAATTATTGATTCTGAACATAGGGCAGCACGGTGGCTCAGTGGATAGCACTGCAGCCTTGAAGCTCTGGGGTCCTGGGCTGAAATCCCACCAAGGACAAAATCTGCAAGGAGTCTGTATGCTCTCCCCATGTTTGCGTGGGTTTCCTCCGGGGTCTCCGGTTTCCTCCCACTCTCCAAAGACATACTGATAGGGAATGTAGATTGTGAGCCCCAATGGGGACAGTGAAGTTATCTGTAAAGTGCTGTGGGATTACTGGTGTTATGTAAGGAAACATAATAATATAATGTCACACACTTCAGCCTAGAAAGGTCTTCCCATGCGAGCGGTATTATGCTTGTGAGCTAATTATACTAGAGCTTGATTCATCGCCTCTACAATATTCCGATGTCTCGGAGGTTTGTCATAGAGGCGCCTAACGTATGGAACGTGCTACAGTAATGACTAGAAACTGGAGCAAGCCAATCATTACTGGGAACTGCTATTCTCCTGGAAGGTTTCTCTTTACATTGCCGGTCCTGGTGCCACGGTGGGTGGGCACCCTGCAGATGTGGCCGCTTTTCCATCATGTGATGCCAGCTTTGCTGTATGGTGTATTTGATCTCCACACACATCGGTCATTGTTACAGGAGCGAACGGGCACTTTCCTGCTCACAACAGACTGACTTAGATTTTCCGTGAAGTTTCCATTCATTTTCCATGACTTTTTTTTTTATCACTTCCCTTACTCATGTTGTACTTCTGGCAGAAAACCAAATGCCGTTTATTGCCTTTCTGACTGCGCTGTAACATCATGTCATAGCAGAAATCCTGGGATTTTTCAGGCGGGCTGGCATGACCTATTTGTAATGAAGAGTTAATGGCAGAAACATATACTTCAGTGGTACCATATTCTGCATATATTGATTTTATCTCTTTATTCTAGGGCCGTGATCAGCTTCCAAGATGTCATCTCGAAATTCACATAGAGATGATGCTGAACGCTACCTTTTTGTCGACCGTAACCCTGTGAGTATCACTGCCACACAGGCTGACTGGACAGCGAAGAAGCAGGTCTGGGTACCCTCTGAAAAGCATGGCTTCGAAGCGGCCAGCATCAAAGAAGAGCGGGGTGATGAGGTGGTGTTGGAACTAGCAGAAAATGGCAAGAAAGTAGTGGTCAACAAGGATGACATCCAGAAGATGAACCCACCCAAGTTTACCAAGGTGGAGGACATGGCTGAATTAACTTGTCTGAACGAGGCATCTGTCCTGCACAACCTGAAGGATCGCTACTACTCCGGACTCATCTATGTGAGTAACGCTGACATTAAGTTGTGTGGTTTAACATTGTTGCGGAGATGAGCAGATAACCTTGCTGAACTTTAGCCCAAAGGACAGGTTAGTAATCTGTGGCTGCTAGACCGGAGCCCTGCAGACCACCTCATACCTCCTGGCATCTGCAGCTCCTCTTTAGATTAGACGGCCTGGAGCAACTTTGTGTGTCAGTCTGCCATGATGTCACCCCAGGCTGGCTGATCAACAGGAGCGGCTAATGAGGCGGTGTGCTGAGCTCCTGTCCAGTGTCTGCAAAACACTGACCGTCCTCTGGACCAGGATCCTGCAAATCAATTCGTTCATCTCTAAAAGTAAGTTATTGTTGCATGCGTGAAAAACGCAAAGGAAGCCAATGTATTTCATGCTACCCTCTAGCAATATGTGTGCGTGTGTATGTATGTGTGTGTGTGTGTGTATATATATATATATATATATATATATATATATA
This sequence comes from Ranitomeya imitator, assembly GCF_032444005.1. NCBI lineage: Eukaryota > Metazoa > Chordata > Amphibia > Anura > Dendrobatidae > Ranitomeya > Ranitomeya imitator. The sequence continues at coordinate 70,963,924 of NC_091291.1, read as the reverse complement.
TATATATATATATATATATATATATTATCTTGTATACACACTCATGCAGCAACCAGGTGGCGAGGGGCCCCAAAGGTGCTACACTGTGGGATGGCCTGTAGTAATTGATTGGTTGAAGCGGAGAATTCCTCATTGTACACACATAGAAGAGATGTGTATATGGGGGATGTGGTGAGACCACCGGCATTTCATCTGCTTCATTCTCTTATACACTTCTCGTAGTGTGACTTGAGTGCAGCAAATCTAGCACTGGCTTAGGCCTGTTAATATATTAGTTTCCTTATTGTCTGTATGTGAGGTAGAAAAGCAGATCTATGAGCAGATGTTGGTTTGTGCTATTGTTTTTGCGGGGCTCTCAATGCCAATAGCAGGAAAAATGTTTTGGAATGAGAAAAGTTGCAGATTTTGGTGCAGAATTTCCATGCACCCACATTGCCAGCATCGGCTCTATAGCTACGGTCACAGATAGTAAGGCTATGAGACCACCGATGGATCAGAAGAGCATTCTACAGTCTGTGCTGTGGGATTCTGTAGAGCCAGGGACCCGATTGTGTCCCTTCTGTCCTCTACCATCAGTACTCTCTTTAGGCTGAGCCTCTCTTTCCCCTTCTGTCCTGTACCATCAGATGACCCACAAGTTCGAGCCTCTCCTTCCCCTTCTGTTCTCTACCATCAATAGGCCCACTAGACCTCTCCTCTCCTTCCCCTTCTGTCATCTACCATCAGTAGGCCCACAATGCCGAGCCTCTCCTTCCCCTTCTGTCCTCTACCATCAGTAGGCCCACTAGGCCAAGCTTCTCCATCCCCTTCTGTCATCTACCATCAGTAGGCACATTAGGCCGAGCCTCTCCTTCCCCTTCTGTCCTCTACCATCAGTAGGCCCACTAGGACAAGCCTCTCCATCCCCTTCTGTTATCTACCATTAGTAGGCACATTAGGCTGAGCTTCTCCTTCCCCTTCTGTCCTCTACCATTAATGGGCACATTAGGCCGAGCTTCTCCTTCCCCTTCTGTCCTCTACCATTAGTAGGTACTTTAAGCTGAGCCTCACCTTCCCCTTCTGTTATCTACCATGAGTAGGCCCACTAAGCCAAGCCTCTCCATCCCCTTCTGTCCTCTACCATCAATAGGCCCACTAGACCTCTCCTCTCCTTCCCCTTCTGTCATCTACCATCAGTAGGCCCACGAGGCAAAGCCTCTCCATCCCCTTCTGTAATCTACTATCAGTAGGCACATTAGGCCGAGCCTCTCCTTCCCCTTCTGTCCACTACCATCAGTAGGCCCACTATGCCAAGCCTCTCCATCCCCTTCTGTCATCTACCATCAGTAGGCACATTAGGCCGAGCCTCTCCTTCCCCTTCTGTCATTTACCATCAGTAGGCACATTAAGCTGAGCCTCTCCTTCCCCTTCTGTCCTCTCCTCTCAGTAGGCCCACTAGGCCGAGCCTCACCTTCCCCTTCTGTCCTCTAGTCAGTAGGCCTACTAGGCCGAGGCACACCTTTCCCTTCTGTCATCTACCATCAGTAGGAACATTAAGCTGAGCCTCTCCTTCCCCTTCTGTCCTCTCCTCTCAGTAGGCCCACTTGGCAGAGCCTCTCCTTACCCTTCTGTCCTCTACTATTAGTAGGCACATTAGGCTGAGCCTCTGCTTCCCCTTCTGTCCTTTCCTCTCAGTAGGCTCATTAAGCCGAGTCTCTCCTTCCCCATCTGTCCTCTACCATCAATAGGCACATTAGGCCGAGCTTCTCCTTCACCTTCTGTCCTCTACCATTAGTGGGCACATTAGGCCGAGCTTCTCCTTCCCCTTCTGTCCTCTACCATTAGTAGGCACATTAGGCCGAGCTTCTCCTTCCCCTTCTGTCCTCTACTATTAGTAGGCACATTAGGCCGAGCTTCTCCTTCACCTTCTGTCCTCTACCATTAGTGGGCACATTAGGCCGAGCGTCTCCTTCCCCTTCTGTCCTCTACCATTAGTGGGCACATTAGGCCGAGCTTCTCCTTCCCCTTCTGTCCTCTACCATTAGTAGGTACTTTAAGCTGAGCCTCTCCTTCCCCTTCTGTCCTCTCCTCTCAGTAGGCCCACTAGGCCGAGCCTCACCTTCCCCTTCGCTCCTCTACCATCAGTAGGCCCACTAGGCCGAGCCTCTCCTTACCCTTCTGTCCTCTACTATTAGTAGGTTCATTAGGCTGAGCCTCTGCTTCCCCTTCTGTCCTTTCCTCTCAGTAGGCTCATTAGGCCGAGTCTCTCCTTCCCCTTCTGTCCTCTACCATTAGTGGGCACATTAGGCCGAGCGTCTCCTTCCCCTTCTGTCCTCTACCATTAGTGGGCACATTAGGCCGAGCGTCTCCTTCCCCTTCTGTCCTCTACCATTAGTGGGCACATTAGGCCGAGCTTCTCCTTCCCCTTCTGTCCTCTACCATTAGTGGGCACATTAGGCCGAGCGTCTCCTTCCCCTTCTGTCCTCTACCATTAGTGGGCACATTAGGCCGAGCGTCTCCTTCCCCTTCTGTCCTCTACCATTAGTGGGCACATTAGGCCGAGCTTCTCCTTTCCTTTCTGTCCTCTACTATTAGTAGGCACATTAGGCCGAGCCTCTCCTTCCCCTTCTGTCCTCTACCATCAGTAGGCACATTAGGCCGAGCTTCTCCTTCACCTTCTGTCCTCTACCATTAGTAGGCACATTAGGCCGAGCTTCTCCTTCCCCTTCTGTCCTCTACCATTAGTAGGCACATTAGGCCGAGCTTCTCCTTCCCCTTCTGTCCTCTACCATTAGTGGGCACATTAGGCCGAGCTTCTCCTTCCCCTTCTGTCCTCTACCATCAGTAGGCACATTAGGCTGAGCTTCTCCTTCACCTTCTGTCCTCTACCATTAGTAGGCACATTAGGCCGAGCTTCTCCTTCCCCTTCTGTTATCTACCATCAGTAGGCACATTCGGCCGAGCCTCTCCTTCCACTTCTGTTATCTACCATCAGTAGGCCCACTAGGCCAAGCCTCTCCTTCCCCTTCTGTCATCTACCATCAATAGGCACATTAAGCTGAGCCTCTCCTTCCCCTTCTGTTATCTACAATGAGTAGGCCCACTAGGCCAAGCCTCTCCATCCCCTTCTGTCCTCTACCATCAATAGGCCCACGAGACCTCTCCTCTCCTTCCCCTTCTGTCCTCTACCATCAGTAGGCACATTAGGCCGAGCTTCTCCTTCCCCTTCTGTCCTCTACCATCAGTAGGCACATTAGGCCGAGCTTCTCCTTCACCTTCTGTCCTCTACCATTAGTAGGCACATTAGGCCGAGCTTCTCCTTCACCTTCTGTCCTCTACCATTAGTAGGCACATTAGGCCGAGCTTCTCCTTCACCTTCTGTCCTCTACCATTAGTAGGCACATTAGGCCGAGCTTCTCCTTCACCTTCTGTCCTCTACCATTAGTGGGCACATTAGGCCAAGCTTCTCCTTCACCTTCTGTCCTCTACCATTAGTAGGCACATTAGGCCGAGCTTCTCCTTCCCCTTCTGTCCTCTACCATTAGTAGGCACATTAGGCCGAGCTTCTCCTGCGCCTTCTGTCCTCTACTATTAGTAGGCACATTAGGCCAAGCTTCTCCTTCACCTTCTGTCCTCTACCATTAGTGGGCACATTAGGCCGAGCGTCTCCTTCCCCTTCTGTCCTCTACCATTAGTGGGCACATTAGGCCGAGCTTCTCCTTTCCTTTCTGTCCTCTACTATTAGTAGGCACATTAGGCCGAGCCTCTCCTTCACCTTCTGTCCTCTACCATTAGTGGGCACATTAGGCCGAGCGTCTCCTTCCCCTTCTGTCCTCTACCATTAGTGGGCACATTAGGCCGAGCTTCTCCTTTCCTTTCTGTCCTCTACTATTAGTAGGCACATTAGGCCGAGCCTCTCCTTCCCCTTCTGTCCTCTACCATCAGTAGGCACATTAGGCCGAGCTTCTCCTTCACCTTCTGTCCTCTACCATTAGTAGGCACATTAGGCCGAGCTTCTCCTTCCCCTTCTGTCCTCTACCATTAGTAGGCACATTAGGCCGAGCTTCTCCTTCCCCTTCTGTCCTCTACCATTAGTGGGCACATTAGGCCGAGCTTCTCCTTCCCCTTCTGTCCTCTACCATCAGTAGGCACATTAGGCTGAGCTTCTCCTTCACCTTCTGTCCTCTACCATTAGTAGGCACATTAGGCCGAGCTTCTCCTTCCCCTTCTGTCCTCTACCATTAGAAGGTACTTTAGCCGAGCTTCTCCTTCACCTTCTGTCCTCTACCATTAGTAGGCACATTAGGCCAAGCTTCTCCTTCAACTTCTGTCCTCTACCATTAGTAGGTACTTTAGCCGAGCTTCTCCTTCACCTTCTGTCCTCTACCATTAGTAGGTACTTTAGCCGAGCGTCTCCTTCCCCTTCTGTCCTCTACCATTAGTAGGCACATTAGGCCAAGCTTCTCCTTCAACTTCTGTCCTCTACCATTAGTAGGTACTTTAGCCGAGCTTCTCCTTCACCTTCTGTCCTCTACCATTAGTAGGCACATTAGGCCAAGCTTCTCCTTCAACTTCTGTCCTCTACCATTAGTAGGTACTTTAGCCGAGCTTCTCCTTCACCTTCTGTCCTCTACCATTAGTAGGTACTTTAGCCGAGCTTCTCCTTCACCTTCTGTCCTCTACCATTAGTAGGTACTTTAGGCGAGCTTCTCCTTCACCTTCTGTCCTCTACCATTAGTAGGTACTTTAGCCGAGCGTCTCCTTCCCCTTCTGTCCTCTACCATTAGTAGGCACATTAGGCCGAGCTTCTCCTTCCCCTTATGTCCTCTACCATTAGTAGGCACATTAGGCCGAGCTTCTCCTTCCCCTTCTGTCCTCTACCATTAGTAGGCACATTAGGCCGAGCTTCTCCTTCCCCTTATGTCCTCTACCATTAGTAGGCACATTAGGCCGAGCTTCTCCTTCCCCTTCTGTCCTCTACCATTAGTAGGTACTTTACCCGAGCTTCTCCTTCACCTTCTGTCCTCTACCATTAGTAGGTACTTTAGCCGAGCGTCTCCTTCCCCTTCTGTCCTCTACCATTAGTAGGTACTTTAGCCGAGCCTCTCCTTCCCCTTCTGTCCTCTACTATTAGTAGTTACTTTAGCCGAGCTTCTCCTTCCCCTTCTGTCCTCTACCATTAGTAGGTACTTTAGCCGAGCTTCTCCTTCACCTTCTGTCCTCTACCATTAGTAGGTACTTTAGCCGAGCCTCTCCTTCCTTCCCCTTCTGTCCTCTACCATTAGTAGGTACTTTAGCCGAGTGTCTCCTTCCCCTTCTGCCTAGTTTGCACATTTCATCGCCAGCTCCGTAAACCGTGGCTGGTGGTGACCTCAGGACAGCATTGTGCTCAGGAGACAGGTGGATGCCTGCCCAGACTTGTACTTCAGGCAGGTGGATTAGTTTGCTGTTGTCTCTATGATACTCAGGAATGTAATGAGCTTGTGCGAAAACAGGATCTGAAATAACACCTGTGCTTAGAATTCACAGCCAGTATCGGGAATATGGCACATGGCAATATGTTCCCTATAACTCATTCCCATATATTGTATCTGCCTTTAGGTTTCATTCCTTGTTTTGTCTTAAAGATAATCCGTCACCAGGTTTTTGCTTCCCTGTCTGAGAACAGCATGGTGTAGGGGCAGATTCCCTGATTCCTGCTATGTATCACTTACTTTACAAGTTGCTGCAGTTCTGATTAAAAACTGTATTTTCCGCTGCAGATCTGGCAGTTCTCTGAATGCTGAGTGCTGTATAACCCCCAAAACACACACACACCGCTGATTGGCAGCTTTCTGTGTACACTGTGCATAAGCAGAAAGTTGGCAATCTGTGGTGGTGGGGTTTACTAGTCCTCTAGTGATAATCTCCTGCTGATAAAATAGTGATAACCAACAACAAGCAGCCATGTAAGTGGCACATCCCTGGAATCAGGGTCTAAGGCAAGGCTAAAATGGAGGTCTACCTTGGCCTTCCAAGCAGGAGAATTTTCCACCCAGCAATCATCTTCTGAGACACGACATATGGTTGTTGTAGAAAACACAATAAAGAGAAAAATATATATATATTTTTTGCAGATGGCAAATCTCATGCACACACTGCACATGCGTGCCTGAACTAGCCCTAAGACTTGCTCATTTTCTCTCAGATACCTGCAATGGCAAATCTTTTGATAAAATGTGTAGATGTGAATGTACCCAGTACTCCAAATATAACTTGTCACCACATTCGTACACAGTCCTCGCCCTAAGAAATGGCTGCTCTCACAACTGTGACCAGCCTGAACCCACGCTGAATGTCTTCTAGCTAAAGCTGAGGTTTTGCTGACTCCATGGGATTGTCACACTGCTGAAGAGTAGAAGCTATGTCCTACATTGAGGCGTGTTCTCGGCTGTCATAAACCATTGTGAAGAGCCCTTTGCTTAGGTGTAGACACTGGAAATAGTAACGGAGGAAGGTGAGCTTCGATCTCACCCTGCACCTGCCGGATGTAGACCCTGAGGGAGCAGTACGGGGGAAACTCTGCACTTCAGGAGACCTTGTAGAATAGAAATGTCACCGTAATTACAGAGGCCAAGATGTACAGCCATAAGATTAGTGACATTTCATGGCACCTATGCGATCAGGGATGCAGGGCTATCAAGCAGTTACTGGGTGAGGAGCTTGTTCTTTAGGGTACATTCACACTGGACTTTCTGCAGTGGAAAATGTGCTGCAGAATCCTCACCAAATCACAAAGGATAAAATCCGATCAGCTTCATAAAATCTCAGGTCGCTGGTACCGTAATAAGCAGATTGGATAATCTGCAGCCTTTGTGACTTGTGTGAACAGACTCATGGATCTCTGAAGGATGCTAAGTAGCCAGCCCACCATTGGTGATGGCTCAGGGGGCCCTGTGACCCCTCTGTACCTGTCACGTGAGCAGGCCTTGCCCAAGGTTATCTGCCCCTTTCCAGAGTAAATATTACCATTTTCTGATAATGACAGATTTTTATGTTGAACAATACAATCCCAGAAAGGAGGACATTAACCACGGACTTGTCTTCTAATCAGGACGCCAAGGAACCCAAGAACGAGCTACATTACACTTAGAAGAATCCGGCCCGTCTGGCCGTCCATACAGAGAGGAGAGTAGAAAGGTCTGCCTGACATGGAGGACATAATCATAGTCTGCCCTGCCGGTCTTTCCAGAGCTTGCAGAGTGCAGCGGCCATTACTGTATCGCACGGTCATGGGTGTACTCGTCATCGTCTGACAGGAGCATACGTAGAGAAATGCTTCTTGTTCCAGCAAGTAGATGTGGGAATGAGAAGGGCAGAGGAGTCACCGTGTGCCGCTGCGCCCATTGTTATAGCCCACTGTGTATACACATTAGATCTTGGCTGGTGGACTGCACACCATTCATGGGGTCTGTGGGCAATCTATGTATGGAGACCGCTCACGTGTTCCCATATTCTGTTTCTAGGCTCTGCCACTCAGTACTTCACGGCCAGCTTCATCAGGGGACACCAGATAGTGATGGCCTGACACCACAATCACAGAAAGGTGATAACAATCTAAGGCTATGTACACTCAGTCTTTTTGCAGAGTTATTGGAGCAGAAACTGAGCAGAGGTTTGGAAGAGTTTTCAGTTTTTGCTAAGGATTTGGAGAATTTCCTTTCATTTTGTGCTACAAAACCTCCAAAAACGTAGTGTGCACAAAGCCTAAAACAAGGTCATTATATGGCATTCCTCCTGCCTCGGTCTTCTCACACACAGAATACACATAGAGCTACTGGGCCGTACAGACTGGTGAGGGAAAGCTACAGATGAAGACCACTGAAGAGAAAGCAAGCCTTCCGCTGTACAAGTAACAGACATTGTCTTAGGAGCAGAGCAATAAAGATCACAGTAGTTGTGAATCCCTGACGTGATTCTTACCAGTGGTGCCAATGGCTGTAATGGAGTTCATTGGGTTTCTGTCATGGCGCTCAGCATTGTACTAGCCAACATAGTAGCCAACCCACACCAAGGCCTAGACGAAGATTGCCACCTCTGCCCTGGCCGTGTCCCTGGTTCTTCCAATATCATGGTTATCTATTATTATTGTTATTATTTATTGTTATAGCGCCATTTATTCCATGGCACTTTACATGTGAGGAGGGGCATACATAATAAAAACAAGTACAATAATCTTAAACAATACAAGTCATAACTGGTACAGGAGGAATGAGGACCCTGCCCGCGAGGGCTCACAGTCTACAAGGGATGGGTGAGGATACAGTAGGTGAGGATAGAGCTGGTCATGCAGCGGTTTGGTCGATCGGTGGTTACTGCAGGTTGTAGGCTAATCTATATGCCTATGGCAAGATTAGTGCGTGACGGACCAAACAAGACATGTGTTGCCCTAATGACCATCATGTGTGCTGGGGCAGTGTGCTGGAGAAGACATCTGTGGGAACTGTATTGTTTCTGCCACTCTGATGTGTTAATGAGTATATGGCTCATATATCTCCCATGAGTAATAGTGGGAAGTGTCCTTTTCCATTTCTCATTAGAGAAGACATCATTATTGTGTCTGGCATTTCTTTAATATTGTGATGCAGGCAGAGTAAGGCTTTATTGCCATTATTATTAGCATTCGTATTACCATTAATCTTTCTGACTTGCCGGTGTTCTCATTATGAGCAGGAAAGCCCCAGATTTCTTGGCACACGTGGAAATCAGACATAGATGATGTGATGTAGGCAGACGCCTCACATAACCCAGTGCCACAGGTTTGCAGTACCGTGAGCGTAACAATACGACGGTGTTATCTTATAGGATGGTGGTCGTGTGGAGGCCAAAGCCTTAACAATCTACCAGTATGAGCCATTGCGTTCCTCAGCAGGTGGTACAGTTCCCAGGCTGGCAGGTTGTCCATGTGGTTTGTCCGTCCCTGCCATGTGTGTACACGGCCTGATACGGTTTTCTAGGAAGCGTGCTCTCGTCTGGATGAGGTGATCATGGTATTAAGGCTGTGCTATCAGCATTCTGTAGACCAGCACCATGTTATTTGCCTAGTGAGAGTCACTGGGGCCGGGCCTCACTCTCGAATGATCTGCCGCAGACGCCTGTAATTGTAGGAGTTGTTCCACCGCTCGCTCTTTAGGAGACTTATGAGGGCTAGGTGTGGTCGCTTTGGCTTCTGCTGCAGGAAATTCATTTTGTTTTGCTTCCTTTCCCATTTTATACCAGTATAATTTCCTCAGCAGAGATGTCATTGTAGTCTGCACATACATGGATGTTTGCTCTATTGTTGCACCCGCATGATTAATTTTCTTGTGATAAGAAAGAATTCCAGAAGAAACCGCTCTTTCCTCACGGACTCTGAACATAGAATATGGACGTCCTTCTCCTGTCAGGCAGACCTTCCACAGCTTATGGCCTGCTCAGTGTAGCCCACTCCTACAAGCTTCAGTGAACATCATGGTATACTGCTTGCTGACAGTTTCCCTGGCAGTTTGGCAGCTTCTATATCATATTATGTACATTGAGGTGCTCCCAGACTCCGGAAGCACAGGACACTCATGACCAAAAAGCTTTGCGCCTCATACACATTTTCTGCTCCAGTGGTTTTAGATCTTTTAGTCAGATGTTTCTATTGTTACTGAAGTACAATTATCAGCACTTCATGAGATTTTACACCTTTAGTCACAAATCCATCAATATTTACACTGTTGATCCTTATTTTTCCTCCGCCCTCACAGCTGGATATCGGCTTCTTTCACACATCAGGTTTTGCCGTCAGGCACAATCCAGCAAAATGTGAAAAAAAAAACGGATCCGGCAAAAGTAGCCACCGGATACTTTTTTTTTTCTCAGACTTGTATTAGTGCCAGATTGTTCCGGATGGCCTCACGTTTCATCTGTTTTTTGCCGGATCCGTCAAAAATTAGTTTTCCGGCGGCCAGAAAAAAAAACGTACAGAGGAACGTTTTTTGTGTGCGGTGAAAAAAACGCACAGCAATGGATCTGACGAAAAACTGATGAAACGGGAGGTGAAATGATGAATCCGGCAACCGATTCCGGTTTTCTTCAAGAAATCTTGCATTTATCATTCTGGAAAAAGTCCCTCTCTCTCTGTCTCTCTTTCTTTTTTTCCAGAACAGGAAATCCAAACTCTATCTCCGGGTTAAAAAAAAAAACGGATCCATCGCATCAGTTTTTCACAATTTGCCACGGATCGTTTTTTGTTTTTTTTAAATTCGTCGGATTCTGCCTGACGGTGAAAAACTGATGTGTGAAACAGGCCTAAGACAAATCCTGACTGATGGACACCCATTCCTCTCTAATCAGTGCTTTCAAAGGGTTTTTTTTTTTTGCTATGTGGCCAAGAACTTGCTGGCAGGAAGTTACTAACCACGTTTTGTCCTGCGACAGCCTTCTCCGGATCAGAGCTCAATCCTGCTGGCGATTCTCCATCTTCCATCTCTTCTGTTGATGAGATGTCACTGCTGATGTGATGTTGATTGACAGTTGACTCAGCCCAACGCAGCAGATAGCTGGCTGTCAATCGGCATGATGTCGGCAGTGATGCCCTGCCACAGAGCAGAGTGGAAGAGAAAGATCTGCTCTGTCGACATGAGGTCAAAGCAGGAAAATCGCTGCCTGAGCCCCGACAGATCATCGCAGGGCAGAACAGGCAGATAGTGAGAAATTACCTGCCAGCAAGTTGTTAACCTCATAACAAAAAAAATCTTGGATAGCCCCTTTACGTTTATCACAGTTTGCGTGTTTTTTTTTGTACACTAGCTTTTTTGAGGATTGACCACAGGTTCTGAATGGGATTATGATCCGGGGAGTTTTCTGGCCATGGTCCCAAATCTCCATGTTTTCTTGACCAAGCCACTAATAAGTTATCACTTTTGGCTGTGGCATTGTGCTCCATTCATCATTCAGGAGAAGCATTGTCCATCACCACATTGCTCCTGAGGGGAAACTGCTCTTGGAGGATGTTTAGATCCCATTCTTTATTCATTCCAGAGCTTTTAGCCAAAATTGAGAGTGAGCCCCCTTGCTTGGATGAAAAGCCCCCTCACATGAATGGTCTCTGGGTGCAGAATGTCGGTCTGTCATTGATGTTTTTCTTGTAGAGAATCCTCTTTAGGAGACAGTCCTGGCACACACCAGTATAGGCTATGTGCACACGTTGCGGATTTGGCCCTGCGGATCTATAGCAGTTTTCCATGCGGTGAACAGTACCCATGTAAACCTATGTAAAACCAAATCCGCTGTGCACATGCTGCGGAAAATTCTGTGCAGAAACGCAGCGGTTTATTTTCCTCAGCATGTCAATTCTTTGTGCGGATTCAGCAGCGTTTTACACCTGTTGCATGGCAACACAAGATCAAATCCTTATCCCCTTTCTGCCATTGGACATACTATTCCGTCCATGTGGGGTGGCCCTACTTCCCAAGGACGGAATAGTACATCCAGCGCGATCGGCCGCGCTCACGGCTGATCGCGGCCGGGTTTCAGCTGCCTATCGCAGCTGACATCCGGCGCTATGTGCCAGGAGCAGTCACGGACCGCCCCGGCACATTAACCCCCGGCACACCGCGATCAAACATGATCGCAGTGTTCCGGCGGTACAGGGAAGCATTGCGCAGGGAGGGGGCTCACTGCGGGCTTCCCTGAGACCCCCGCAGCAACGCGATGTGATCGCGTTGCTGCGAGGGTCTCCTTAACTCCCTCCCTGCTCCAGGCCCGGATCCAAGATGGCCGCGGCATCCAGGTCCTGCAGGGAGGGAGGTGGCTTACCAAGTGCCTGCTCAGAGCAGGCACTGTGAAGCCTGCAGTGCTGCAAGTCAGATCGGTGATCTGACAGAGTGCTGTGCAAACTGTCAGATCATCGATCTGTGATGTCCCCCCCGGGACAAAGTAAAAAAGTAAAAAAAAAAAATTTTTCCACACGTGTAAAAAAAAAAAAAAAATTCTTCCCATAAATACATTTCTTTATCTAAATAAAAAAACAAACAATAAAAGTACACATATTTAGTATCGCCGCGTCCGTAACGACCCAACCTATAAAACTCCCACTAGTTAACCCCTTCAGTAAACACCGTAAGAAAAAAAAAAAAAAAACGAGGCAAAAAACAACGCTTTATTATCATACCGCCGAACAAAAAGTGGAATAACACGCGATCAAAAAGACAGATATTAATAACCATGGTACCGCTGAAAACATCATCTTGTCCTGCAAAAAACGAGCCACCATACAGCATCATCAGCAAAAAATAAAAAAGTTATAGTCCTCAGAATAAAGCGATGCAAAAATAATTATTTTTTCTATAAAATAGTTTTTATCGTATAAAAGCGCCAAAACATAAAAAAATGATATAAATGAGGTATCGCTGTAATCGTACTGACCCGAAGAATAAAACTGCTTTATCAATTTTACCAAATGCGGAATGGTATAAACGCCTCCCCCAAAAGAAATTCATGAATAGCTGGTTTTTGGTCATTGTGCCTCACAAAAATCGGAATAAAAAGCGATCAAAAAATGTCACGTGCCCGAAAATGTTACCAATAAAAACGTCAACTCGTCCCGCAAAAAACAAGACCTCACATGACTCTGTGGACCAAAATATGGAAAAATTATAGCTCTCAAAATGTGGTAACGCAAAAAATATTTTTTGCAATAAAAAGCGTCTTTTAGTGTGTGACGGCTGCCAGTCATAAAAATCCGCTAAAAAAAAAAACGCTATAAAAGTAAATCAAACCCCCCTTCATCACCCCCTTAGTTAGGGAAAAATTAAAACATTTAAAAAATGTATTTCCATTTTCCCATTAGGGTTAGGGCTAGGGTTAGGGCTAGGGTTACGGTTAGGGTTGGGGCTAGGGTTAAGGCTACAGTTAGGGTTGGGGCTAAAGTTACGGTTAGGGTTTAGATTACATTTACGGTTGGGAATATGGTTGGGATTAGGATTAGGGGTGTGTCTGGGTTAGAGGTGTGGTTAGGGTTACCGTTGGGGTTAGGGGTGTGTTTGGATTAGGGTTTCAGTTATAATTGGGGGGTTTCCACTGTTTAGGCACATCAGGGGCTCTCCAAACGCGACATGGCGTCCGACTCAATTCCAGCCAATTCTGCGTTGAAAAAGTAAAACAGTGCTCCTTCCCTTCCGAGCTCTCCTGTGTGCCCAAACAGGGGTTTACCCCAACATATGGGGTATCCGCATACTCAGGACAAATTGGACAACAACTTTTGGGGTCCAATTTCTCCTGTTACCCTTGGGAAAATACAAAACTGGGGGCTAAAAAATAATTTTTGTGGGGAAAAAAAAGGATTTTTTATTTTCACGGCTCTGCGTTATAAACTGTAGTGAAACACTTGGGGGTTCAAAGTTCTCACAACACATCTAGATAAGTTCCCTGGGGGGTCTAGTTTCCAATATGGGGTCACTTGTGGGGGGTTTCTACTGTTTAGGTACATTTCAGGCTCTGCAAACGCAATGTGACGCCTGCAGACCAATCCATCTAAGTCTGCATTCCAAATGGCGCTCCTTCCCTTCCGAGCCCTCCCATGCGCCCAAACGGTGGTCCCCCCCACATATGTGGTATCAGTGTACTCAGGACAAATTGGACAACAACTTTCGGGGTCCAATTTCTCCTGTTACCCTCCGGAAAATACAAAAATAGGGGCAAAAAATAATTTTGGGGGGAAAATTTTTTATTTTTATTTTCATGGCTCTGCGTTATAAACTGTAGTGAAACACTTGGGGGTTCAAAGTTCTCACAACACATCTAGATAAGTTCCTTGGGGGGTCTAGATTCCAATATGGGGTCACTTGTGGGGGGTTTCTACTGTTTAGGTACATATGGGGCTCTGCAAACGCAATGTGACGCCTTCAGACCAATCCATCTAAAGGTACCTTCACACTAAACAACTTCACAACGATATCGCTAGCGATCCGTGACGTTGCAGCGTCCTGGATAGCGATATCGTTGTGTTTGACACGCAGCAGCGATCAGGATCCTGCTGTGATGTGGTTGGTCGCTGCAGAAAGTCCAGAACTTTATTTCGTCGCTGGACTCCCTGCAGACATCGCTGAATCGGCGTGTGTGACGCTGATTTCAGCGATGTCTTCACTGGTAACCAGGGTAAACATCGGGTTACTAAGCGCAGGGCCGCGCTTAGTAACCCGATGTTTACCCTGGTTACCAGCGTAAAAGTAAAAAAAACAAACACTACATACTTACCTTCTGCTGTCTGTCCTCCGGCGTTCTGCTTCTCTGCACTCCACCTGCATCCTGTGCCAGCGTCGGCCAGCCGGAAAGCAGAGCGGTGACGTCACCGCTCTGCTTTCCGGCTGACCGGCGCTGACAGTGCAGAGGAAAGCAGAGCGCCGGAGGACAGACAGCTGAAGGTAAGTATGTAGTGTTTGTTTTTTTTACTTTTACAATGGTAACCAGGGTAAACATCAGGTTACTAAGCGCGGCCCTGCGCTTAGTAACCCGATGTTTACCCTGGTTACCGGCATCGTTGGTCGCTGGAGAGCTGTCTGTGTGACAGCTCTCCAGCGACCAAACAGCGACGCTGCAGCGATCGACATCGTTGTCGGTATCGCTGCAGCGTCGCTTAGTGTGAAGGTACCTTAAGTCTGCATTCCAAATGATGCTCCTTCCCTTCCGAGCTCTACCATGCGCTCAAACGGTGGTTCCCCCCCACATATCGAGTATCAGCGTACTCAGGACAACTTGGACAACAACTTTTGGGGTCCAATTTCTCCTGTTACCCTCGGGAAAATACAAAACTGGGGGCTAAAAAATAATTTTTGTGGAAAAAAACATTTTTTATTTGCGTGGCTCTGCGTTATAAACTGTAGTGAAACACTTGGGGGTTCAAAGCTCTCAAAACACATCTAGATAAGTTCCTTAGGGGGTCTACTTTCAAAAATGGTGTCACTTGTGGGGGGTTTAAATGTTTAGGCACATCAGTGGCTCTCCAAACGCAACATGGTGTCCCATCTCAATTCCAGTCAATTTTGTATTGAAAAGTCAAACGGCGCTCCTTCCCTTCCGAGCTCTCCCATGCGCCCAAACAGTGGTTTACCCCCACATATGGGGTATCAGAGTACTCAGGACAAATTGTACAACAACTTTTGGGGTCCAATTTCTTCTCTTACCCTTGGGAAAATAAAAAAGTGGGGGCGAAAAGATAATTTTTGATAAAAAATATGATATGATTCAGTTGGTGGGTCAAAGTGCTCACCACACCTCTAGATAAGGTCTTTAGGGGGTCTACTTTCCAAAATGGTGTCACTTGTGGGGGGTTTCAATGTTTAGGCACATCAGGCGCTCTCCAAACGCAACATGGCGTCCCATCTCAATTCCAGTCAATTTTGCATTGAAAAGTCAAACGGCGCTCCTTCGCTTCCGAGCTCTGTCATGCGCCCAAACAGTGGTTTACCCCCACATATGGGGTATCAGCGTACTCAGGACAAATTGTACAACAACGTTTGGGGTCCATTTTCTTCTGTTACCCTTGGTAAAATAAAACATATTGGAGCTGAATTAAATTTTTTGTGAAAAAAAGTTACATTCCAAAAATTCCTGTGAAACACCTGAAGGGTTAATAAACTTCTTAAATGTGGTTTTGAGCACCTTGAGGGGTGCAATTTTTAGAATGGTGTCACACTTGGGTATTTTCTCTCATATAGACCCCTCAAAATTACTTCAAATGAGATGTGGTCCCTAAAAAAAGAATGGTGTTGTAAAAATGAGAAATTGCTGGTCAACTTTTAACCCTTATAAGTCCCTAACAAAAAAAAATTGGGGTTCCAAAATTGTGCTGATTTAAAGTAGACATGTGGGAAATGTTACTTATTAAGTATTTTGTGTGACATATCTCTGTGATTTAATTGCATAAAAATTCAAAGTTGGAAAATTGCTAAATTTTCAAAATTTTTGCCAAATTTCCATTTTTTTTTTACAAATAAACGCAGGTAATATCAAAGAAATGTTACCACTAACATGAAGTACAATATGTCACGAGGAAACAATGTCAGAATCAGCGGGATCCGTTGAAGCGTTCCAGAGTTATAACCTCATAAAGGGACAGTGGTCAGAATTGTAAAAATTGGCCCGGTCATTAACGTGCAAACCACCCCTGGGGGTAAAGGGGTTAATAATGAATAAAAACGCATCTCAGAATTTGTATTGGAAGAAAAATGGCCGTGATGTTTATTTAGGGTTAAACCAATTAATACACAGATTAATTAATAAAGTCATATCAAATTCCATATTTCCAATAAACACCATTACCAATCCGCCCATCCCAATGGGCGATTTTCCCACAAACAAAACATCACGACGGGGACTTAAAAAAGGGGAGGGAGGGTGGGATCTTCTCTTCTTCTCAGCGCCAGCGGAATGACAGTTCCCAGGTAAAATGTGGGCTTTATACACTTTCAAATATCTGCCCAACAACCAAAATAACCAATAAAAAACCGTTAAAGGGCGCCACTGGAGCCAGATAAAACCGGTCTGGCTAAAAATCGCTTCACCTGGACATTTAAAATGACCTTTATCTGAACCCAATGTAAAACCCATCAGGCTGCTCCTGGCCATAAATGAAAAGTTGAATATCTCCTGATCTGTGTCGCCATGAGACCCCCCCTTTATTTCATTTCTTGACGGGGGGGGGGGGACTAGCATTATAGGAATCCGCTGGTGTAGAAAGGCAGGCGAAATCTGCACAAAATCCACAGAAAATTGCACGGAATCGCAGGTAAAACGCAGGTCATTCTACATGTGGATTCTGCAGAATCCGCGCTGAAAAATGCGCAATAGAATCCGCAATGTGTGCACATACCTTCAGGGGCATCCTTAAGCCTTCTTAAAAGCAATTTTTTGCCGTTTTTAACGATACGATCAATGGCTAATTTAGGGGCAATTTTGCAAGCAGCAAT
This sequence comes from Ranitomeya imitator, assembly GCF_032444005.1. Taxonomy (NCBI): domain Eukaryota; kingdom Metazoa; phylum Chordata; class Amphibia; order Anura; family Dendrobatidae; genus Ranitomeya; species Ranitomeya imitator. Next base: position 70,946,972 of record NC_091291.1, on the reverse strand, counting down.
GTCCATTCCTGTAAAGCCCTTTAGATAGATGATTTCAGGCACCAGCCCCTTTTAAAGTATCTGTCTGCTGTCATAGATCCTGAGCCTTGCAGATTGACATCAGGTGCTTTGCCTCCTAAGGGCACCCCATTCATAGCGCCCTGTGTTTTACCTTGCGGCGGCGCAGCGTCGCCGCAAGGTAAACAGACATGCTGCGATCTAAAAAGACGCGGCGCATGTCCGGAGACGCAGGGCCGCCGGGTGCGTGTTCACACGCATAGTAGAGACGGCATTTCATAAAATCCCCTCCACTATGCTGTAACATCTGGATGCTGCAGCTGTACGCAGCGTTCAATCCGCAGCTATTCCGGATGTTATCCGGCCTGTGGACACGCACCCTAGAAGATCACTGACATGACTGGAGCAGCTCATTTTGTGGCACAAATGAAATTCATTGGGAATGGAGTTTTAGTGATTAAGGCAATTTTCATGGCAGGAATTACTTTTCAGTTCATCAGATCACTCTTCATAACAATGTACTTAATGCAAATTGGCACTATAAAAACTGAAGCATCAAACTTTGTGAAAACCGGAATTTGTGTCACTGTCAAAACTTTTGGCCATGGCTGTGGAATCTGAGTCAGTCGTGGAGTCGGTGTCATGGAAATGGAGGAGTCGGAGGTTTGGCTTACCGACTCCACAGCCCTGCTTTTGGCCACAACTGTAGATAAGAATGGAGACTAAAGTGCCAGATGATTCAGGCTAATGCTGAAATTTCAGAAAAATTGTGACACTTCACACGGTTTTGCACAAATTGCAACTTTAGAAATCTGCTAAAGAGTACAGTCCTAGTGTTAGAAAAGAGCTCTAGACCAATGTGCCAAGTGTGTCCTATTAATGTAAGAGTTAGGCTATGTGCACACGCTGCGGATTTGCTGTGGCTCCGCAGAGCTTTTGATGCTGCGGATCTGCAGCTGTTTTCCCTGAGTTTACAGTACCATGTAAAGCTATGGAAAACAAAATCCGCAGTGCACATGCTGCGGAAAAGAAACACATGGAAACGCTGCGTTGTTTATTCCACAACATGTCTATTCTTTGTGCGGATTCCACTGTGGTTTACACCTACTCCATAATAGGAATCCGCAGGTGTAAAACCGCAGTACATCCACGGTAATCCGCATTGCGGTTTACCTGCGGATGTACAAAAACAGGTGCGGAAAAATCTGCAGACATCCCACCTACGTGTGCACATCCTTAGTGCAAATTGAGACTTTACTGCAAAAGTGCTGCACTACAAATCTACTACCCATGCTGTCTTAAGACCGCTAGGACCTGTCTAGAATATGCAACTTTTTTGTGACTTTATAGCGTTACAATTATCAATATTCTGCACTTCACTTAACCACATTCTCCTTTCTCATACTTTTTACGTTTTGGCATAAATGCTTAATAATAATGTTATACTGGCTTAAAATATTGATAAATTTCACTGCAGTATTTTGCACAAACATTAGGTGTAATCCTAAGTTTACATGTAGTTCTGAATGTATCTGATTACACCGGTACAGAACCTCTGGTGCAGCCACACATTGCAGGGAAATCTGCAGTCTACATTCACCGGTGCTGTGAATCCACATCAGGTCCATCCATGCTGCACACGTCACTGTTTGTAATAGGTAAATCTGCTGCAAAATGACCGTATTTCTGCAGCTGATTTTCCGCTTCAGATGCAGATACATTCAGGGGATTAAATTTACCAATCTGCGATTACTAGTCCAGGCTGAATGTACAACTCGCTGTATGTTATTAATGGCAATATTTCCCCTCTACATCCAGACATATTCAGGTCTCTTCTGTGTTGTGATTAATCCGTACAAGAACCTGCCCATATATACGGAGCAAATAGTGGAAATGTATCGAGGAAAGAAACGGCATGAAATGCCTCCACATATATATGCAATATCAGAAGCCGCATACCGGAGCATGCTACAAGGTGAGACACAAAACGATGAGCAATTCTCACACACACCCGTGATATCTTTTAATTGGTTAAGACTAGTGATGAGCGAGCGTGCTGGGATAAGGTGTTATCTGAGCATGCTCAAGTCCTAATAGAGTATCTTCACTGTTCTCTAATACTTTAATAAAAAATAAATAATAAAGATTTATTATTTATTTTTTATTTAAGTATTAGAGCACAGTGAAGATACTCTATTAGGACTTGAGCATGCTCAGATAACACCTCATCTGAGCACGCTCGCTCATCACTAGTTAAGACCCTATCGCGCCATTGTTTTCTCCCATTTCTTCCACGTAATAAAGAGCTGTTAATATTTCTGGTGGTTCTCAGACCTGCGCAGATGTGGGATGAAGGTGTGATCTTGGGGGCAGCATTTGCCTGGATTTCTTGTGTACAGTCCAACTGAAGAACATAAAGACGTTCTTTTCCCATAGATTTGATAAAAATAGAGATAATGGCACACAGAACCTAGCGCCTGGATTTACGAGCCGTTACAAAGGCACACTATTAAAGGGGTTGTCCAGGACGTTTAGATTAATGTCTGGATACTGTAGGTCCAGCTGTTATAGAGTCAGTAGAGGACACATGTGCAGTCCCCGGCTGTGGCCACTATGCCAGCACATCTGGCCACCACCCGCAGCGGGAACAGCCGATCAGCAGGGAGGCCGGGTGTCGGACCCCCACGATCAGATATTCATCACCGATCCTAAGGATAGGCCATCAATAGTCCCAGACAACCCCTGTAACCTCTATCACTGGCTGCAGAGCTCTGAATGCATAGTTGCTTCTCGTAGCCATTCACTTGCTTCCTGGCCTGATGAAGGGGCTTCTGTGCTATATCACATTTCTGGTCAGCCAGGAATATATCACTTCTCTAATAATTTTGTCTTTTTTTGAACAAAAATAAGGAACATCACATGACTTTTACTGAGGCTTTAAAGGGGTAAAATGTGTCCTTATTGAGAGCACCAAGTCAGGAAAGGGAGACCTGTAGGCCATGCAATGCCCGCTGGGAATTAATATATGCAAATAGCCTCTTCAGAGAGCAAGGTAACACAGAATCTGGCGCCATCTACTGGAGTTAGCAAGCTTAAAAGTCAATACTGACCCCTTATACGTCCCTGCCTAATTACTTGGGAAGGAAAGCCAAGTGAGAAGACCATGCCCTTTATCTAGTTACATTCTATAATGTACATTTATAGCATATACCGCTAAACAAAGTATGAAACGGCCTCAGGAGCTGATCCTACGTCATGGCAGCAGGTGCCAGCTGTGTTACCAAGCCAGCATCTATCTGTCTGTGAGTACAGAAACCAAAGCATGCTCGAATCATAGTACCTTAACCACTTAACTACCGCAATTACTTACAGCAGCATTTAAAAGGGTATTTCCATCTCCAAGATCCTATCCCAATGTGTAGTAGGTGTAAGCATCATAATAATAGCAAATACCTCCAATATAGTATAGTTCTTCTGATTAGCTACGTCGCTTACCCCATGTGCAGGCATTGCGATAGCTTAGGTATCCATGGTTACAACCACTAACAGCTCACTAACTTAGGGTCTGTGTACACATTTCAGAATTGTGGTCTCTTTTTTGTGTACAGATTTGTCACAAAACCTGAAGTTCTTCATGATGCCAGGAAAGTGAATGAGTCCTGAGCTCTCATGCCCACATTGCTTATTTGTGACCTGAGCTCTCATGCCCACATTGCTTATTTGTGACCTGAGGTCTCACGCCCACATTGCTTATTTGTGACCTGAGGTCTCATGCCCACATCGTTTATTTGTAACCTGAGGTCTCATGCCCACATTGCTTATTTGTTACCTGAGGTCTCATGCCCACATTGCTTATTTGTGACCTGAGGTCTCATGCCCATGTTGCTTATTTGTGACCTGAGGTCTCATGCCCACATTGCTTATTTGTGACCTGAGCTCTCATGCCCACATTGCTTATTTGTGACCTGAGGTCTCATGCCCACATCGTTTATTTGTAACCTGAGGTCTCATGCCCACATTGCTTATTTGTGACCTGAGGTCTCATGCCCACATTGCTTATTTGTGACCTGAGGTCTCATGCCCACATCGTTTATTTGTAACCTGAGGTCTCATGCCCACATTGCTTATTTGTGACCTGAGGTCTCATGCCCACATCGTTTATTTGTAACCTGAGGTCTCATGCCCACATTGCTTATTTGTGACCTGAGGTCTCATGCCCACATTGCTTATTTGTGATCTGAGGTCTCATGCCCACATTGCTTATTTGTGACCTGAGGTCTCATGCCCACATTGCTTATTTGTGACCTGAGGTCTCATGCCCACATTACTTATTTGTGACCTTAGATCTCATGCCCACATCGCTTATTTGTGACCTGAGGTCTCATGCCCACATCGCTTATTTGTGACCTGAGGTCTCATGCCCACATTGCTTATTTGTGACCGGAGGTCTCATGCCCACATTGCTTATTTGTGACCGGAACTCTCATGCCCACATTGCTTTTTTGTGACCAGAGGTCTCATGCCCACACTGCTTATTTGTGACCTGAGGTCTCATGCCCACGTTGCTTATTTGTGACCCGAGGTCTCATGCCCACACTGCTTATTTGTGACCTGAGGTCTCATGCCCATGTTGCTTATTTGTGACCGGAGCTCTCATGCCCACATTGCTTATTTGTGACCTGAGGTCTCATGCCCACATTACTTATTTGTGACCTTAGATCTCATGCCCACATCGCTTATTTGTGACCTGAGGTCTCATGCCCACATCGCTTATTTGTGACCTGAGGTCTCATGCCCACATTGCTTATTTGTGACCGGAGGTCTCATGCCCACATTGCTTATTTGTGACCGGAACTCTCATGCCCACATTGCTTTTTTGTGACCAGAGGTCTCATGCCCACACTGCTTATTTGTGACCTGAGGTCTCATGCCCACGTTGCTTATTTGTGACCCGAGGTCTCATGCCCACACTGCTTATTTGTGACCTGAGGTCTCATGCCCATGTTGCTTATTTGTGACCGGAGCTCTCATGCCCACATTGCTTATTTGTGACCTGAGGTCTCATGCCCACACTGCTTTTTTGTGACCTGAGGTCTCATGCCCACATTGGAGATTTGGAGCAGATTTACACCCACAGTGGGTCAGTTCTGTCAGGTTTATTTGTGCAGATGTCACTCCTACTAATGAGTACGGAAAATCTGCACCAAAAGCGCCTGTAAAAAAGGCATAAAAATGCACCTATGTGACGCAGCGTTTCTCCCGCCAAGTGATGCTAATATTGTTATTACACCTACTACACATTGTAATAGGGTCTTGGAGGTGGGAATAGCCCTTTACATGATGACCTTGCCGATGCACGCGACCGGCCTCGGCTGCAGCCAGCTTGGTCTGTAAATAATGCTTGGCTACAGGTAGTATACTGTATTGCAGTATATAGTAGAAATTATAACATTTTCAAGTTTCCAAACCTAAGGGGAAATGCAAAAATGAAAGAAAGCACATAAATATAATAACAACCACATGAACCTAAATGTGGTGTAAAAATGTGATGGGTATCCAATGCCCCGCTTCGATGATCTGATAGTGAAGCTGAGGTCAGCCAGGTACATCACCAACCTGGACCTAACGAAAGGTTACTGGCAAATCCTTCTCTCTCAAAGTGCAAAGGAGAAGAAGACCTTCGCTACACCTGACGTTCGGGTTGCAAGGAGGCCCAGCTACCTCCCAGAGGGCCAAGGACCGGATCTTAACCCCTCACAAAAAATACATTGCAGCTTACCTCAACGACATTGTGATATTGAGCTCAGATTGGTGAAGTCCTGTTCAGAAGGTCCAGGCTGTGCTGGATGCGCTGAGGAATGGGGGGTTACCATAAACCCAAAAAAGTGTGCCATGGGGATCAAGAAGGGAGAATACTTGGGCTACATCGTCGGAAAAGGCGAAGTAAAGCCGCAAGTTAATAAGGAGGAGGTAATCCAAAATTGGCCAAAACTGGTCTCCACGAAACAGGTTCAGGCATTTCTAGAAATAGTGGGATACTATCAGCAGTGTATCCCGAATTTCACCATGACAGCTGCTCCCCTGACCGATTTTCTTAAGGGCACGAAGACGTCCATGGCCAAATGGTCTCTTGAAGCAAAAATGGTGTTCCAAGAGTTGAAACTCCAGGCTACAAGACTTCAACTTTCATGCGGACCACAGGCCTGGGAATCTGCACAGCAACGCAGATGCCCTGTCTAGACTTCCCTGTTTGGTGACTGAAGGTGCTAAAACCACCAGGTTTGGGCAGAGGGGAAGGATATGTGAAAAAGTCACTGGCAAAGTATAGAGGGCAGATATGAAGCACTGAGTGAGGTTGTTCGCTTCAGTAATATAATCCTAGGAAAAATCATCCAGCACATTAAGTGAGGAGAGGGGTTAATCAGCCATGTTTAGTGCTAGGATGATTGGACAGCTGTAGAATGGAAGGAGTCCAGAGGATAAATACCCAGCTTCCTGGAGCATTTGTGTGTGGGTGGGTGGGTCTGGGGGTGCAAGCTCTGGACATGTACGTTTGTATTAGGCTGGGTTCCCATTGCGTTATGGGACCGCGTTAAACGGACAGCGTTGCACGGCGAAATTAACGCCGTGCAACGCGTCCGTTAACGCGCCCATTCACGCTAATGGGAACGCGCTACACTAGCGCGTGCCATGTTCGGCACGCGCTAGCGACGCGCCGGAGATTCCTGGCGCGCCGCGGACGCTGCTTGCAGCGTCCGAGGCGCGCCCACGGTCCGTTCCCCGATCTCGCAGATCGGGGATCTGCGAGAGCGGGGACGTTACCGCGACCCCGAACGCGGCCCCATAAAAAACATTGCGTTAGCGCAATCCGCTAGCGCTAAACGGATTGCACTAACGCAATGTGACCCTAGCCTTAAGGAAAGATGGAGGTATGGAGACTGCAGGTCTCTTGGATTGAATGTCCTTTGCTAATGGACATGGAAGCTGGAATCTAATCAAAGTGGGCTAGCCAGCACTATTGTATGGACTTGTTTCTTTATGTTTTACCTTCTGCTGGACAAACACTGTATTTATGTTTTCTGGTGACGTGGTTTATGGGGATTGCAATAAAGCAGACCGACTTTAGATAGAAACTGTTCCTAAAACCTGGAACCAAAATTCAGGTCCATTTAAAAACCTCTCAGCACTATCTGTACTGGAGCCTGCTGGCCGAGTTTCACATCACCGAGGCTAGGCACCTCAGTGACACATACACTCCATCCAGGACTTGTCCGGCTGCAACCTTATAATGTGTGCAAACGTTTACATAATCACCCTTTTCGCTGCTCAATAAAGAAATTAAAACATTACAAAAAATAAACATATTTCATGTTGATATTAAAAAGTCTAATCTTTAAAAATATAAAATTATTTAAACCATATGTTGAACAGCAACAAAAACAAAAATATGTATTACATGTAACCCCAATTAGTATCAATAAAAATATCAGCTCAAGGCACAAATATCAAGCTGTTATCCAACTCCAATCATGGGGGGGAAAAAAGTACTGAATCTCGGAAAATTGCAATATGATCATTGTTTTTTATTTATTTATTTAGTTTTAGAATATTTTTTGCCACTAATAATAATAATAATTATAATAATAAAGACTGGACAATTTTGGCATTACCATAATGAAGCTGACCTGAAGAGTCATGTTGCCAGGTCATTTTTGAATGAAGTCCATAAAAATAACACAAACAATGTTGAAGGCACAAAAATGCCAGCTGGTTAAAGGGCATATATTGACCCTCCAGTAGGTGGATGTAGAGTCCCTGCTCCCCTCCTCTATGAAGAGGCTGTTTGCATGGACGTTACTGACAGCACAGGGCACAACATTTTTTCCGTACAGCTTGGCACCATCAGTGCAGTCTGATATGATGGGGCTCTGAGCCATGGACACGGTTATGTAGGTCACATCAGATCCGTGAATCATTATGTCCAGACTGACAAGTAAGGCCAAAGCCTTATTGCAGGATATTAATCTTGCACCACCTAGTGCAGCCTCACACCCACATCACAAACACGAGTCTGCAAATATTGCACAGCTTCATGATTGCCTCACCCGAGAACAAATCAACCTGCGGCAGATAATGAACAATATTGGCATTTGTAATGGCCTGTTTATTTATTTACCTGTGTCTTTTATTTCTTCCCTCTAGATCGGGAGGATCAGTCAATTCTGTGCACGTGAGTGACGATTCCTACCACATGTTGCATTATGAGATTTGCCTCTATGGGAATAATGGCGTACTTGTCTAGGACAGGCTTGTGGTAGCTGCTTACTCTGTTACGTTCTTCTTCATGTTTTCACCTGAGCTCTAATTGAGGGGGGGTTTTGGTTTTAGTTTTTTTTCTTCCATTTTTTGTGCTGATGTGGATTACAGCCCATATTATAGCCCAGGACTACCGTATTTTTCAGACGGACTATAAGACGTACAAAAGTGAAGGAAAATGGGGTTGCGTCTTACAGTCTGGATGTCCCTAATCTGGCTGAGGTGGGGGAGCAGCAGCAGGTCACAGGAGGCTGGAACCAGCTGCTGCACCTAACTCCTGTGCCCGCTGCTAAAGAGAGATGAATATTCACTCCATTCTACTCCCATAGGCGTGGAATGCGATGAATATTCCTTCCCTTTAGTAGCGGCACACGTGAAAGCCCGAGAGCTGCAGGAACCTGGCGGCTATGGCTGACACTGCTCGCTATAGAGCAATGAATACTCGCTGCGCTCCACGCACATAGTCCCAGTGTGGAGAGCAGTGAGTATTCCAGCAGCGGTCCTCAGCGACTTGTAGGCAGCGCATGATGCCCCGCACTGCCTACAAGCATAAAGCAGCTGCTGGCACCAGAGCAGGACGCTACAAGGGCACGCAGGGAAGGGATTTTTTTCTGTTGGGGGCCATGCATACCAGGATGGGGAAGGGGGCCAATCATACCAGGATAAGGGGCCATGTATACCAGGACAGAGATGGGGGCCATGTATACCAGGACAGAGATGGGGGCCATGTATACCAGGACAGAGATGGGGGGGCCTGCATGCCAGTATAGGGATAAGGAAGCCATGCATACCCTCATGTGGGATATTAAGTATAGAATTAATCACGTTTTTTGCTTCAATTTTTTTTAAAATCCTCCTCTAAATCCTAGGTGTGTCTTATGGTCCGGTGCGTCTTATAGTTCAAAAAATACAGTACGTTTATTAGGCTTATTGTGATTGGAAAGCATTGTTCTTGGAGACGAGGTGCCAGCAATAAATGCTGTTCGGGTTCAGCTATGAAGCATGCACATTTATAAGTGCAGCTCTATGGTAAATACAGGCTGAGAATCCGTGGAAGAAGTAAAACAATGTAGTCATTTCCTGTGTGTCCAGAGGAACCACAAGTAGAGACCAGTGTGGAACCCAGGAAACATTGCATCAGCAGGTGGTCTGATAGCGTATTACTTATTTTGTATGCTATTCTGACCCTTTAAAAAGATTTCAAAATGGATAACCCTTTTAAGGGAATCTGGGGTATAAGCTACACTCATGCATTTATTATTTCACCTGTTTTGCTTATGTTTTATATATGCAGTGGAGAATCGGGGGCTGGAAAAACCGAGAACACGAAGAAAGTAATCCAGTACCTGGCTCACGTGGCCTCTTCACACAAGGGCCGTAAAGAGCACACCGCGCCGGTAAGAGCTCTGTGTGTGGCTGTGTTACCAGTAATGTAGATAGCAGACGCACTCCACCACAAATGCTGACAGTAATGACATATTACATGACCATAATAAAATGACCTAAGCCCAAGGTAACGTGAAGATTACATAGGATTAAGCCTGCTTCCCTAATGGTGCGCTGCAGTCCTAACATCACTGCGATCAGTATACTGTGGCCTCTTTCACACGACCTGAGATTTCCGGTACAGGAAAAACACGTGCCGGAGATGTCCGTGTGTACATGTGTGTCATACTTGTGGCATACGTGTGGCAACCGTGTGCCGCCTGTGTCGCATCAGTAGCACACGTACTGGAGCCTGGGAAGCAGCGGTACAGTTAGTGCTGTTTCCCACTGCCGGGAGCTGAAGACTGCTCTCCTCTTTCTCCCCTGCTCGCACTGAGATCAGCGCTAGCAGGAAACAATGTTGAGAATTGTATTCAACCACATAACAGTGAGAGCAGGCGGCGGCTGGTGGGAGTATTCATCAGCTGCCGTCCGTGCTATAAATAAATAGGGTTCCCCTGTATTTTTGATAACCAACCAGGCAAAACTGACAGCTGTTGACTTCAACCCTCAGCTCTCAATTTCAGCAAGGCTGGTTATCAAGAATAGAGGGGTCCCCACGTTGTTTTTTTTTTTTAAATTAATAAATAATTTTAAAAAACGACGTGGGATCCCCTTCATTTTTGACAACCAGCCTTGCTAAAGCAGACAGCTGCTGGCTGTTATTCTCAGGCTGCTAAGGGCCATGGATATTGTCCCCTCCAGCCTAAAAGTAGCAACCTGCAGCTGCCCAAAAAAGGCACATCTATTAGATGCCCCAATTCTGGCGCTTTGCCCGACTCTTCCCACTTGCCCTGTGGTGGTGGTAAATGGGGTTCATATTTGTGGGCTTGATGTCACCTTTGTATTGTCTGGTGAAATCAAGCCCATGAGTTAGTAATGGAGAGGCGTCTATAAGACACCTATCCATTACTAATCCTATAGTTGTATAGTAAATAAAGACACAGCCAGAATAAAGTCTTTCATGTGAAGTATAAACAAAACACACTTTTCCATTTTTATTTAAAAATAACAGTAATACTCACCTAAGACCATTGAATCCCTCTTCTCCTGTAATAAGACAAAAAAAAACAACAACACTATCCCTCACCTGTCCGACGTTCTGTCCCATGCCGTAATCCATGTCCAGGGATAAATAGTTTTGAACCTGGATGGTGCAAAGATGCGACCAAGTCCACACACGGTCAGTGGAAACACACTAACGTGCGCATACCCATTCACATGTCCCATTCACTTTTATGTGTGTAAGTGTCTCCGGTATGTGTGAAAACTGTCACCACATGTACCAGACACACTGACATCTGGAACAACAGGCCTTAATATAGGACCTTTAAAGGGAACCTGTCACCCCCAAAATCGAAGGTGAGCTAAGCCCACCGGCATCAGGGGCTTATCATTCTGTAATGCTGTAGATAAGTCCCCAATGTATCCTGAAAGATGAGAAAAAGAGGTTAGATTATACTCACCCAGGGGCGGTCCGGTTCCGATGAGCGTCGCAGTCCGGCGCCTCCCATCTTCTTACAATGACGTCCTCTTCTTGTCTTCACGCTGCGGCTCCGGCGCAGGCGTACTTTATCTGTCCTGTTGAGAGCAGAGCAAAGTACTGCAGTGCGCAGATGCTGGGAAAGGTCAGAGAGGCCCGGCGCCTGCGCACTGCAGTACTTTGCTCTGCCCTCAACAGGACAGATAAAGTACGCCTGCGCCGGAGCCGCAGTGTGAAGACACGAAGAGGACATCATTGTAAGAAGATGGGAGGCCCCGGACAGGACCGTGACGCCCATCGGACCGAACCGCATTGGGACCGCCCCTGGGTGAGTGTAATATAACCTCTTTTTCTCCTCTTTCAGGTAACATCGGGGGATTATCTACAGCATTACAGAATGCTGTAGATAAGCCCCTGATGCCGATGGGCTTAGCTCACCTTCGACTTTGGGGGTGACAGGATCCCTTTAAAGGGAGGTTGTCATTGCTTTAGGATTAATCAATGATCCCCTCTATATTGTAGGATATATCAGTGATCCTTTATATTATAGGATTAATCAGTGATCCTCTATATTATAGAATTAATTAGTGACCCCTCTATATTTTATTTGACCTTCCCCGATACATAAAATCTGCTTTCATTGCACATATATAAAATATAGTGATATACTTTCCTTGTGTAATCTGTTCCGCTGTGAACACTGTCCCCGAATCCTGCATTTCCACCACTGACTGCTTGGATAAAGGAGAGGGTTTCCACTCTTTCACTGTGAGGACACATTGCCAGTGTTGTGTAGGAAGGGTGCTGGCTGGAGGCTCATTTTGCTATGTAAGCCATACCCCTCCTGTCACGAGTGTCGCTGTAACAGAGGAGAGGGCTGGTTTAGCTATTGGTACCAGCCAGTCAGATACTGTAGCACACTGCTCCGGAGGCGGAGAAGGCTCTCCTGTCTGGAGGAGACAGCAGGAGCGGGGCTGGGAGCAGGACGTGGACGTGCCTTAGTCAGATGTACTGTATATATATTTAGGTTTTATATACAAAACACTAGTTGTAGGTTACTGTCCTAAAAAAACCTCATATTGTCCTGGGGAACTGATATAAACAGCCATATTATGGAGTGCACGCACCGTCCGTCCTCCTTACTGGAAGTTATGGTGGCTGGAGGCAGTGGGATCCTGTACCCATGTGCACATCCTCATAGGCTGCATAGAAATAAAGCATTTGACAGCCCCTTCTGAATCCCCGTGTTTTTACCCCAGCAAAATAAAAACACTAATACTCGCCTCTGGTGCCGGTGCCATTCCACGGATGTCTGCACTGACTGCAGATCGTGTGACTTAATGGACATTGCTGACATCTGGAGGGGCTGAGGGGGCAGCAGCAGCTCTCACTTCCTCCCAATGTTTTGATTTCTCTGAAGGAGAGGAGCGTGCAGCCAGTTCTGGTTGGCTGCAGGGCTCTCTTGACATAATGTCACGTGATCCCCGGGAGAGCCAGTGCTGACACTAATGGATCGGCATCTGCAGCGGAGGTGAGTATAGGTGTTCTGTTACTGGGGCTTAACATAGGGATTCAGAAGGATTTCTGAGTAGTGGACAAAGCCTTTAAATAGCATCCCATAAAATTACTTGAATAATGTCAGACATATAATTGGGGTCCAAGAGGACCAGAACCCACCTCTGTTGTATGTTATTGGTGATATATGGAAAGTGCCCAGTGTGACAACATGCACGCCCAATAAATGTATGATCTTTATGTTGGTTCAGTAAAAGGTTTACCAGCCGGCATAGACTCCGGGTTCTTCTGGGACCAGTCCCCCAGACCAGACCGCAAACATGAAGCATCTCACATGTAAACAGTAATTCCTTTTTGATTTCCTATGTCCGCACTTCTCACAGGTAGATCACACACGTTGCATGGTATTTGGTGTACTTGAGTATGACGCTGTGCGTAGCCATGATACAGCCCACATTGTAGTGCAATGCTCTGCCGTCTCGGTCGGCTACTAACAGTCTTTGTTGATTATCTTGTGCACTTTACTAATACCAGATGGAATCTTACAAATCCGTCAAACACAAGGCAAGTGGAGATTGTGTGCACCCTGCATGACCCGTGTACTGCATGCTGTAGCACCCCGTAGCCGTATCACTGTGCCACCAATACCCGCTCACTAGTTTAGCAGCGTAGAATTATTTTACATGGACGTTCCTAGATATGAAGCTAACACAGGATACTTACTGAATACTACCTGTGGGGTAAGTCAAACGTTTGGAACATGATTACAACTTTGGCGTTGTGTTCAGATCGTCAGCTTTTATGATGACAGAGCCAGGATAGTGTGTGTGTATGTGCTGACTTCTAGTGATGAGAGGACGCTAGCTCTCCTGGCATGGCCTCCCTATAAACTGATATACTCCACGTAGCACAAAGTGCACAGGAACCCAGTAACAGCCAGCGAGAGGTGTGTGCTCTGTATATTCCCAGGTTATCTCCCCAACAACTAGGGGTGCCACACTAATTAGGATCTCCCCAATAACTAGGGGTGCCACACTAATTAGGATCTCCCCAACAACTAGGGGTGCCACACTAATTAGGATCTCCCCAACAACTAGGGGTGCCACACTAATTAGGATCACTGGATGCAAAGATCTTGGGGCCCGCTCATCACTTCAGGACTTTAGGCTTCTATTTTAGTTTTCTGCTATTCTCTGACTTTCTTGCACTAAATTCATACAAATGGCACATGTGGTTCATGAATTTGGCACAAATCCAAAAATGGTCCTTTTTTCCTGTCTTTAACCCTTTTTTGCTATTATTTAGCTCAAAAGGTTGCAAAAATTGTGGAACCTTTTCTTGCATATATGAGCTCACACCAAGGGGGAAACTGGATTTGCGACAAATTTTTGCCATTCCTCTAACAGTCACAAATGATGAATTGGGCAAAACATCTGGAAAACAATAAACTATGCCCACAATCTTACACAAAGAAAATGACAGATGAACACATTTAAAATAGACTTTAAAAAGTCATAAATGGAAAGATAAATTGGGTGGAAACCCAAAAAAGCATAACACATCAAAAACTCAACTAAAAAAATAAAAAATGTGATATTGGTTGGTACCTCTAGTGTATACTGTATATCTAGAGGTGGGAACATGTCTTTGGTGGCTCCTCACTTTTGACTTACCCTGAGTTTAGCGTCGTTTAGTTCTTAATTAATTTGCTAATGATTATACTGCCTATGGGAAACTATTATACTTTTAAACGAGGCAACGATTTATGTATTCATGTATGTAGAAATGGGTATATTAGATAGATAGTTGAGAGATCTTCGTAATGACTACCCCAAAGTATGCCAGACAGAATACATCCAGCTCTGTGGCCATGTCTGGCGTATGTCAGAGATCTTTGGTGTACCCACCCATTAGGGCATAGCCTGGGTAATAGATAACGCTGGTCTCCGTAGACGTGGACACTCATGAAAGCAGACAGAATAAAAATTGATGCCTTTGAGCAGTGGTGCTAGAGAAGACTTCTACAAAATCCCATGCACAGCTAGGATGACCTACAAAGATGTTCTTGACCATATAAACCCAGAGCTATTCCTGGAAAAGAAGAAAAATTAACACAAAGTGAGATGGTGTTTGTACAAGTGATGAAGGCCGATCCATAGAAGAAATGCTCCTCAGAATGGTCAGTGGTAAAAGAAAATGGGGAGAGCAAAGTGTCCGTGACTGTCTACCATCAAGAATGACATGGAAATAAACGTCAAGCATTTACAAGAAACTGGAAAACAAGGCAACCTGCTGAATTTTGTCCTCCAGCGTATCCGAAGGTGAAACACGACTAAATGGATAAATCAGAATAAATGAGAGAATCTCCTATAGAGATGTAAGCCTGGCCTGAGGTGGCCATCACAATTAAACTTTCATTTTAACATAAAAAACGGATCCATTGCATAACCGATGCAAATGAGAGCAGATGGACCCCATGGATTATTATGGGGTCTGCCAGGGTTTCATCATGTCCATTTATTGCAACATAAGAAAAGCTTCTGCATGCCACGCTTTTACGTCTGTTCATTAAATGGACACGTAACAGGCCCAGTCTCCATAATAATCACTGAGGTCTCTTTGCCTCCATTTACATCAGTTACGTGACACATCTGGTTTTGACATTAATATATAATTTGTTCCAAAAAACACAACAGACAAATAGTATATTAAAGCACAGGTGTGAACGTAGCCGAACAAAGACCTAATATAAAAAAGTATAAAGACAAAAATGAACATAAAAGCATAAGTGTACTATGGACTTCCAACAATAATCCTCAATAACACGAGAAACAATCAGCTGCCTGCATATAAGCAGAAGGTGGTATGTAAGGCAAGGTATGCTGTATCCATCCAGTGATGGGCGGCTCAGAAGTGACCCCATGCTGGGCCGGTATAGATGTATTATGACGTAAGCCGTGCCTCTTTGGCTCGCGGGCACAGTTTTACCGCAGTTACCTTGAAGTGTTTGGATGTAGACTGAAGTCAGACATGCTGTATTTGATGTCGTTTTTAAGCCAAAGCCAAAATTCACAAGAAATAAGAAATCAGTAAGAAAGGATTTACACTTCACATTCCTGCTTGATCGATTTCTAACTTCGGCTCAAAAAACCTCCATCAAAATGAAATAATACAAAAAATGACTCCTTATTGAAAATCGCACGTTTGGTATGTGTGACACATGGCTCTTATATATGGTCCTCCACGTTATACTCAATAAAGACCCCAAAACACCCAGCTAAATCATACAGTGGTGATAGGAAGCTTCCACAGCCCCTGTATTGTGCCCTCTGCGGCCCAGCCTTCAGTCGTCCTACAGTTTATAGGCCCCATACACATTAGATCAATGTCGGCCGAACCCATCCATATCCATGAGTTCATCTGACAATCTAATGTGTATGTGATGGCGTCCGACTGATGGTCGGGGACACGATGATTAGGGATGTCCGATGTTGGACTGATGATTACGTTGTTGGCCAGTAGATAAGCCGCCAGCTCAAGTGTCAGATAGTGGTTTTCTCCTGGAGGACACAGGCACACGAGATGGATGGCATGAGCGCTCCGGTGTATGGGAGACCCGGCCGATATGGCTGGTGGATGAATGTTGGACCCAAGCATCGTTCTGCCGGCAGCCATATAATGTGTTGGGGGCCTGAAGTCTCCAGTTTCTGCCACATATGGTTGAGTGGAATTCATTCATTGTAGGTCTTCCATTGTGTTCATCAGATAGCTGGGTGCAGTAGTATTGTGGCCTCACTCTCCCGGTCGCCCTTGCTTATATTTGCCATCACTTAGTTTATTAGATATGACCTACTCACCTATTCCACCATGTAGTCACCAGTTTTGTCTTTGTTTTTTTTCCTCCTATCACAAACTTCACCATGAACATCAATCATTAGATGTTTAATCTTTATTTATCATTGATTTTATATTTCTGTTGCCTTTTTGGCTGCCATTAACATCTGTTTTATGTTTCCCCATCCCCGTTGTGTGCGGTCCTCCCTCAGAACTCCAGTGCTGTGTCATATGTGAGTAACACTCATTTTGTTTGACTTCCATTTTGCTACTCCTGTTTTCTCTTTTATGTTTCATGCTTCTTGGATTATGTCAGACTGTCTTTCATGAGTTAAATGACATTGACGTGATTGTGCCACCAAACATCTGCATGTCTGGGGCCTCCACTTTTATTACCTTTTGTTTTTGTGCTAGCAGACAACTTTAAAGGGAACGTGTGAGGCGATTCATGGCGCCTAAACCGCGGCCTCTCCAATCAGAGCCTGGCAGCACGATTGCAGCTGTTGTTGTTCTGTACTTGACTGCAGTGTGTAGCCAGGCTCTGATTCCGGCCGCTCCTGGTTTAGGAGCATGGATCGCCCAACAGGTTCCCCTTAAGTTACAGGTTATTCTTCAGCACCGATGCCTATGCTATACCTATACCTATGCTATAGCTGCAGGATTATCGTGGATAGATTACTAAATAAATCAAACCGCTTCCCAAGTAATCCGATTTGTCAGGAGTGAACACTGCAGGTTGGGATTATATAACATAGCTCGGTATACATAGACCTCGCAGGGACCGAGTTTGCTCTATGGATGCCACATTTCTGGGTGACCATCAGTGAACAAGCAATGCACCTCACGTTTCCCTACTGGTTTTCCTGGACACGCGATTCCCTGCAGTGTCTACAAGGGTTGTCCAGGAGGACTTTATTTTATAATGCTGAAGATGGTGATATTCCGGCAGGTGGGCCCTACCAGGGCAGAAGCTATATTATTGACATATTGCACTTGGCTAAGGAGCTAACTAATTCTAACCTGAGCACAATTTTGTACATGGCCGAAATCCCTTGTAGTAGGAGAGACTCATGGATGGGCCTGGTGGAGCCTTTCCAATGTCCAGGGCTGGGGCAGCTCCACTGTGTGTTATGTATGCTGCGGACTTCTCAGGGTAATAAGAACAATGTGGAATAACCGCGTCACTCAGCCGTGGACGCTCAGGTTCCAGGGTCAGTGTCGGGTTCCCGGTCGATTCTTGAGTTACGAGGTGGTCGGGTGACAGCTCCATACAGTGTGTGTCTCCACAGCCCAGCCGGACATTTCCTCAGGGGCTACAGGCTTCTTCCTTAGGTCTGTGGGAGGATTCTTGGGTGCTGATCCTCCTTATAATAATTGTGACATGATAGAAATGTCCTTATCTATTGTAAATATCCGTGTTTCCCTGAAACCGCTAAATATGTCCTGGTTTATCAGAACTTCTCCTGTCCGTGGACAGCACCCAGATGTCGCGCAGATGGAAGCCAAGTCCTGTCTGTTTTTTTTCACAGGCCCCTTCCCTTGAATGGACGACTTTGGTCTGTAACACAGATCATGACATATTTTCTTTTTTTCAGTGGACACTTGGGTCACAAGAAAAAGGACATGCTTAATAAACGGGTAGCAAACTGCTGTGTGAATGAGCCTTTAGGCAGACATGTAAGATCTGTCAGTACCGGGCAGCACCAGTGTCACTGTACTGGTGTGGGGAGATGTCCCAGTGCTGATTGGTGCAGTGGATGGTGAGCAAGGGGGATCTGACGATCCTCGGCCCTCACTGACCTGACCGCAGGGCACGTGGGCATCTCCTCCTGGCTGTATAGTGGACACCATGGGTTAACCCTTTATCGATGTCAGTATGTAAAGATTGTGTGTCTCGCACCTGTTGGCCATGTAATGTTATTGCTTTGCATGCAGGTGCTCTCTACTATGTTGGTTTTTTCCATACTTGAAATGTTCTATCTATACATATCCCAAATATTTTCATTGTGAATTGGTTGTACCCCGCCACCACTTCTGTCTGCGCTGTGTAGGCGCTATGTAATGACGTGCCCTAATAATTGTTTCTTCTCTTAGGGAGAGCTCGAGCACCAACTCCTACAAGCAAACCCCATATTGGAGGCTTTCGGCAATGCCAAGACTGTGAAAAACGATAACTCCTCACGATTTGTGAGTGGGCAATCATTTCATTTCTCCATGCTTTACTTCTAGAATATCAGTCCTGTAATAAATAACAGAGACGCCTGTAGCCTCATTGGGAGCGTTCAGTTTGGGGGTTACAAGTACATTAGATTGCACCCATTAAAAGCTTCCCCAAATTGTGATTAGTATTAACCCTTAGGATATGTGACTGCTATCGTCTCTATGGGGGCTGTATATAGAGCCCTGTGTGCTGATGTTTAGGATTCATTCATTTCACTGCTCTGTCCTAGTTTGTAGTTTCTCATTAAATGTCACCAAATTTGGGTTAGGCCTCGTGTACCCCAGCATATGGGCCTGACTGTAGTATGGTGGGAGATTAGAGCTATCCTGGGCTAAATGTGGCTGTGAAGTGATGAAGGATAATGCAGGCGTTTGCTGATGGCACTTACATAACCTGTTCCCTGATATTCTATTCACTAGTTATATACTGAAAGCCCAGGGAGCAGACATGGTCCTACCCAGGGTGACCGTGACGCACAGCAGCTTCTCATCCACATTACACCATCTCTGAGGAGATGGGTGTGGGAATGTGACTGGATGATACTGACACACTGACCTTTTTTGGTCATCTGTATTTTAAGGGTAATGTGCCACCTACTGGATAAAGAGGCTAATTGCTGTGCCCAATTGACCTCCAGTTATTTCCTTCCTCCTGAACCTGTGTAAATGTTAGTGCAGTGTCAGTGTGCGATCACCATCATCTCTGGTGTTCTGCGCTGCTCTTCTGTGTACCAGCTGGAAGTCTCTTATACAATGTAAGTCTATGGAGTCTCGTTGTGACGCACACAGTGCAGCGTCACCTGAAGAGTGTGAATCGCGGTCACGCAGAGGAGCAGCGCAGCGCTTCTCCTGTACAAGGCGGCAGTCACAGGGTATAGTAATACACTGACAATAACACAGGTCTAGGAAATAAAACCTGCATGGGAGTGACTGTTTAAGGCACACTAATCTTATTTCAGTGTCACTTTATTTCGTTTACCTCTTATTTTTACTTCTTTCAGGGAAAATTTATCAGAATCAATTTTGATGTAGCCGGATACATTGTTGGAGCCAACATCGAAACCTGTATCCTTTCAGCAAGTTATCACAACGTCGTGTAAAGCCAAGATCTGCACTTCTATTGTGCCTGGTATTAATAATGGAAACTGGTGGTCATTACATAGCGAAAGGTCCTGCACCTTGTCATTTTCCTACACACATTGTGTATTAATCAATCACAGGCTGAACACCAGTACTGAGCCGGCCGTGCTCACACTAGAGGTATTAATATATATATTATTCTATATGTTTGTGCATATATAAAAAAAAATATATATATATATATATATGTATTTCTGATGTCCATTCCAAATGACTGGACCACGTTGTATACCGTGTTTTAGCTTTTTCAGCTCTACCTTTCTCATGATATTCACACAAAAAAATGAAAACGAAGACCAATATTAATTTGAAGCCAAACAATTGACCAATCTTCCCCAAATTTGACATATTACTAAACCAGTCACTTGATCGGTTTTAGACCAGGTTTATGCTATCTTTGTCTTGGCGTTCTTAAGATATTTGCCACAAAAATGGAAAACAAATGCAATGATTAATTTACAGCCAAACTATGGGACCAAGCTGTCCCACATTTACCACATAGGTAAATCAGGCTTTACTGAGGGTTTTACCTCAGGTTTCAGCTCTCAAAGTCCTGAAACCAAATATTAATTTATGGCCAAACGATGGGTCAGTCTGCAGTACATTTGGTATTCAGGTAAATCAGGCTCTTCCGAAGGCTGTCAACTGGGTTTCAGCTTTAGACCCTTCCGTCCTCGTGATATTCACCCAAAAATATGGAACATCAACACAAATACCAGTAACAAACAAAGGTATTACTCACAGTTACACAACAGTGTGGAGCCGGGTAAGTGTACGAGAATGTAATTAATGCAGCACAAGTTTTTACCCTTTCAGTAATCAAGGTTGTTCCTTTCTCTGACAACAAACGACGGTCTTAAAATCAGTAAGGAGCTGAAGCACAAGCGTCATTTTTCATCAAGTGATTGCGCTTCTCTACGAGTATCGAGAAAGTCTGTAAAGATGAAAACCTTTGTGTATAAGTTAGAGATTACCCATATGGGCTGCTTGTATCATTCCTTATCAACGCCAAAGATTTACTGGAAAAATCTCGAGCAATCCGCCAAGCCAAGGATGAAAGAACCTTCCATGTTTTCTATCAGCTTCTTGCTGGTGCAGGAGAGCACATCAAAAGTAAGCCCGAGCTGTGTAATACAGGGTGGAAGGACCTGCTGCCCACTCATCCCTCTATATGCCCACGTGTATGATGCCATTTCTCATCAGATCACACAGAACAGGTTCTCAGTAGTTTGTACTGACTTTGTAGAGTGGGCTTGGGTTGGTGAGCATGAATGGCCATCTTACCAGCCATCGTTACCAAGGGGGACCGTGAAGTTGTATTTATGAGTGCTGGAAGAGTTTTTAAAATTCCAAGGTTACCACCTCAGGGATCAGTTGGTTTGGGGAAAAAGGTTTGCAATGATAACCTGACTCTCTATACCTATGAGTGGCCAAAAAGATTGGATCATTGTGTGTATTCAGCTATTTGTGCTCCCCTATGCAATTATCAGGCATGTTTTATTAATAGTCACGGTAATTAAAGGGGTTTCCATAACAAATACATGTATGTATTCACAATCGCATGATAAATCATTTATCACTGATCATTCCCTTACATATAGTTGTCCACTTTAAATAATCACTAATTGTGAAGGCCGCCATACAGTTTATATATGTCATGGCACACTGCGAGTGCAAGACTGCCGGCACCCAAAAGGGTTTCCATGGTCAGGCTTTCCACCAGCCCCTCTGTCTAGCAGGTCCTACGGGAACTCTGGCCTTCGTCCGTTCACTCTGCTGATCGCTCCTGTGTTCTCTGAGAGAGCCGCTGCGAGACCTCTCCAGCGGTAACTGACAGCTCAGAGAACAAAGTTATTGGGAGTCCAAAATCATTTGGGGAGTGGGATAGTGAGGGTCCCTTGTACCCATTAGACAACTGGCCGAACCTGTGGATATCGGTGGATTTGGCTGACGTTATTCTGATGTGTATGGGGCCTTTAGATGCATCCCTGTACTATATGCTGTGCCCCCTATTAGGATCCCGAGCAGTCTGCTACACCCGGAGTGACACCTGGCAGTAAGCTTTGTCACAGTAAAATCAATGTTTGGTCTATGTAAGGTACGACGGGGGGACAGCTCTCGTCTGTGGCCAAGAGATGAGGATCCTGGTATGAAAATCTAAAACCCCAGAGCATATGAAAATGGGGTGTCTAGACTAAATAACTCCTCCAATGAAGGCATCACATTTCACTCATATATTCAGGCCACGATTCCTCAAAGGTTTTTACGTGAGAATTCTGGTGTAAAAAGCTTTGAAAAGTCACAACATTATGGCACAACACGAGGCTGTGCTAAAAATGTTTCCCCTTTTGGCAGTCTTACGCCATTTTCTCCCAGTTCTGACACAGTGGGTGGAGCTGTGGCGGGACGAGACGTGGCATTCTTCCGCATAGTGAACTCTGAATGGAGTGAGATTTGTGGCGAGGCGCACGGCAATCCTCAACTACGCTGGATTCATCTGGAGGTGTCCTCCTGTTCATGAATCCTGAGCGTCTGACTCCAGCACGTTCCTTCATCAAGCCCAATGGAAAAGCTTACCAGACATGCCAAACTCTCAGCACAAAGATACATGAGTACCTGAAATACGTTTTGGGTAATTTCTGTTGTTGGAAATATTTTACTTTTCTAATAATTGTTGTGCCTGCTCAAAATGAACAGTTCACACAGAAGATATGGGGTGTACAGGTGCCTGAGGCTGGCCGTGAGTAGTATGCCGAGATGGGAGAGTGTAGCCTCACATAATGGGATAACAGCAGTGATTCTTCTCTTGCCTCCGTCTCTAGCTGACTTGTTACTGGAGGGCTTCAATCAATACCGCTTTTTGTCCAATGGGAACATAACCATTCCTGGACAGCAAGATAAAGAGATCTTCCAGGAGACAATGGAGTCCATGAAAATCATGGGAATTAATCATGAAGAAATCATGTGTAAGTAACAAGCTGTCCCCAATTTGATGGCAGTGGAATGTCTACCGCCATCACTTCCTGAAAGAATGCTATTGTTGAGCGCTTCCCATTACTGAGGGGAAAAGTCTGCGGAGTGCGCCACTCCGGCTTTAAGGGCTAGTACATGAATTATAGCTCCTCTATCAGATTAATGACATTTACTGAATGAGGGTTATGTAAAAAATGCATAGCAGGCAAAACAGTCATGTGTCTGTAAGGTCTCTATTATATCGGAGGTTCCAGAACAGGGACTTCTATCCTGGCGGTAGAGACATTTATGGAACCTTCTGTGAGGCTGTTCATGGCTGGTTTGTGCAGTGCATGGAAACAATAGTTCTGTGGGTTCGGGGAGCGCCCAAACATAGTCATCAGCAGGTGATAAAGGACTGAAATAGTTTAGATGTGGCTTGAAAGAAGCTTTTCTCCCCTTCCCCATAGAGCGCTGTCAGTAGCCACTTTCTATCTCATATCCAAGAATTTGGGTGTAAAATAAAGATATCTGTGCTAAAATGTCTATGTTTTCTTGCAGCTATGCTGAGGATGGTGTCAGCAGTGCTTCAGTTCGGGAATATTGTGTTCCGGAAGGAGAGGAACACCGACCAGGCTTCCATGCCAGACAACACAGGTGCGCCATTCTTATAAGCTCATAGATATAGCTTTATCAGTATTTTTTGTAACATAAAAACTGCTCATTTCTATGTGCACTAGTTATATGGGATATAAAAAGTCTACACGCCCCCGTGAAAATGCCAGGATTTTATTATGTTTAAAATATTACCAGGAAGAATCATTAGATAACTTTTTACACCTTCAATGTCCCCTATTACCTGTACAAGTCATTGAGACACAAACTGAAACCATTTTGGCTGGAATAAGGAATGTAAAGAACTAAATTAATGTGGTTGCATAATTATGCACACCCTTACACTAACACTTTGTTGAAGTACCCTTTGCATTCCTGACAGCACTTTATCTTTTTGGGTAGGAGTCAGATTTTCAGTTGGAATCATGTCTGGGGTCTGGCGGGCCAATCCAAAGGTTTGATATTATTTTAGCAAAGCCATTCTTTTCTTGTTTTGGAGGTATGCTTAGGGTGGTGCTTGTGCTGAAAGGTGAAATTCTTCTTCAGCTCTTTATCAGAGACCCGAAGGATTTTTTTTCCTGAATTGACATTTGGAACTGTCCATAATTCACTTCACGTTTAGTAAAGCCCCAGTTCCAATTACTGAAAAACAGCCCCAAAGCATAATGCTGCCTCCTCTGTGGGTACTGTGTACAGACTAGAACACATGCTTTCGGCAGAATTAATGTAGGTTTGGGCGAAACATAGCCAAGCTTGGATGCTTTTGTTTACGTTCAGGTGGCAAGACTGAAGCCTTTCCGTACAAAGACCAGACATATGAAGAATACGGAAAATTGTCACATGCAGCTCACAACCGGTACTTGCCAGAAATTCCTGCAGCTCCTTCAATGTTGCTGTAGGCCTATTGACAGCCTCCCGGACCAAATGTATTTTTATTTTTTGAGAGATTTCCAATTCTAGGTAATGTCACTGTCGTGCCAAAATTAAAGGGGTTGTCCACTACTAGGCCAAACGGTTCTTAGGCTAAATGTTCAGCCTCTATTAAATAATAAAGCCTATGCTTGCCTCCTGTGGTGGCTCCATTCCAGCAGTGTCGGCACTCACGGTCCCAGGGCTGTGATGCGGTGGAATGACATCTGATGCCCGGCACCCAATCAGCGCCTTTTGACAACAGAACATGAAGAGGAAGTCCAGGATGAGCTGATCCCAGGCTTTCTCTTCATGTTCAGTCGTACGATGGCGGAGACAGTGACGCCAGCTCTGATTGGGCGCCAGCGTCAGGTGTCACATCACTGCATCACAGTCCTGGGGAGTGCGAGTGCCTACACCGCGGGAACAGCATCGGCACGGGAGGGGAGTATAGGCTTTATTATGTTATCATGGCCAAACATTTAGTTTAAGAAGGGGTTGTCCTAGTAGTGGACAAACCCTTTAAGCTACTTTTCATGATGTCTTCACAATGCTTCATAGTATATATAGTACCTTGAAAATCTTTTTTTACCCTTCTCCTGGCTGATAACTTCAAAATGAGATCCCTTTGCTGTGTTGTAAGCTGTTTACGGAACATGGATTTTTCTGTAAAAAGCAACTAAGAAAATGTCGGGAAAATCCTACTACAACAAATAAACTTTACATGGGGTTAATCAGAATCTGTAAATGATGGTGACTGTGCACTGACTAGTATTTAACATGAGTGTAAATGTGATTGGCTAATTCTGAACACAAAAAAATCCCCAATTATAAGAGGGAGTTCACGCTTTTGCAACCATATTATTTTAGTTATTTCAATTTTCTCCCTCAAAATGATTTCAGTTTTTTTTCTCAATAGATTTGTACAGATTGTGTGACATTAAAGGTGGAAAAAGTTGTGAAATTATTCTTCTTGGTAATATTGTTTTCCATGACAAAAACCTGGCTTTTTAACAGGGGTGTGTATACTTTTTATATCCACTATAAATGTAATAGAGGGTAAACTGGCCAAGACGATCTGGATAGTATATTTTTTACTTATTGAACCAAAATGAGAATTTGTTGCAAAGTTGTGTATTACCTTTATAAAGTAGCACATGGATAAAAAATGTTATTGCTCGTACAGACAGATCTTGTGACCATTGTTGCACTATGTACCGTATCTGTAATTGTTAAAATGCTCCTTTCTTGCTTAAAATCTCTTCTGATGGGTCACCTAATTGTATGCTGACCCTGTGCGACTCTTTTCTGTGCTGGTCAGCAGCACACCCCAAGGGGCAGCAGATCCAGTGACCACAAGCTGATGAAGAAGAGGGGTCCACACAGGTCACAGGAAAAAGGCCGGCACTAATGATTGGAAAAATGCCTTTTTTTCTTCAGAATTTAATAATGTGTTTTCTCAAGGAATGAATGCCTCTTGTGAATGATTCGTTCTGCAGCTCTTCCCAGCGCTGGGCAGATACGTGCGGGCTCTGGCTCTGTGTAGACAGGCAGCATCACCCACTTTTCTATCATGGCTTCAGGCCCTGGAGTAAGACCCCCAGAGCAGTAATTTGTGTTAGGTGTAGCTCACTACCACCGGCTACTCGGTCAGCCATAGACAATGTGCATGCTGTAAAAGTTCCCATGTTCTTTGGTTTTTCTAGCTGCCCAGAAACTGTGTCATCTCCTGGGACTCAATGTCACAGAATTCACCCGTGCCATCTTGATGCCAAAGATAAAAGTGGGGCGTGACTACGTCCAGAAAGCACAAACTAAGGAACAGGCGAGTGATAATCTGAGGACTCACGCCTCGGACACCTCCATGCTACACGCTGACGTTTTTCTTCCTCTCCACAGGCGGACTTTGCAGTGGAAGCGCTGGCTAAAGCCATGTACGAGCGGCTTTTCCGATGGCTGGTCCATCGCATTAACAGAGCTCTGGATAGGACGAAAAGACAAGGTGCCTCGTTCATAGGAATTCTGGACATAGCTGGCTTTGAAATCTTTGAGGTAACTATCCCAGTTTAGGTCAGGTCTGCGTTTTACCTCTCAGAGATCCATATGATGTAGACGGGCAGCTGTGAACGGGCGCCATCTCTGGGAAAGTGTACGGAGCACGCGCCGTCCTGTGTACACAGCTGATGGCACCTGGAAGGCAGCGCTGACAACTTTTTGCTTCACGCCTCTACAAGGAAACGGTTCTTTTCTTCAACAGAAAAATAAGAGTCTTGATTTGTCCTCTGCCGAGGTAATGAATAGTTATTTCTTGTGTGGAGCATCCACAAATGCTGCAGGGTTTAAAGGTGTAAAATCCTCTGCAGGTCACAGAAGCAGCAAAGTAGCTGAGATTTCACCATCTCATTCAGGTCCTGCAGAAAATTCTGCACCGCAATGAACCTTGCTCCATTCTGTTTCTGAATGAATAAGGAGGTATTGCAGATATTCTCTTGAATACAAGCCTGAGCTTCAGTAAAGTCCACAAAGTTCAGAGTTTAAAGATTAAAGCCCCATGTTCACCTGCCATGTCACCTACACAGCTTTGGGCGACTGGTTCCCCGACGGTCTCTGTACGCCCACTCTGCAGGGATGACTTACCAACACATGAGCGCTGCAAACAATCACTGACATGATCACTGAGTATATGGAGACCGGTGGAGGACCAAGGGAGGAGATGATTATAGGGGCTTACACAGACATGACAGTGAAGGATGAACCATTACACAACACAATGTCTTTACCTGGAGGGTGAACACAAAGTTTTCCAAGAGAAAAACATTTCAGGAAATTCCAGTGTTTTGGTTTTTTTTTTGCTAAAGTGACATTTTTGCATCTTTAAGTTGTTGCCATTTTTTTGAGCCATCCCAGAGTGTGCTATGAGAATGCTTCACAATGAAAGCCGCCTGACGACTGGTCGGGTCACTTCTGTTAACCCCTTCGTATCTTTGGAAGCATGAAGCAATTATGAGGTATAAAGGCTGAATGTATGAACAAGTCATCTTTACGTAGAGAAGCTTCTGTTCGTTCTTTTGCGCTTTCGGGTTACGCTGTTTCAGGCGGTTTTCAGAGCGGACGCACCTGGAAACCACGTCGTATGCACATTCCCCAAGGTCTCTAGATATGTAATGATGACGGCCCCTGCGAGAAGCATATGGGTAATCACATTGGTGGTCGGGCAATTTTCAAAGAAAAAGATATAAAATATGGAAAGATGAGAAGGATGGCGTAATAGGGATGCTTTGTGTTTGATCGAACGATTAATTCTTGGCTTGTCTGTAACTATCCACAGCTGAACTCATTTGAGCAGCTCTGTATTAATTACACCAACGAGAAGCTGCAGCAGCTCTTTAACCACACCATGTTCATTCTGGAGCAAGAGGAATACCAGCGTGAAGGCATCGAGTGGAACTTTATTGACTTTGGTCTGGACCTGCAGCCTTGCATTGATTTGATTGAGAGGCCGGTAAGATGGCGCTATAGTGAATCAATATATGTCCTGTATGCGAGATGCTAATTCTCCCTATACTTCACATTTGTTCCTATTTGATTCTCGGCTGCTGTACATCATCCATGATATAATCTGGGGTCTCTTCTGTTATTTAGGCGAATCCTCCCGGTGTGCTGTCACTTCTAGATGAAGAGTGCTGGTTTCCAAAGGCCACAGATAAAAGTTTTGTAGAGAAGGTCATACAAGAACTTGGCACTCATCCGAAATTCCAGAAACCGAGGCAACTCCGAGACAAGGCTGATCTGTGCATAATCCACTATGCTGGAAAGGTGGGGGCTCTGCAGGACTACGGTCCCTGTATACATGCCATTACAGATCGTACAGTGTGGACATATACATTAAGTGTTCCATTAATGCCACAGATTGATAATGAACCTATGGGGCAGGCTCTAAGGATTGGGAAGTATCCACCATTCCTGGACCTGTGAGTGTTACCCGGGCCAGGCTAATCTGTGCTCCTTGTGCACAGTTTTGTGTTACTTTCATTAGCCAGCTGAATGAAGTAAAAGCCCCTATACACAATACATGACGCTGTCTGAACCCAGCAAGCCTATTTACTAGAAAGCTAAATGAAGAGAAATAGAACATGGCGATAACATTTGACCATATGACTACCAACTTTTGGGACCTTCGCTGATGTTAAGTTAGAAGTGCCCAGTCCCTCCTGATTATCACTCATAGAAAACAACGCGATATCCCAGCGAGTGTGCACGTCTCCGACTTCAACACACAACCTGGCACCTCCAGGTAGAACAATGGCGTGCCAGCAGACCTTGATCTGATGTTTGTGTCTACGGGAATGTGCGTTGTCAGCAGGCAGCATCACACGTTTAGGTTGTGCTCGGACTATGCATTGTTGTTGTGTATGATCATGTCATTTCTTGGTGTTGGTAGGTGGATTACAAAGCTGACGAATGGCTGATGAAGAACATGGATCCTCTGAATGACAATGTTGCAACTCTCCTTCACCAGAGTACCGATAAATTCACAGGAGAGCTCTGGAAAGATGGTGAGTGCTAGGAAAATTTAATGAAGAATGGTCACTGGTTTAGAGGAGTCCAGTTTTTGCTCTTTTATTCCCCCTGCTCCCCGAGTATTCAATTTTGTGTTTTTCTTAATCCATAATACATTTTTAGGCTACGTTCACATTAGCGTTGCGTCGGGCGCAGCCGCGGCGACGCATGCGTCACGCTCCCCTATATTTAACATGGGGGTGCATGGACATGCGTTGTCTTGCGTTTTGTGACGCATTCGTCTTTTTTGGCGCAAGCGTCAGGGCGCAGAGGACGCAGCAAGTTGCATTTTTTTTGCGTCCAAAAGCAAGCCAAAAATGGACGCATGCGTCACAAAACCATGCGTTTTTGCATGCGTTGTGCATGCGTTATGCGTTGCATCGCCGACGCAACACACAACAACGCAAATGTGAACGTACCCTTAGAGATGCAGGTCTTCTTATTTAATGCTGCTTTTTCTTGTCTTTACAAGGGGGTGTGGCTTACAAGATAATTATACAGAGCAACTGTAAGACATGCCCCTATATAGCCTGTTTCCACACCCCCTTTGTAAAGACATAATTGTCGAACCAAATGGCAGATTTTAAAAAACTAAACGGTAAACTCTGAAACGACGGGAATAAAATAAGAGCAAATCTGTCCACTTTGGTCCTGGTCACAGATCCTGTGATCGTCTATCGTTAGCGTAGAGACCAATATTTGACTGGTGGGGTCTGACTCCTGAGAACTCCACTGATCACTAGAGTGAAGAGGTGTCCATTGTGCACCCAACCCTGCATGGTATACACGGCTGTGACTGTGCCTGGTATGTGGGATGTCTCTGATGACCCATTCTAAGGGTTTCCCAATATCCTGTGTGATACTATGTGTATCATAGAGAATTCATCTACTTTCTGTTACTAATTCCCTGCTCTTTTGACTGCACTGTATCTATCCTCTACAATGTAACTTTCTCTGTTCGCTTTGCTTTTCCTTCCTTATTCTTTCCCTAAACACCATTTTATTTACACAATAATATTGGCACATCCTGAAATCTCTTTACCTGCACTGCTTTGTATTCTGTTCTATTATGATTATATTTTATTTTACATACTAAACTAATATACCGACTTTTGCGCACATCACTACTGTCCCACACATTCATAACATCTCATTGATAATTCCACTCCAACAATCCACTGCCATCCCATACTGATACCCCCAACTAATGGTACATAACACCCTGTACTATCCCATACTGATAACCACGATTAATCCATCCTAACACCCTGTACTATCCCATACTGATACCCCACCCCTAATCCATCCTTACCCCCCACTAATCCATCCTAACACCCTGTACTACTATCCCATACTGATACCCCCCACTAATCCATCCTTACCCACCACTAATCCATCCTAACACCCTGTACTATACCATACTGATACCCCCCACTAATCCATCCTAACACCCTGTACTACTATCCCATACTGATACCCCCCACTAATCCATCCTTACCCACCACTAATCCATCCCAACACCCTGTACCATTCCATACTGATACCCCCCACTAATCCATCCTAACACCCTGTACTACTATCCCATACTGATACCCCCCACTAATCCATCCTTACCCACCACTAATCCATCCCAACACCCTGTACCATTCCATACTGATACCCCCCACTAATCCATCCTAACACCCTGTACTACTATCCCATACTGATACCCCCCACTAATCCATCCTTACCCCCCACTAATCCATTCCAACACCCTGTACCATTCCATACTGATACCCCCCACTAATCCATCCCAACACCCTGTACTACTATCCCATACTGATACCCCCCACTAATCCATCCTTACCCCCACTAATCCATCCTTACCCCCACTAATCCATCCTAACACCCTGTACTACTATCCCATACTGATACCCCCCACTAATCCATCCTTACCCACCACTAATCCATCCCAACACCCTGTACCATTCCATACTGATACCCCCCACTAATCCATCCTAACACCCTGTACTACTATCCCATACTGATACCCCCCACTAATCCATCCTTACCCACCACTAATCCATCCCAACACCCTGTACCATTCCATACTGATACCCCCCACTAATCCATCCTAACACCCTGTACTACTATCCCATACTGATACCCCCCACTAATCCATCCTTACCCCCCACTAATCCATCCCAACACCCTGTACCATTCCATACTGATACCCCCCACTA